>NC_067169.1:33232476-33554374 GCF_903995435.1 Acomys russatus
TGTAATATCTCCATGGGACTCAAATGTACACAGGCATGACCAGCTCTCCAGGTGAGTGGACCCGCAGGAAACCTATTACCTAAGTGCTCACTAGCTATTTTTAAAAATGCCTCCTTAACAGAACTGAAACAAAAAAATCAGTAATTACATGTTCTTAGCAGCAAAAAACATGAGGAAATCATGTTCTGAGTAACATATAACAGCTATAATTTCACTAACTCACCCAGAAGGAAATGTTGCTGGCATTCTAGGAAGAAAGAAAGCTGTAAGTAAATATTTACTCTCAGTAGAACTTGGCAGAACATTTGGGAAAGAGCATTTTTTGGGACTTGGCTTATCTTTATTAGAGAATATAGGAAATGGGAAATATGGCGGCCTCAGTAGCCATGACTATTATTCTCCAAATAGTACCCAGTCTACAATCTATCGACTTATATATTAGGTGGTATTTCTTGAGAACCTTATGTCAGGATAATCATGGTAGATACTTCTTGCATGTAGACAGATGTATGCAGGTGGTAAAATGTTTGAAGATCTGTGATTCTTATGTGAATATCCACCAGAAAACACCTACCAAGGAGGAGACACTGAGGAGACAAATAGAAAACAATAAGCAAACTATCTAGTTGCTATCAGCTATTCCTTGTTGTTAGAGACCACAGAACTGGCATCTTGGAAACAATGGCATAGCCATGATAGTAGAAATGTAGGTAATGAATAAGCCCATCAAGAACATTTTACCTACATCTGTCAGCAGCATAGATCAAATGCAGAGCTTCTAATCTAGTGCTTTTCCTTAAGGAGGCTGATTTCCCCTTTATAGCAATTGACTTGATTGAGTCCCTTCCATTCTAGAAAATCTACTAATTTATTCAGAAATAGACATTTATTCCACTGTAAGGTTGTCTTTTCTTCCTGCAGTGTCTCAGCAGTGTCACTGTGCAAGGGCTTACAAACATCTTATGCAAAGGGGTGAGACTGCATATAATAGAGCATCTAAATATGATGCTCCACTTCACAATAGACAAGGTAGGCAAGTGGGCCCACAATTAGGATGCATTATACATTGCGCCATCCATGATATGGTGAAATAATAAGACAATGAAATTGCCTGCTGAAGGAACACATGAAATGTCATTTAAGAGTCAAGATTCTGCAAGGATGGAGTACCAGCATCCAGGACTCAGAACACAGCATCAGGGTCTTCTATACAGCACGGTATCCTCCCACAGCAAGAATATGAGTCTGTGAACCAAGAAGTAGAAATGAGTTATTTCCATTGTTCCACATGAGGAACTAGAATTTGTGCTTTTCAGCCTTCAACTTCAGGCTCTTTAAGATCCCGCAAAGGGGTGCATGCTTGCCACTCAAGACTCCTTTCAGAGGGCACAGCAAACTACAGCTTCTACCTGAATATTAAAAAAAAAGAGCTGCTGACCTTTAGGATTTATTGATTCTGAAAAGTAAGGAAAGGAGTAACTACCTTTTCACAGTGCAGCAGAAAGGAATACTAAAAACCAAATGATTCACTTGGGTACCTCCTACTACTCCTTTCACCCAGTTGTGTTTGACTGGACACATGCATCTACCTCATTCTGAGACTGGAGCAGTGACTGGGGCTTAGACTGCTCTGGAATAATGTTTGGATTACATCACTGTGTAAGCCATTGACACCAGCAGAAGTGGGAGCAAATAGTGAAGGGAATTTTAAAAGGCTGTTGGATGAGAAAGATGACAAAAACCAATTGAAGGCCAAGATCCAACTGTGGCTAGACGACTGCAATTTATGTCTTTAACATTTCCCTCCCTCCTTCTCTCTGCTCTAAATTTCCTTCAGAATAAAATATCATAGCAGGCCTCAAACTTGTGATCCTCCTGCCTCTGCCTCCCTCAACAAATCCTATACAGGAGGAGGAGGTCCCCCTCAGTTACAGTCATAAGAGAGGGGAGTAAGGGGAAAATGGGAGGGAGAGAGGAATGGGAGGATACAAGGGATGGGATAACCATTGAGATGCAATTTGAATGAATCAATAAAATGTTAAAAATATGGCACTCTGGAGTAAATGGATCCTTCAGCCTATGTGTAGAGGTAGATAGATGTGTCAGACGTGGCAAGTAATCTCTTGATTTCTCAGAGACATTTCTCTGCTACGCATATTCCTGCCTCTATAACCAAGAACACAGAGATTTAGACTATGACTTGAAGTCTTCATATTCGATTAACACAACCAGATCTTTGTCCTCAGCAAAGAAAAGTACTCCCAAACCACGTCAGCACATCAAGTTGCATAAGGACTGAGTTCATCCTCATCCACTGAGGCCAGGCAAGGCAGCCCCGTTAGGGCCAAGTGATTGAAAGCACACAACAGAGTCCAGGTCATAGAGAGCCCCCACCCAACTTTCTTGGGGACGTGCTCTTCTTACAGCATCTTGTCCTTTCTGGGTCCTTCTGTCCTTCCCTCCTATTCTAGCATTAGGTGGGCTCCCCAAGCTCCACCTAATGCTAGGCTGCGAGTCTCAGCACCTGATTCGATCAGCTGCTGGGATTGCCTCTTAGAGAACAGTTAAGTTAGGATCCTGTCTGTAAACATATCAGAATATTGTTAATGGTGTCAGGGTTTGGCTCTCTTCCATGGAGTAGGTCTCAGGTTGAGCCAGACATTGATTGGTCATTCCCTAAGTATCTATCTTTATCCCTGCACATCTTGTAAGTAGGGCAATTTTTGATTCAAAGGTTTTGTGGGTGGATTGGTGTTCTCCTCCCACCACTCTGTGTCCTGCCTGGCTAGAAGGTGCTCCTCTCAATCTTGTAGCCTCTGCTGTTAGGAGGCTCAGCTAGAGATATCCCCATACCCTCCCTGTAGCCTACCCTGTCATAGGTCCCACATCTCTAGCTTGTCTCAGTGAAGCCCCCACCTTTGGTTTCCATTTTCTCTACAGGCCCTCAAATCTCCCCTCCCCACTCTCCTGACATCTGATCCCCTCTCATTTCCCTCCCCACACCCTCTCCTATCCAGTTCTTTCTCTACTTCTTCTTTCACTGACTATTCTATTTTTCCCATCTGAGTGAGATTTAAGGAGAGCCTCCATTGCTGGTGGGAGTGCAAACTTGTACAACCATTTTGGAAATCAATCTGGTGCTTTCTTAGAAAATTGGAAGTAGTACTACCTCAAGATCCAGCTATACCACTTCTGGGCATATACCTAAAAGATGCTCCACCATACAACAAGGACATTTGCTAAACTATGTTCATAGCAGCTTTATTCGTAATAGCTAGAATCTTGAAACAACCTAGATGTCCTTCAACCAAAGAATGGATAAAGAAACTTTGGTACATTTACACAACGGAATACTAATCAGCTATTAAAAACAAGGAAATCATGAAATTTGCAGGCAAATAGATGGAACTAGAAAAGATCATCCTGAGTGAGGTAGCCCAGACCCTGAAAGACACACATGTTTTATGCTCACTTATAAGTGGATATTAGTCATATATTACAGGATAAATATACTACAAATCATGGGCCCAAAGATACTAAGGAACAAGGAGCCTCAAAGAGAAGTGTTATCTCTGACAACATATTTTAACAGCATAAATAAGCATACTCATACCCTTAGCCACATGATCCATAAGTCCACAAATATAGCAACTGACTCTAGTTTATTTTGAGGTTTCAGTGTAATTAGTCACCTTGACAGATTTGGAATATGGCTTTCCTCAGATATGGCTTTGACTTTTATATGAATCAGTGATATGTGGACTTAGGACCCAGCCTCCCAGAGTCTATCCTTTCCATGTCCATTCGTGACACTTGCTACTAACTCCAAGAGAAGAGAGACCCCACTTCCCCTCTCTTCCTCCTTCCCTTCTTTCATTTCTCCTTCTCTTTCTTTCTATGCATGTGTATGTATTTTTTAAAACCAGAGAGACATTATTTTGATCACTCCCCATGAAAATAAAGCACGTTCTCATAGTATTGTCAATTTCTAATTTCGAATGCTAAGGTAATTCTGATCATTGGACAACGGTCTCTACTTGCCTCCCAGGAACTAAGGGGGAAATGTTGTATTCCTATAAATGCATGCAATTCACCAGTGATTCAGTGAGAAGGGACTCTATACTGTACTTAGGGGAGTATTCAACAGGGAGTACCAGTATATGAGGTGATACAGAAATCTAAAGGGACAGAGGAGACAAAGCTGTAGCAAAACTTAGAGGGGCGGGGAGACAAAGCTATGAAAAAACACACAGGAATACAGAAAGATATAACAAAATATGAATGAAGTTCAACAACAGGGAGCTGATTCCAACAATGACAGAACACACTTCTGTGTCAAATGCAGAAAAAATTCACTAAAAGTTGTCATGAGAGAGATTATCAGCCAAGTGTCAACAAACTTCAAAAGAGGAAAAGGTTTTATAATATATGTTCTAAGCATAATGATTCTAAGCTACAAGTCACAACTCCAACAATGAAAAGACTGCTAGAAAATTAACAACCAATTGCAAATTAAGCAATGTGCTTCAAAATATCTTACAAGTCAGCTAGGCCAAGTGACACCCACCTATAATCCCAACCTCAAGGAGGCAGGTGCAGGGGGATCTCTGTTGAGCTTGAGACCAGTCTGGAGTACAAAGTGAGTCTAGGACAGCCAAGGCAATACAGAGATAACCCCTTTCTTGATAAACCTAAAAAAAAGAAAAGAAAATTGGAAAATTTGTACCAAATGACATAGAAAGATTAAATATGAAAACTTATGGATGTGTCGGGCTGAAGAGACAGTTTAGTCAGTTTAGTGCTTGCTTTATTAAAAACACAAGGGCTTGATAAACAGAACCCCCATGAGAATGGCAGGTGTAGGGGTGTTTGTGATCCTACTACTGTAGAGGTGGAGATAGGCAGAGTCCTGTGGCCCACTAGCCAGCTAGTCTAACCTATTTGACAAGTTCCAAGCCAGTGAGAGAGACCTTGTCTCAACAAAATAAGTAAATAAAGCAACAGAGGTGAAAAGTAACTGAGGTATGATGCCAAAGGCTGTCCTCTGATTTCAACAGCACACACACACACACACACACACACACACACACACACACACACACACAGCTCTAAAAACATTATAGGTACAGCTAGAAAAGTACACCAAGGGAAAATTAGTACACATGTATTTTTATATAGACTTAATACCAACAATATGTGTTTCTATTTCAAAAAGAAAAAATAAAACAAATAAAATCTAGCAAAAGTAGATGGAATAAAGATACAAATTAAAGAGAAATTAATAGAAGAAAATCAATGAAGCCAAGTTACCTTGTAAAGATCAATAAAGTTAGCAAAAATTAGGGACACCAAAAACTTTCTACATTCAGGTGCCAGAGAAGAGCATTGAAATCTGCTTTCGTTTCTTTTACCAGGGCCCAAAGATTAGATTTTAAAAATTTTACATGCCCCTCCCAGCTGCTGGTTATCCAAGCACTTAACAAGGCCAGATCATGAGATGTGAATGTTTTACTGGATAATCACAGGGTGGTCAGGTCCTGGAGTTTCAAGTAAACGTCATGCTTTCAAGTAAAGCAAGTGTTTTCAGAGGTCTCAGTCTAAATCAAAGAGTTAGGCAGATGCCAGAAACATCATGTTGCACCTCTAGCTCCAGCTGGCTTCATCCTTCTCTATGGAATGGCCAGAACCAGTCCAGATTGGACATGCAGGCATGATAAAGCCCAAGCCAAGGAAGGTTTTCTCTTTCCCTATCTTTTTGCCAACTCTCTTAAGTAGAAAATTTCTCTTAATGTCTCATTGGCCAGGCTTAAGACAAATTATTCTTTCTTAGATTACTTTCTGATACAGTCACCATGATTGGCTCAGAACAATTACAAAGCACATTTAACTGGAGTATACTGTGCCTCAAAATATCTGTGTATGTTCTCTTATATTTACAAACTAAGGCTACCTATACAAAGAGCACCTGATGAAGGATCTTAAAACCCTGTTTGTACCCAACATTTCTTTGGCAGTGTGTCAAAGTTAGGAGGCCTCTTCTAATATTTGTAAATATTTCAAATGAAATATAAAGGATTATAAAAGAATATAGTTATTTGGAAATGAAATTATTAGGATTTCAGTGCATTTGTTCAGGATAATTAAAATTTAATTTTGCCATTCAGCAAATTTGTGGTATAGTACTATATGTGTTTTAGTTAATAAGTTGAATAGAAAATATAGAAAACATAATTACTTCCACAATTACGAATTGCTGATGATCATAAAAGGTCCTATTAGCAACAAAGTTATAGGTCTTTATAATGCTATTGTGGAGCTGAAGCAAAATATACATTTCAGTTTAGTTATAAGCAAAGGACTTTTTTTCTCATGCAGTCAAAGATTTCCTGAATTCTGTCAATGGACCAATTAAGGATCAATGGACTCAAGAGAGGGATACTTGAAGCTTTATCTACATGACTCATAGGGAATTGAACATCATAGTTCTCCATAGTAGGTGAAGAAAACTGGAAATATAAGCCATGCAGATTCATGTACTCCATCTCTCTCTCCCTCATGCATTTCTTTAGCAGTTGTTGCCATATATTGTCAACATGTTAGACACCATGGTACATGTGGATATTCAGTATGGCATTATCTAGATGTTGTATATCCAATCAGGCAGATTATAAACTTGTGGAAAGCAGGGACAATACTGTAACAAAGGTAAAATGAAAATCAAAGAAATTCCAAATTGGCCCCGTAAACTGGAATCCAGAGAACCAACTCATACTCAAGGCTGGTCAAGTTGCAAACTTGGTAACAAATTTGGCAGAAAAAAAATGACAAGAATTTCTCCTGAGCAAAGCAGAGTTTGAAGTCAGCCCACTCTGGAGTGCTGATGAGCTGCCATAAAGTAACCTTGTCTGTCTTCAATCTGGGTCTTAAAACTGGTGCTTAGTTCCGTTTAATTTGAACTGCCTGTGCACACTGCGGGGGAAGGATGAGAATGAGAAAGAGGAGGAGCAAAAAGAAAGAAAAGATGTACTAACTACTTGCTGGATAATAAGCATGGTCCTGTGAGCAAAAGCCGTACAGATTATTAGTAAGTTAGCCCTGCCCTTGCACAAATACTCTAATGAAAGTAGAAAGACATATAAACCAAAAAGTGGCATTCAGCATCTCACATGCTGGAGCAATGTCGGTATGAATTGCAATAGTAATACAGAAACTGGATGGGACTATTCCAATAAGTCAGAGGATAGGTCAGGCAGAAAAGAGTTCATAAAAATAAGTTCTTGTGCTTTATTGTGAAGACAGGTAGATAGAATGCTGCTAGGTGGTTAAAAAAAAAAAAAAGACTATCTTTCACCACAGCCCCTCTTTCACCTAGAAAAGCCATGAATTGCTCATAAAAATTCCAATGAGATGTCACTACAACTAGGAACAACTATCATTCAACCTTGCTTTCTTAATTGGTATTTGAAAACACATAAACATCAGATGCACACAGATAAGGGAAAGAAACCAGGATGGAGGTCAATACTAAGAAACATCTGTATAATAACAAGGATAGGAAATCAAATATTGCCATGTTATGCAAGGGAGTAAATATCTTAAGCTCATCAGATTATGGAGAGCAAATAATCTTACATCTCCTTACACTAGGATATGTGGTTTTCAACTGTAGACACATGAGAATCCTCTAAAAAGCTTTTTAAATGACCAAATTTCAGCCTGCACTCCAAAACAATGAAAACAGTATTGTTTTGTTTGTTTGCTTGATTGCTTGTTTTATTAATTATTTTACATCCTGATTGCAGTTCCCCTTCCTCCTCTCTTCCCAGTCCTTCCCTCTCACCTCAACTCCCCGCCATCGCCATCCCCCTGTCCTCACTTTCTTCTCAGAAAAGGCTTAGAAAAGGGGAGGCCTCCCATGGATATCAATCTGCCTTGGCATAGCTAGCTGAAGTAGGACTAAGAGCATCTTCTATTGTGGCTAGGCAAGGCAGCCCAGTTAGTGGAAAGGGATCCCAAGGCAGGCAACAGAAGCAGGTACAGCTCTTGATCTGCTGTTTGGAGTCCCACATGAGGACCAAGCTGTACATCTGTTACATGTGTGCAGAGGTCCATTCCAAGTATGCTCATTGTTTGGTGGTTCAGTCTCTGTGGACCCCTATAGACCCAAGTTAGTTGGTTCTGTATGTTTTCTTGTGGTATTCTTGACCTTTCTGGCTCCTTCAATCCTCAGTTCTCCTCTTCCCTAGAATTTCACAAGCTCCACGTAATGTTTGGCTGTGGGTCTCTGCACCTGTTTCCATCGGTTGCTGGATGGAGCCTGTCAGACGACAGTTATGCTAAGCTCCTGTCTGCAAGCATAGCAGAGTATCATTAATAGTGTCGGGGTCAGCTTCCTGTCATGACATAGGTCACAAGCTGGGTAGGTAAATGGTTGGCCATTCCATCAATTTCTGCTCCATCTTTATCCTTGCATATCTTGTTGGCAGGAGAAATGGTGGGTCTAAGTTTTTGTTGCTGATTCAGTGTCCTAGTCCCTCCATTGGAAGTCTTGCCTAGTTACAGCAGATGGCTCATTCAAGCTCCATAGACCCTATTGTTAGGAGTCTTAGTAAGGGTCACCCTCATATATTCCTGGAAGTTTCCATTGTCCTAGGTTTTGAGCTTGTCACAGACTCCAGTTCTCTATCCCTTTAATCTCGCCCTCTGTCCCCCTGACACATGATCCCTCCTGCTCCCCACCCCTCTGGCACTCCAACTACCCCATCCTATTGATTTTATTTCCCCTACTCAATGAGATTCAAGCATCCCCTTGTTACTTACCTTCCTTGTTACTTACCTTCTGTGTCTGTGGATTGTAGCATGGTTGTCCTGTACATTATGACTAAGATCACTTATGAGTGAGTACATACCATGTGTGTCTTTCTGGGTCTGGGTTACCTTACCAGGATAATCATTTCAAGTTCATTCATTTTCCTGCAAATTGCACAATTTCCTTGCTTTCAATAGCTGAGTAGTGTTCAGTTGTGTAAATGTAGTACATTTTCTCTATCCATTCTTTGGTTGAGGGACATCTAAGTTGTTTCCAGATTCTGACTATTATGAATAAAGCTACTATGAACACAGTTGACAAAGGTCCTTGTTGTATGGTGGACCATCTTTTGGGTATATGCCCAGAAGTGGTATAGCTGAGTTGAGGTAGACTTTTCAATTTTCTGAGAAAGCACAAACATTGATTTCTAAAGTGGTTGTATGAGTTTGCACTCCCACTATCAGTGGAGGAATGTTTCCCTTCTCCACATCCTCGTCAACATGTGCTGTTGCCTGAGGTTTTTTTTTTGTTGTTGTTTTTTTGTTTGTTTGTTTTATCTTGGCTCTTTTAAACGGTGTAAGATGGAACCTTATAGTCATGTTTATTTGTATTTCTTTGGTGATTAAAAATGTTGAACATTTCAAAAAGTGTTTCTTGGCCATTAGAGATTCCTTTGTTGAAAATTCTCTGTTTAGATCTGTATGCCATATATGTACTCCCATGAGCATGGGAGATTTTTTTCATCTTCTGGTATTGGGTAACTTGGTTTTTTGATGCATAGTTTCTTGAGTTCTCTTATATTTTAGATATCATTCCTCTGCTGTATATAGGATTGGTGAAATACTTTTCCCATTCTGTAGGCTGCCATTTTGTCCTTTTGATGCTTTCCTTCACCTTACAAAAGCTTTTCAGTTTCATGAGGTGCCATTTATTAATTGCTGATCTTAGAGCCGAGGCTGTTGGTATTCTATTAAGGAAATTGTCTCTTGTGCCAATAAATTCAAGGCTTTTCCCCACTTTCCCTTCTAATTGATTTGATGTATCTGGTTTTATGTTGGGGTGTTTGATGCACTTGGATTTACATTTTGTTGAAGGTGATAAATATGGATCTATTTGGCTTTTTCTACATGTAGACGTCCAGTTAGCCAGCACAATTTGTTGAAGATACTTTTCTTTTTCCATTTTATGATTTTGGCTTCTTTTTGTTTCTTTTTAGTGTTTTTTATTTAAGTAATTTATTCAGATTACATCTCAATTGTTATCCTCTCACTTGCCTCTCTCCTTTCCCCCTTCCCTCCCTCTTTCATTCTATTTCCTTACCCTAGGTCTGTGACAGAAGGGGACCTCCTCCCCTACCATATGGTCACAGCCTATCAGGTCTCTTCCTAGCAGCCAGCTTACTTGTCCTCTGAGTGCCACCAGGCCTCTCCACCAAGGGAAAGTGGTCAAATAGGGGGCACCAGAGCACAGTCAGTCCCTGCTCTCCATACAACTGTGGAGAGTGTGTTGTCCATTGGCATGATCTGCATAGGACTTCTAGGTTTACTGCATGCATTGTCCTTGGTTGGTACAGTAGTTTGAGCAGACTCCCCTGGGTCCAGATCCACCAGCCTTAATGATTTTCTTGTAGGTTTCTAGGACCCCCTGGATTAAAAAAAATGTATATGTAGGCCCGTGGGCTTATTTCTGCAGCTTCAATTAAATTCCACTGACCACCCTGTCTGTTTTTATGCCAAAACCATGTAGGTTTTATTACTATTGCTCTGTAGCATAGCCTGAAGTCAGGGATGGAAATACCCCCAGAAGTTCTTTTATTGTATAAGGTTGTTTTAGCTATTCTGGGCTTTTTGTTGATCCATATGAAGTTGAGAATTGTTCCTTAAATGTATGTAAAGAATTGTGTTGATATTTCTATGGGAATTGCATTGAATCTGTAGATTCCTTTTGGTAGAATGGCTATTTTTACTATGTTAATCCTATGGATTCATGAGCATCAGAGATCTTTCCATCTCCTGATATTTTCTTCAATTTATTTCTTCAAAGATGTTCTTGTCATACAGGTCTTCCACTTGTTTGATGAGAGTCACACCAAGACTTTTTATATTATTTGAGGCTATTGTGAAGTGTGGGGTCTCCCTAATTATTTTCTCAGACTATTTATCATTTTATATAAAAGGACTACTGATACTTTTTAGTTAACTTTGTATCGAGCCATTTTATTGAAGGTATTCATCCGCTGTAAGAGGTCTGTGGTAGAATTTTGGGGCTCACTTATGTATACTATCATATCATCTATGAATAACAATACTTTGACTTTTTCCTGTCCAATTTTTATCTCCTTGATCTCCTTCAGTTGTCTTATTGATCTAGGTAAAACTTCAAGTACTATATTGAATAGACATAGAGGCAGTGGTCAGCTTTGTCTTGTTCCTGAATTTAGTGGAATTGCTTTAAGTTTCTCTTCATTTAATTTGATATTGGCTATTGGCTTGCTGTTTAGGTATGTGTTTAGGTATGGACTTTATATCCTTAGTTTCTCCAAGACTTTTTATTATGAAGGGATGTTGGATTTTCTCAAAGGCTTTCTTAGCATCTAATGAGATGACCATGTTTTTTTTTCCAATTTTTTATATGGCAGACTACATTGGTGGATTTTTGTATGTTGAACCATCCCTCTTTTTCTGGGATGAAGCCTACTTTATCATGGTGGATGATATTTTTGATGTGTTCTTGGATTCAGTTTGTGAGTATTTTATTGAGTATTTTTGAATCAATGTTCATAAGGGAGATTTGTCTGAAATTTGTTTTGATTGAGTGTTTTTGTGCTTTAGGTATTAGTGTGACTGTGGACTCATAGGATGCATTCAGCAGTGTTTATTCTGTTGTATTTTGAGGAATAATTTGAGGAGAATTAGTATTAGCTCTTCTTTGAAAGTCTGGTAGAATTCTTCACTAAAACAATCTGGCCCTGGGATTTTGTCAATTGGGAGATTTTTAATGAGTTCTTCTACTTCCTTAGGCATTGTAGGCCTATTTAGATTGCTTATGTGATCTTGATTTAACTTTGATAAGAAGAATTTATCAAGAAATTCATCCATTTCATTTAAAATTTCCAATTTTGTGGAGTGCAGATTTTGAAAGTAAGACCAAATGCTTCTTTGGATTTCTTTGGTGTCTGTTGTTATGTCCCTCTTTTCATTTATGATTTTGTTAATTTGGATATCATCTTTCTTCCTTTTAGTTAGTTTGGCTAAGGGTTTGTCTATCTTGTTGATTTTTTAAAAGAATCAACTCTTGGTTTTGGTGATCCTTTGTATTGTTCTTTTTGTTTCTATTCACTAACTTCAGCCCTGAGTTTATTTCCTGTCTGCTTCTCTTGGGTATATTTGCTTCCTTTTGTTCTAAAGCTTTCAGATGTGCAGTTGAGTTGAGTTACTAGTATGAGAGCTCTCCAATTTATTTATGAAGGCGCTTATTGCTATTCCCCCATAGCTTTCGTTGGGCCCCATAAGTTTGGGCATGTTCTGCGTTCATTTTTTAGAAACTCTTTAATTTCTTTCTTTATTTTTTCTTTTACCTAGTCGTCATTGACTAAGGAGTTGATCAGCTTCCATGGATTTGTAGACTTTTTGTGGTTTCTGTTATTGTTGAAGTCCAGTTTTAATCCATGGTGTTCTGCTAAGATACAAGGTACATTTTCCCCCAATTTTCTTGTATCAGTTAAGATTTTCTTTGTGCCCAAGTATATGGTTGATTTTGGAGAAGGTTATGTGAGGTGCTGAGAAGGTATATTCATTTGTGTTTGGATGGAATGTTCTATAGATATCTGTTAGGTCCATTTGACTCATAATTTTGGTTAGTTTTATCATTTTTCTGTTTAGTTTTTGTCTCAATGACCTTTCCATTGGTGAGATTGAGGTGCTGAAGTCTCCCACTATTAATGTGTGAAATTTGGTATGTTATTTACATTTTAGAAATGTTTGTTTTAGAAGTGTGGGTGCCCTTGCATTTGGGGCATAGATGTCAGAATTGAGACACCAGCTTGATGAATTTTTCCTTTGATGAGTATGAAGTGTCCTTCCCCATCTTTTTTGATTAATTTTGGTCGAAAGTCTATCTTATTATATATTAGAATGGCTACTCCAACTTGCTTCTTGGGTTTGTTTGCTTGGAAAACCTTTTTCCAGCCCTTTACTCTGAGGCAATATTTATCTTTGTTGCTGAAGTGTGTTTCTTCCATGCAAGATAATAATGGATCCTTTTGGCATCCATTTTGTTAGCTTGTGTTTTTTTATTGAGGAAGTGAGTCCATTGATATTGAGAGATATAAGTGACCAATAAGTGTTGATTCCTGTTATTTTGGTGGTGGTGGTGGTACAGGGTGTGTGTGTGTGTGTTTGTGTGTGTGTATGTGTGCATGTGTGTATGTGTATGCATGTATATGCATATTTCCCTTCTTTTGCTTTTGCTGGTGTGCAACTATTTATTTCCTATGTTTTATTGTGTGTAGTTAGGCTCCTTGGGTTGGAGTTTTCCTTCTAGTATCTTCTGTAGGGCTGGATATGTGGATAGATATCATTTTCACTTGGTATGGTCATGGGAAAACTTTTCTCCCTTTATGCTAATTGAAAGTTTTGCTGGGTATAGTAGTCTGGGCTAGCATCTGTTGTCTCTTAGAGATTGCAATACATCTGCCTAGACCTTTCTGGCTTTGAGAGTCTCTGTTAAGAAGTCAGGCATAATTCTGATTGGTCTGCCTTTATAAGTGACTTGGCCTTTTTCCCTTATAGCTTTTGATATTCTTTCTTTGTTATGTATATTTAGTGTTTTGATTATTGTGTGGCAAGAGGATTTTCTTTTCTGGTTTAATCTACTTGGGATTCTATGTGTTTCTTGTATATTAATAGGCATCTCTTTCTTTGGATCAGGGAAATTTTTCTTGTCTGGTTTTTATTGAAAAGATTTTCTAGACCTTTGAGCTGGGAATCTTCTCTTTCTTTTACTCCTATTCTTAGGTTTGATATTTTTTCATAGTGAACCAGATTTCCTGGATGTTTTGTGTCAGGAACATTTTAGATATAACATTTTCTTTGACTTATGTATTGGTTTCTTCTGTTGTATCTTCTATGCCTGAGGTTCTCTTTTCCACCCCTTGTATTCTGTAGTTCCTGTTTTCTTACCTAAGTTTTCCATCTCTGGGATTATCTCTGTTTGTGTTTTCTTTATTGCTCTTATTTCTATTTTCAGATTTTTAGCTGTTTTTATCATTTCTTTCCCCTTTTTTATTGTATTTTCCTGTACTTCTTTAAGGGATTTATCAATTTCCTCTTTAAAGGCCTTTTTCATCTTCATAAAATTGAATTTAACGTCATTTTCTTGTGCTTCAAGCTGGGTTAGGATATCTGCTGCTTGTTGTAGGATAGCTGGGTACCATATCACTCTGACTGTTACTGATTGTGGTTTTTGCTGGCTGCTAGCCATCTGGGTTTTGCAGTTGTTATAGGTTTAGATGCTGATTTCTGAGTTTTTCTTTTTTGGATTGGTGGGTAGTTTGGGGATTTTTTTTTCTTCGTTTCTGTTTCCTTTCTGGCTACTGGTCTGATTGGCCTGGAGTTCTGGTGAATAGCTAGTTGTCAGGTCCAGTAAGGTGTCTCCCTTATGATTTTTGTAACCTCTGTGGTCTCTTGAGTTTTGGGTGCTACCATTGCTTCTGGGGTCCATAGTTCCAGCATGACCTGGAGTACCCGGTGCTGGCAGGCCTAAAGGAAAGCAGGCCATACTGTGGACTGGAAAATTAGGTGCAGGGGTTGGAGTGTAGTTTATGTTTGATGGGTGTTTTTTAAAAGTAGTGTGGCAAACAAGGGCTTTGGACCAGGGTCATACCTGTTTAGCCCTGGTGAGTACAGACTTCTAAGAGTGCAGACAGAGTTGTGAGGCAAGAAATGGTGTTGAGTGTGCCTTCACATGAGTTGGCTGGCAGGGGCTTTGGGGAGGATAGGGCTTACCTGGTGTCCCTGGTGCCCACTGATGTCCCTGGATTTGACAGGCCTCTAGGAAAGCAGGCTGAAAATAATATTATAATAGTAAATCACCCATCTGTATTTTTTAAACTTTCTCCAAATGCAACCAATCAGAGTTCAGAGTCAGGTCAGTGAATTCTGGGTACTAATGGGTTTTGTAGGCCATATAGGCTTCTGTTTCCTCTGCCACTATAGCAATAAGGCAGCTGTAGATGATCTATAAACAAATGGCATGATTGTATTTTGATCAAACTATTTAAGGGCATTGAAATACAAATTTCAGGTAGTTTCTAGAGATCACCGAAAAACTGCCTTTCCCTCCAATGATTCAAAATGTAAAATGCATTCTTTGTTTGCTGGCCCTATATAAACAGGAGGCTGCTAGGCATGGTACACCTGCCAATATCAATTGGTTCTCCTGCTGTTGGTACCATCCAAGGGACCCAATCATTGCCACTTTGAGGAAATACCAAGTTAAAGGCATTTTTAACTTGACAAATTCCCATAGTCCAAGCATCTCCAACTTCATCTTGGATTATCTCTCTAAATTCAGGTGTAGAATTATACACATGGATAGCACATTTCATTGCAACTCTTAAAAACAAGCAAGTAAGGTGGAAAATATACAAAAACAGTCTTCAAAACATGACTCTATAACTTTATGCAGTATCTACCTTCGAATTGTCAATATGTTGCCTGAGCCTGTAATGGCTAAAAATAGTCTTGCTGATGAAGCTCCAGCTTGGTGAGTGTGCACACAGCTATAACCAACCTGCTTTCAATGAAGTACTTATATTCTTCTGGAGAAAAAGAAAGCTATTTTCAAAACTCAGGAAGACAATACACCAAAGGAGGAGAGGAAGGTAGAGGGGGAAAAGGAAAAGGAAAGATTGAAAGAGGCGTAAAAGGAAATGAATCCCTGCAAGATATAAGAAAGGTGAATATAGAGGGAATTATTAAAATTCTATCTGTGTAAATGGTCCAGGAGAAGCAAAAGGAAACTTACAGGGCTGCCAGGCGAATAAGCCTGGCTTTTAATGGCTTAATAATAGGGATGTTTTGTAACCAATGAGGTTAATGCAGGAGTGACATAAACCAGCATGGGGTCTTGCAGGGAACTGGCTGCACATACTAATTGAAGGACATTTAATACTGGATAATGGCAGAAAGATAGGACTGCACCAGATCTGCTTCCCTTCATTCACAAAGGATGAGCTGGCAGGATTTAATAGCTTGGCACTGTCACTTAAGAGGAACAGCCTTATTGATTGAAATAAAGTCTTTTTAATGTGGGAACCAATATAGGGAAGAAAGCAAGAAAGGAAAGAAGGAAATGAGGGAGAGAAGAAAAGGAGAAGGAGGGAAGTTAACAAATGAAGTTAATGAGCGACCCTGTGACTGTGATTTCAGGATTAGCCAGATATTATCCACCATTCATTAGAAAATGCCCCGTTAATGCAATTGGTCACTAGGCTGCCTTCTCATACTTTGATGTGCAAGCAAATCATCCTAAGAGCTCATTAAATGACAGAGATTGATTCAATAGCACTGGGGAGGGTCCCAAGATTCTGTTTTTCTACAAAACTCACTTTTAACGTGTTGCTGCTTAATCCAAAGACCACACTGAGTAGCAAGGCTCTAGACACACACTGTTCAATAGAGTCACCATTAATCACATGGGGATATTTCTGGACTTGAAATGCAGGTAGTCTAAGAGAAGGTATATTGCAGTTTTGAAAACTTTAAAAAAACAGAATCTAAGATATCTCACATATTAAAATAATAATATTTGGAATGAATAAATAAATTCCTTTTTAAATTTTAATTGTATGTTCTAGAATGTTACTACAAGTAAAGATATAAATTTAGGTATTTATTTTTTGTCACAACAGTTTAAATATATTTGTGACATCATCCCATCTCAATGACCTCCTGAGAGTCAGCAAGGAGACATTGACATTGACTCAGCATAAAACACTATAGTTGATTCATGATTGAATGTTATACAGAAATGAAAACTAGATTGCTTTTCACACAAACATGAATGTGCCTCCCAGGCACAATGTGGAACAAAAGAAGACACACACACACACACACAAAGCACATGCTGTGTGATTCCATTTATATGAAGTTCAAAATTGGGAAGATCATGTGTGTCAAAAGGCTGTCTTTACTTTTGGGGTGGTTGTGATGAGGCAGATCTGAAGTAGGCTTCTCGGTGTTCATAATGTACACCTTTCCCTTAGCAGTAGTGACACAGGTATGATCTTTTCACTAAAATTCATTGAGCTACTCACTTGAAATTTCTATACTTCACAGTATGTGTTTTATTCTCCAATTTAAACAAAAGACAGAAAGGGAAGCTTCAGGAGGGTTCGTTCTCAGTTGGAAAAGTCAAGACTTGAACACTAGGTACAAAGATGTAAAAAAGAACTACTTAGCAGTGAGAGGTCAAGTTGAACACTTCCACAAAATTACGAGGCTCATTTTGTTTCTCCTCTAATTCTTTTGGTCTCTGACCCAGAACTAAATCCCTCCTAGAGTAGGAAAAATAGGTGAGGGAGGTGAGAAGATCAGACTAAGTGGAGAAAGCCAGAATGTAGCAAAGCTTCTGAATAGCCACAGGAGCCCTGGGAGCCCCCAGAAATATCACTGGATCAAGCTACATAGTTCAAAGGGTTGAAAGTGCCTGGAGAAAAATACTGGGCAGAAGTTCTACTTCACAATTTTCCCTGAAGCTCTCAGTTCCACCTGTACAGTTTCCTTAGTTCCCCATTAGATTATTTATTAAGTTGTGCAAATTCTTGCCCCAGTGCAATTTCAGTGAACACTTCCTAAGTGTTAGACTTGTGTCTTTCTGGACTATAGTAATTTGATTCTAGGAAGTGGAGAAAGAGGACTAGAGAGCTGTGTGTTACTGCAACATTTCAGATTCCTTTCAGTCTATTTTCTTCAACTATAACAGGATACTTCAGACTGGGTAATATGTGAAGAAGAATGGTTTATTCTTATGGTTCCAAAAGCTAGGAAGTCCAAAATACAGATATCTCTGTGTCATTTTATTTTTATTTTTTGCTAATTATCCCATGACGGAAGGTAGAAGGGCAAGAGAGTATCTGAAAAGGCGTAAAAGGGGTGTCAAACCCCCTTTTATAACTAACCGTACTTCCACAATGAATGATATGAGTCATTCATGAGAGCCCCAGTGACCTAATCACCACTTAAAGACCCCACCTCTCAATACTATTGCTTTTGATGTTGAGTTTTTAACACATGAATTTTGAGGAAACACATGGAAACTAAAGCAGTTCCTCTAAATACCATTAATATAAGAAAGTTAAATCTCCCCATCCTCATGGCTTACAAATGTCAGAAGCAGTACTTCTTTGTCTTGGGGCTACTGTTAGTCATTGGAACCAGATTCATATCACGTGTGGCAAGCCAGGCATACCAGGGAAACAATGCCATTCAGAAGAAGACTTTCTCTAATAATATTGGAAAACTGGAATATAAATGTCTGGGCTCTCTCAGCTACAGGTAGAAGCAGTCTATCAGGATCTCTCTGGTGGGATCAAGGTCCAACCACTCTAGAGGTCATTTGCTAGATAATGCACATTTTATGTCCTGACTCATTTTTGCAGGTCCTCTAGGAGTGCTACCTTCCCTATGAAAAATGAATGATTTGTACTCAACATACTCAAATCTTTGTCGTGGCTGCTTCTGGATAAATTTAAAATAAGACAAAACATTACCTAGCAGCTATTGTAAGCAATATGTTACTTGAAAACAGAACCAAACATTCATCTCCAGACATGAACTTTAAGGATTTGAGTAGATAATGTGAATAGGAGAAAATTCATTATCAACCAAACACAAAGTTGATGACAAATCCACTTAACCAACTGATCTCCCCTCCCACCAGATGATACCCCATTTAATCAGTTTAATTACTCCAAATGCACAAGAATTATAAGACAGAAAAGTTGCATAATATAACAGAATTTAGTGTAGGTGTAGTGTCTGTGGCACATACTACATTTGATGTACTCTCCATTAATGAAGATAATAAAATGACCATTTTTCAAATATTCCAGTTAAGCCATTGGATTGGAATATGTCATCCTAATTTGATAGAATAGACTTTCAAATCTGCTGTTACAAATACTTCTTACTCAAGCTTTATTAAATACTTCTTCTAAGGGGGTCAATGTGACACTTTTTAAAAATCTAAAATAGTCATTGGACACCACTGATCTGAATGAAAGCTTTGTTCACTTCTGTTCATTTCTTTCCTCTCTAATATTGAAAGATACCCAGTTTTCATTTTTGTCTCTTCTCATAACAACTAACAGAGGCTGAAAAAGTCAAATATTCACTTTTCCAGGTAATTTAATGGATATGGCCAGCCATTTTACAATTCTGGTGAGTGTGACTAATGGCAAAGTTGGCTGAGAGGCTTTTCAAAAGGAGAAGAGATGCTACACATATGAGGAGGTAGGTGTTTTGGCAAAGCTCGCCTCATATTCGCCAGATAGCTTCTAAGCCTTCAACCACCTTATTTCTTTAGGAGGGGTGGGCGCAAGGGTAGAAGAGTTCTCCTCACATTGAGAAGACTTATTTACCTGTTAAATAAATAAATAAGTGAAACCTATCCCTCTGTTTTAACCCACTTTTTATTTTAAAATTTCATTTTACATCCTGATGGCAGCCCCCTCCTCATCCCAGTCCCCCCCTCATGTAGCCTCTCCCCCATACACCCCTTCCCTTCTCCCAAAAAGATAGGCACCCCATGGGCAACAACCCACCCTGGCACATCAAGTCACTGCAGGACTAGGTGCATCCTCTCTCACTGGGACGAAGTAAGGTGGTCTCAATTTTCTTTTTTTACAGTAAATGTTTTATCAAAACATAACATACATACAGGAATTCCAGGTTTATTACTTGGAGACTTTTCTCATAATATTCTTTGTTGCTAAGTTCCTATCACCCAAGTACTTCGGAATTTGGCATGTTGTTAGGAACATAGACCTTGGAAGCAAATTGTAGGAGTTCAAAATTCAGTTGCACTACTCACTAACTCAATGAATTTGGCCAAATTAAGTCTCTGCCTGTCTCCATTTTTTTATTCATTATACAATAATGACAATAGTGCTGATTTCATGGGATTTAAATAGGGATTTAATTACATTAATATTTAAATTCATGTGTCTGGCATGTAGTAAGCACCAAGGAAGAGTTATTCATCAAGAAAAAAGTGTTTACTAAGGCATAACTTATGGAGATGGTTGAGGAAGGATCTGAGAGAATGAAGAGTTATTTGAGGGTCTAAGATGATCTTGGAAGTAAAAAGAAAAGTATAATGAGCTAGAAAATACTAAAACTAGAGCTACATGATAAAGCTACAGAGCACTAGATCTTGGGTACAGTTTCTAAATGTATAGTTTAGCAATTTTTACTGGAACCTAGGGTTTCTGTCAGAGTATTTAAAATGAATATAAGTAGTCATCCACACATTTAACTGTAAAGCAACCTACAGTTTTCATCAGACCCACCAGGGACTCTCATTATCCATAAAAAAGTTTAAATTACTGATGGGCTTATCTATCTGACATCATAACTGCGGTCCATCTAATAATAAGCCATCTAATACTTCATCAAGATTCTCAAATTTATTCTTGTGTATATTTTTCCAGAGAAAAAATGAGGTCAAAGAAAATGTTACTCGACCTCAAAATTGTGGTGGTTAATTATGATGATCAGCTTCATTATTTTAAAAAGTGCACGAGGCACCTCTAGTGAGGCATACATTTGGGTGTTTGCACAGAGGCATATGCAAGGAGGATTAAATGACAGGGAAGACTCAGCAGGGATGTGGTACCAACCCATGGGCTGGGACCTCAGTCTGAATAAAGAGGGAAAGGGAAGGAGGTTGGCTGAGCAGAGGCAGTCCCCTCTCTCAGCTATCTAATTCACCAAGATCTAATAGGCAGCCTTGCTGGTATTGCTAGCATATATCAATGGACCAAAGCCCTTGAATCAACTGTGAACCAGAATAAACCTTCAAGTTGCTTCTTGTCCGTCGCAGCAATGAGAATGTAATCAAAAAGTGGTGCAATTTCCCAACCGAAAGGATTCAGGAGCTCTCCATGTAGAAACTTGCTGCATTTACAGATGAGGAGTTCAAGTTCCTCACCAGAGCTTACTCTCACCTATTCTATATCCCAGACAGAACCAGAACCCTGGCTGACCACATATCCTGGCTCACTATCTAATTTTTCTCCCACAGTAATGTTTTGGTAGCCTACCAGCTCATTTCAAAGTATCCTTGCTCATAATTGCTAGATATTCTATACTGTACTCTTTAAATGTGGTTGCTAAGGGGAGCCAGGACAAAGGCACTTCAACTAATATATCCATTTCATTGCTACAAACTTCAGAGGAGTTATAATGAACCACATATCTTATATGTATCCTAGGATAAACATGAGAAAATTAAGCAAATAATTTCCTACCAGGCCAATTTATGTCTCTTCCCCTCCTTTGATAAAATTTTAAGAATGTTTTTCTTATTGTGTGAATAAAAAAGGCTCAAAACAGGCATTATATACAATTTGTATAAACCTAAATGATTTATAAATATACACTGTTATTGCAAAGGTGGGGACAAAGGAGATGGAAGCACATTGAGTGATGTTGATGCTGAGCCCAGTTTATCAGATTTACCGATGAAGGATATATGGAGGTTAGTATCAGTTTCTGCTTAAACAAGGTGCATGTATACAAGTATGCATATGTGCATGATTTTGTGCATGTACTCATGCATCTATGTGCATGCATGTGTGAATGCATGTGAGTGTGCATGCATGTGTGTGTGTGTGTGTGTGTAATTTAAAGGAAAACTTCAATGTCTTGGATAGCAGTTCTAAGGCTGGTCTGCTGCTTTCCCATTTCTACTGGGTTTTTGAAGAATGTCAATCCTAAATCGTAAGTAGATATGGATCACTTTAGTTCTGTGGGAAGGAGATAGCAGACAAGGAGACAAGGAGAATACGCTGATACTAATGGGACACATTAGCCTGACTACAGTTTAAGATTCATTGATTGCTCAGACTTCTTGTTAAGTATGTGACAATACACTGTCCACCACACTGATCGACAATCACATATTTATTACTAAAGCAAGAAGGGTTTAACTATGGTTCCTGTTTACAAATAAAGAGGACAACTCTAACTGTGGTCCTCATTCCATCTTTTCTTTTAACCATTTGACTATATGGTCTTTTTCCCTAAAGCCTCATCATTCTTTTTCTGTTCTTCCCCAACACGTTCATTTTATAAGACACTGGGGCAGTGAAAAGCTGGCACCATCTCAGAGAGGTCCTGGCTCATTTTTCTTCATAACGCAGAAAGTTGAGTGGGTGACCTTTCTGCCTGTGCCAGGTAGAGCTCATGCACAATCAAAGGGAAAATAGGTTGCTCTCAGGCAGGATGGTCAGCCATGTAGGCTCTGTTTCTTAACAATTAAACTTTATTATACAACCCAACTAGCTTACACAAGAAGGAAAAAAGGTTAAAGGAAAAAAAGAATGAACCTTCCGGTATCCGTTCCACGGGACGGGTCCTTGGGTGTCTCTGGCCTGCGTGCTGGTCCAGCCTGTTCGCTGACCCACCTGGGCTCAGGCCCAGTCTCAACCTGTTGTTCTCTCCTCCCTGCCTGCCTGAGTCACGTGGGAGGGCGGTCTCCTTCTCCCGTTGAGGGTCAATTAGAAAAACAATAGTCCAGGTGGGGTCCCCAGGTCTGCTTCCTGAATTCCAGGCCCAGGATGGCTCCACCAGTCTGTTACAAGGTATTCATGGGGTGCCCCAAGGATAAAGCCCGCCAAGACTGCTTCCACCTGTGACAAAGCTTAGTCTTTCCCACACATCCCCCTTCTCTTTAAAAAAAATAAGAACTATATACACACATATACATATATACAGAATCATCACAGCCACACATAAGTGTAGCACCAAGCAATGCACTATGCCTTCACGCACAAGGAAGATGGCTTCTCCTCATTGCCCAGATCACAAATAGAGCTTTCCATCCATCTGTTCCTTCTTTAGTTATGGGTTGAGCTAGTCTAGCTTCCTTAGCTAAATTAGAAGAGAAGTATTGAAGTGAAGGGAGAGGAGAGTGAAGGAAGTAGATGAAGAAAAATGTGCTTAAATTTGTCTCTGAGAAAAAGAATCCTATACTTTAGAACTTGCACCCAAACTAGTAGGAAGCAGTTAAGTCTAGGCTACTATCATTTACCTTTCTCCAAGTGGATCAAGGAGGCAATTTAAAGATAATTTGGCATAAATGTTCACATTAGCTCATATATGTTTTTATAAAGGTAGATTATATTAAAGGCAGTGGACTGTCCAAATATGTTAATTAAATTAATCAATCATTGAAACCTTTTCCAAGTGCAATCAAGGCCAATTCCCAGGATGGCTACTGCTTTTCTCAACATGAGATAGGTTGGTGCTGCTGAGTAAGGAAGGCAGCCCTTGGCAACTGAGCTCACACGAGCAAATTGGGTGAAAGCAGTAACAGCTTGCAGGGAGTTCTGCATACCTCATTTCCATCTCAGAATTTGCCCATTTTTCAGGGTTTTAATGCCCATAAGCAGTTTTGCAAAAATAATCTAAGTAAGAAGCAGGTATGGCGGCACATAGTCTATTATCCTAGCACTGGGGAGACAGAGACAGCAGGATCAAGACTTTGAGGCCAGTCTGAACTACGTAGCAAGACCCTGTCTCAAAAAATAAATTGTTTACAGGTAGGAGAAAATGAACCTACTGAAAGCTCATGGAACTTGCTGTTCCATGAAATACTGGTACAACCAGGGCATTCTGAGTCGACAAGTGTTTCATTCGAAGATTATTGATTGCAAGTCTGTCTGATGGGCCATTTTACTTTGTTTCCAGAAGACTAAAGTGAAGTCCTGGGGATCCTAAGCTTGCTTCCTCTCTGCTGCGGCCAGCAGGCCTAACACATCCCAGAAGGTTTCTTGAGCCTACTAGCACTGCATCCAGCAGACAGCAGCAGAAAATGCCAATCCAAGTCCAAGAGGTCTGGGGTGAGGAAGTAAATGTCCCCAACAACAGTGTGGTAAGTGAGCCCAGGCCTCTGCAGAGCATAGCTGCTTTAGCAAGCTCTCCCACAGCCTCAGAACAAAGGCTTTCTTTCCCCTACTTCTTGCTCAAGACTACAATGTAAGTTGTGACCAAAATGTGACCTCTAATTACAGCCACTACCCCTCCCCCTACGCACCATTCTAGAATCAAAGGGTAAAGTGGGAACAAAAGACATTTTCGTTCTATTTTTAACACAGTGTATATTAGCAATAAATTAATGCTCTCCTTTCAGCACCTTTTAAGCACCAGAAGGGGCCAATTCTTTTTACTATATTGTCTTCTAAAGAGCAGCTGATGGATCATGCTGTCATGGAACGCAACACAGTGAAACAGCCCTTGAAACTGGCATTCTCACAGCCTCACACTGCACATCTTCCAAAAGCTACATTACAGTGGGAAAACCACAGTCTCCAGTTGTGGCATCTGGTATGATTCTAGGAAGATGGGGCAGTGCACATTGCTGTTACTCCAGCAAATTTGCTGTTCCAGCTAAAGGGAAGGGGTGAGATTAATGCAAGTGCTAGCAATCCTCCCTTTTTATTTTTGTTGTTGTTGTTATTTAGAATAGAAAAATTCTTGTTAACTCTTCATTTGCCACATCTTTGGGGAGAAACAATACTTTCCTCAGTCTGATAGCCATTAACCATACAGATAATCAAAACTAAAACTCACCTATTTTTCTTATAGGTACAAGTACCTGACTACGACCTATAAGACCATTTATTAGCATGTTAGCACCCACTTAGGCTGTTGGAAAAGAAGAAATTGTTCTCCCAAGTTTCATTTTTGAGCTACTGGAAGAATGGCAAGTTGGTGACATTTGAAAATTCAGTGTATCAAATAGTTCCTGAGCAGGCAAAATACTTTGACGTTAGTAACCAAAAATACTCTAGGGGGTTCAGGATCTTCCTACACCATGTTAATTTTGTTTAATTATCTGAACAGAAGGTGAAACCCTACAATACTTGTCATGGTCACGTGGACTGGAATGTTCAATAAATGCTGAAGGTAGCAGATATTGATATCTCACTTGTCTTTAAATAGATAGAGGGGCTTGAAGGTGGTGGTGCAGGCCTTTAATCCCAGCACTAGAGGTAGAGACAAGCAGATCTCAGAATTCAAGGCCAGTCTGGTCTACAGAGAGATTTTCAGGACAGACAGTACTACACAGAGAAACCCTGCCTTGAACCCCCAACACACAAAGATAGATAGATAGATAGATAGATAGACAGACAGACAGACAGACAAAAGTAGAAACCTAGGTTCAGATTTCTAAAAATTGCAAAATTATGTAACTCATTATTCCTTGGTATCCGCATTAATAAAATGGGGGAGATTAATAGTAACTGTCTACTAGTGCTGTTATGAAGATTAACAGAATACTTATAAATTGTATAAAACAGGGTTGCCATGAGTAAGTGGCATAAGAGGTTCTGAGAGTAACAAATTAAAACACAGAGTTTGTTCAATATTTCACTCCCTGTTCACCACTTGATTGAATCTATCTCAGAGAATTCATCATGATAAACTCTTCTGTCCTTCCCCCAAGGACTTGGTGTGCCTCTGTCAGACCACTCCTTCAGGAAGTTGAACCTTACATGAATAAAGATGTAATTTTTATTTCAGTGTCTCTTGTGTTTAGGATCTGTGGGGAGAAATCCCACAAATATTCCTTATGAGTTGGCCAAGTGAGAGTTTGTACAGAACTCAACTACATTCTTTAGTGAAATCCCCCACTGGTTGGCCTTTTAAAATGCCTGTCTTTCTAGGGTAGACCATGGGCTAATAAATGCCTTCACATTCCCAGATAAGAGACAAGCACTGCAGATGGAGTTTTAATTCTGGCAGAGCTATTCTGAAGAAGACTGTGAGGGGCAGGGAATCAAAGCACACAGAATTTCTGAAATGCAAACAAGAACACAGTGAGGGGCTGTGTTCCCAAGGGTGCTGAAATGGAACTAAAGTTTGTTTAGCCTGGAGGGATTTTCCCCTCTCATTTTCCTTTGTTGTTAAAAAAAAAAAAAAGTAAGAAGGCAGGCACTGGAAGGAAATCTTCTAGAAGTCAAACAACATGCCATTTGTATTTCAAAATCATAGATCACAATTCCCACCCCTTCCTTCCCTTTCCCGAGGGAAATGTTGACTAGAGATCAAAGAAAGTAACAGAGAGATTGCCAGGGCTGTTGAAATCAAGTGGATTCTGACCAAGGCTGATTCCTTATCACCTCTCAGGACAGTGGGGAGTTCTCCAGCTCTAATAGCCAAATGCCCTTTTTTTCAAGGTGTGTGGGGTGGGAGGGGGATGCTCTAGGGAGGAAAGCAGCTCAGAACTTTCTGTAGGTGTGTTTCAGCAAACCCTGACTGTAAGGGCAAACTAGAATGAGCATTAAAGAAATGGCATCAAGGGAGCCCAAATGTTTCTGCTTTGTGAGCCATGAGATCACGTAGAGAAGCTGCATAGCAGATATAAATTAGGGAAGTCCCAAAGCCACCTCTTAATTTTGCTGCTGATCAGCTATCCATGCCACACATAAACTGCATTAAATCACAAGTGACACCATTAAAATGCCATTCTAGGTTTTGTTAAGCTTCCAGGGCCCAGGGAACTTAGTTAAGACTCCCAAACTCAGAAGCTGTCCCAAGAGCCTTTGTACTTACAGTCTCTGCAAGTTCAC
The DNA here is from genome assembly GCF_903995435.1 of Acomys russatus. Lineage (NCBI taxonomy): Eukaryota > Metazoa > Chordata > Mammalia > Rodentia > Muridae > Acomys > Acomys russatus. Next base: position 33,259,146 of record NC_067169.1, read on the forward strand.
CAAAGGTTCAGTTAAAGAATGATAATGTAGATCCTGTCTGCTCTAAAGTCTCCTCTAGCTGGGTGTGGTGACGCACGCCTTTAATCCCAGCACTAGGGAGGCAGAGGCAGGAGGATCGCTGTGAGTTCAAGGCCAGCCTGGTCTACAAAGTGAGTCCAGGATAGCCAAGGCTACACAGAGAAACCCTGTGTCAAAAAACCAAAAATAAATAAATAAATAAAATAAAGTCTCCTCTAAATAGCTCAAAGGGAAGCCTGGGTACCATCCTCCCTTGGACTGGAAAAAACCCTTCCAGAGGACCCAAGTTCAGTTCACAGCACTCACATTTGGCAGTTAACAATTCTGTCTCCAAGGGATTTGATGCTCTCTTCTCCAAGGGCATGTACACAGGAGAGAGAGAGAGAGAGAGAGAGAGAGAGAGAGAGAGAGAGAGAGAGAGGAGCGAGAGAGAATAGAGACGAGAGACAAGAGAGAGAGAGACACAGAGACAGGAACAGAGAGAGCACATAGAGAGAAGACAAGAGAGGACAGAGAGACAGAGAGACAGAGAGAAATTTAATAACAAATATTTGTACAATGTGTACCATGTCACGCATCTCATCGCTTAAGAATCAGAAGTAGGGCAGTCAGAAATTCAAGGCCAGACTCTGCTACAAAGCAAGTGTGAAGCCAGCCTAAGCTATATGAGACCTTGTCAAAAAAAAAAAAAAAAAAGACTGGAATATCTCCACTGACTTGGGTAGGTGGATACTTCCTGCCTTCAGGATACAATGGATAGAAGAACAGTGTCTCAAAAACTGAGGTGGATCTTTTAGTTCATTCAGACTGGCACTTTTTACCAGAAAAGGGGAAATTTGAACAGAAAGAAAAGATAATCATACAACGGCAGAGACTAAAGTTGGAATTAGAGCCCAAATGCTCTAGCACCAAATGCTTCTCCTAACCGGAACTGCAAGCTGCAAGGAGCAAAACCTTTTGAGGGACCAGAGCCAACACCTTGATTTCTAACTTCCAGAACTGAGGAGAAATCACTAGTGTTTGAAGCTCCTCAGTTGGGTGCTTTGTTAGAGTGGACCCTGCAAATGATTGCACTTAGTGTTTTCCTCTCACACTAGCTGCAGAACCAGGATGTTGTAGAAGAGATATTAAAACAAAGACTGCTGTACTTGGAGAATTAAATGCTATAAATATTTTAAACAATGCAACTGGACCTCATAATTGTGTGGCAAAGGCTGCAAAATGGAAACTTGGGAGACTTGGCTCAAATGAAAGCCTCTCTCTGAATAACAATTTATTTTAATTTGAGATTTCTCAGACTGTCCATATGGCAGGTCTTCATGGGAAAACAACTGTCTTGTAGTTGATTGGGACATCTGAAGTATGCTTTCTTTGGCATGCAGGGTTTTTTTTTTTTTTCATTAATATCAATGACTTTGTTGAGAAGGAGAGTTTGAAAACATTTCCCTAATGTTTCTAGCATTTCTACAACTGGAAATGTAACATCTGCCCATGAGAGTTACAAACTAAAAAAAAAAAAAAAAAATAGAAGAAGAAAAAGAAATTTCCCAATCACATTGCAGTTCTTTTAAGCCAATGCCACTTTGTTATTGTAGAGTTCTGTGGGCACTCATTAAAAACTCTATTTTGATTATTTGAAATCATCATCATCATCATCATGCAATCAATGTCATGAGCTGAAGAAGGGATTGCCTTGATGAGCATACCAAGGTCATGTATTTCAGATAATCTTAAAATATTTTATAATCAGTCTCTGAGAGAGAGAGACAGAGAGAGAGAGAGAGAGAGAGAGAGAGAGAGAGAGAGAGAGAGAGAGAGAGAGAGAGAGAGGATTTCTAGCTAAGTCTGGGTAAGGCCCTGGCACCACTAAAGACTTGGTGATAGCCTTTCCTCTTTGGAGAGCCTTCAAACTACACACTAGGTTGCAAAATTGTGATATTCACATTCCCCTCTAAGGTTTTGCCAGATGTTCCTCAGAGGAGAAGGCAGGAGATAGGAGGTGCTAACAGAATTTCAATTTGGCCTGCATAGTGGCTCTTCAGGGAGAATTGGAAGTAGGTGAGGTATCAGGAAGTCACTATGAACATACTGTTAAAGTCATGCGACATCCTTGCACAGAAACCTTACCACTGAAAGATCATATTCTCATACCAGAGAGATGGCTCAGTGGGTAAAGTTGGCTGCTACCAAGTCTAGGGACCAGAGTTCTAGCCTAAGGACCACTATGATAGAAGGAAAAAACTGATTCATGCAAGTTGTTCCCTGACCTCTACATGCACACTGTGTGCATGCATTGTGCATGTTCATGCACACATGTGAGTGAGTGTGTACACACACATACACACTCACACTAAATAAATAAATAAATAATTTGATTGTGAACAATCACATTCTCTAAGGTATCTTTCCATGATTACAATGTCAAAGACAGATCCATGAATAAATAAATGCACGAATAAATGAAATTTTAGGAATTCTTCAGAATTAACTCCTCTGTGGTCTCATATTCTTTGCACTTTTCTTACTCACTTCTCCATGTCCTTTTTTGTCTTTTAGCACTATCTGTCCCTCACACCAGCTAGAAAAATCTATAGGCTTTTTTTTTTTCACTGATGTCTGATTTGTTTTCTTAATCAGCTTCAAACTTTTCCATTTCACATCTTCCTCAGGAAAGCTTTTTTTTTTTTTTTTTTGGTAAAGAACAGCTTTTTCTGTGTAGCCTTGGCTGTCTGTCCTGGGCCTGCTTTGTAGACCAGGCTGGCCTTGAACTCACAGAGGTCCACCGGCCTCTGCCTCCCAAATGCTGAGATTAAACGTGTGCACTATCACATCTGGCAGAAAAGCTTTTAATAAATATGTTTGGTCGAGGTTAAGTGTTTATATAACACCTAAAATGACAAAAAATGCTCTTCTGTAAGGCACTTAATCCAGTTGAGAAGCTGAGTGTAAACGTCACTTAAAAAGTGTATGAGAAAGTAAGAAAATTATTCAATTAATGATTAAATTGTAGAATACATAGAATAAAATTTTCTAGTAATGAGGACTGGTGGGCTTTAGAAACAAACTGTACCACAGGCCTTGTGTTTTCTCTCTTTGATCTATTGTCTAATTAGCAGGATTTAACTATAGAAGAACTGCTCACCGTTAGCCTTTGACCTTTAGAATAAATAATTTTTAGTCTTCTATGCATTGGAGGGTGTTTCACAGCATCCCTAGCTTCTCCCTGCCAGATACCAATAATTTCACTTTCCTATCATCCCCAAAACTCTGGCCAGACAGTGCAAAATATCCACTAGGGGATAAAACCTCCTCAAGTTGAGAACCATTGGGAAAGATAGAGAAGGAAAAAATCCTCAAATAGTGACTAAACAAGGGCTTACTCACTTAACTGGGGATCCTAACTAGATTGACAATGGATGCAGTCAAAACCTTGGCTAATCTAAGGCCTGTTAACCAAGCTCCATGGGCATGCTTTGTATATGTTCTATTAAAGCTACCTACATCCTGCATTAAATTTAAATTGAGCTACTGATACAGTTTCTAAATGTTTTAGTTATGGAACTAAGCACATAGATACAGAAGGTTGTGTAGAAGGCAGAATAGAGAGAACCATACCCTCTTTACATCCACCTAAACTCTATACAATGGTCCAGAAATTCCTGCTGTGCTGTGCTATGTTGGATGCATGATGAAGATAAAGGTGGCATCTACTAGTAATATACTGAGTATAAAATTCTGGAAAAGGAATAATTGAGTCAGGACTAGTAAAACTGAGAACTTATCTGGAATGTCTTGCTAAATGACTTTGAGCATGTCACTTAATTTCTTTGAACTTGTGATTTTTTTCATTATAATCCATAAGGCCTCTTTTAGCTTCAATATGTTATGAATTTATAAGTATAATTGTAACACATAATCTGTAAACCAAAACTCTTGATGTTGATAAAGAAGTTGATTATTTATAATGTTCCCCATAACTTTTCCTTTTAGGGGCAAGAGGAAGTGAGAAGGAAATCTAACCTCTGATATTGTCTGCGACTGACACTGTGACCCATGCTAAATCATTTATGCTTGAAATTCAGTAGCTCAATGTAGATGAGTGTTATACAAATGACAATGCTGTATGCAATCAAAAAATTTAAGATCAAGTGTTTTTTTAAATTAATGATGAGAGTGAAGGGCTCAGAATAGAACTCAGCGGTTAAAGTGATTGCCCAGCATGCACAAAGTACTAGGTTCTATCTGCAGCACTGTAAAAAAGGGAGGGGGGCGGTGAAGTTGGATAAGGGACCTAGGGAGATAGCTGAATGTGCGGGATATAGATTTATGATGCATAAAAGTCTTAGATTACATCCCCAGTGCTGTATAAAATAGACTATGGTAGTGCAAGCCTGTAATCCTAGCACTCTGGAGGTAAAGGCAAGAGTATCAGAAGTTCAAAACCATGAACAGCAATGAGTCCCCATTGAAAGAAATAAAGAAAAGAAGGGAGGGAGGGACGGAAGGAGGGAGGAAAGCAGGAAGGAAGGACGGAAGGAAGGAAGGAAGGAAGGAAGGAAGGAAGGAAGGAAGGAAGGAAAATAATTAGCAGAGGGAGAGCGCACAGAACATTTCCATTACAATCTTGAGGTGATTTTGTGTCTTCCCTAAATGCTACACAAGAGAGTGTAAGGGCAGGTGCATTTACTGACTACTTTTGTTCTTTATCAAGATCTTTCAACCCCCTGAAACACATAGTACCACAGTACATCATTGCTGAAAGGACAATGGAATCCTCTCTGCCTAGTGAGGACAATTTGAAGGTCTGTAGTATTGGTTGCTGGCAGGGATGCAAATGTTTATTTCATGGGGTTTCTGTTTCCAGAAATAACTCCTAGTCATATTAACAGCATGACTAAAATTAAAGTTTAGGCTTTTGCTTCCAGCTAACTATTTTAAGCATTCCAAGTGACTACTTCATTGAACTAGTCCTCTCTTGCTGGACCTTCCAAGCTTTTGTTATTGAAAAAAAATACATTATCTTCTCTGGCATGTTTGCTTCTGCATGTATACAGGACAATATTTTAAAGCAACAGTAGAGATAGCTAGATTCTGCTTATTTTTCTGCACAAGTGTCAAAAACCATTGTAGGCACCAAATGCCAGGTGCATGCATTGTAGTCAGGACAGAGTTCCAGCCCATTTGGCACCTGACACTTAATTCTAGAAACTTCATTAAGACATATGAGGTCCTAGAGACTCCAGAGAGAATACTTCGTTTCATTTGGGCTTCAAGTATGCAGGTAATAAATTACCTTTTCTCAGATTGTGCTGTACCTTAATGTATATTTTCAGAAGAGCACCCGGGCACCTGGAAAAGATGGTTGGAAAAGTAACCAGTAAACATTGACTCATGGTATATAGAATAAATCTGTCACTATTGTCTCTGCCAGTTCTACAGACTCAATTGATATATTTATAAGGCACATATGGAAAATTCCATGACCACAAATCTCTTTATCGCTCAAATGTAAGTAGAGTGGAAATAGCCCATTTTCAAGCCTCTGGCTACCTCAAACACTCGTGATGTTTGCTATTAAAAGCAACGCCCAACGCCGCCTCCTGCATGTGCATTTCTGCATGAGCACAAGACAATATTTTTAAGTAAAGACAAGGATGGCTAGATTAAGTTTATTTTCCTGCAAAAATAAGTGCCAAAACATGCTGAGCATATAATATCAGGCTCTATCTCCTAAGGGCTGCAGGTAAGATTGAAGACACCTGTTGCAAATTTTGCACTATTGTAAGGGCCCCCAAATTATCCTTTTCTGGCTATAAGGAAGCAGCTAGTAAAGCAAATTCTTAACATTTGAACACTAACTCATTCTATTTATCAAAACATGAAAATAAATTAATATAACTATGAGTGACAATGGCCTAATTACTTAATTATCTTATTTAAATGACACTTAACATTAATTCTGTTGCCACACATTCCGTTCCTAGACTACCAAAGCTTTGGTGGGGGAACATGACACACTATCTTGCCCTTGTCTACAAGAAAGTTGGGGTGCTTTTAGAGTAGCTTATTCAATGTCTTCCTTATAAGAAAAATGAAGCACAAAGCAGACACGTGACAGTCTGTGGGTATGCATGGTTAGTGTTTCAGTTGCCCTTTATCCAAACGATGTGCCTAAGAAACTACTTCAAACTCCAATGACTTAGTACATTCACTCAATTGCTTGATTTTTTTAAGCTGGGATCAGATTGGTGTGACCTCAAAATGTGGGTTGAGTTCAGGGCTTCACTATGTCAGTTATTCCCTGGACCACTGAACTGGCCAGAGTTTATACTCTTTGTGTATAGTGTAAGATGCGCGCGCACACACACACACACACACACACACACAAACAAGCTTTATCATGTAAGCATATTTTAAGCCTTTGTTTGCAATGGTCACTAACAAGTCATTGGCCACAGCAAATTACATGGCCAAGTTCAAAGATATACTTTCTAATTACAGTAGAAGAAATTATAAATATGCATGGCAATGGGCATGAATCCATAGAGGAATGGAGAATAGGAGCTCTGAGGAAATCTACTACAGTTGGTGACTCAGTGACCAGAACCCATAGTCCTTGACTCCTAGCTCAATTCTATAGTAGTATTTACAAACCATTTTTTACTCTCCATCTTAGGAGTTGTTTATATAATATAATGAACGATTTGAAAAGCTCAATGAAGACTCAGAAGTAGATAAAGATACTAGTGGTGCTGAAGACGACTAGAAATGGTACCTGGCACTGCTCCTTTCTGTGGAGCACATCCTCCAGGCTCCTTGAAGACTCAGTCAAAAGAACTGCTGATAAACTTCTTGTCTTCTTGGATGCAACAACCAAAGCAAGTGGCCAACTTTGCACTCATTTTTGGTGGCAGTTGAGTTCTGTGCACAGTAAGCTGAGATCCTTAGTCCTGGGGTGTTATTTATACAGAAAAGATGGGCCCAACAGTAGACAGAGCTGACTGTGTATCATATTGCCTTAGTTGTATGACTTATGTACGACAAGTCACTTTTTCTCTGAGCCTCTTATTCCTTTCATAAATCATCCTCCTTCTCTTTTTACATTAGTACACACTGGATGACTTTGACAGTGAAAAAAAAAGCCTTCATTCTTGAACCCTGTTTAGAATTCCCAATGTTTACTTCCCATGTACAAGTAGTTTATTATATATGGGCCATCATATCCTCCTGGTTTTGCTTGTTAGAGCATCCGAAATTACCATAGTGAATGAAACTGTTTTTTCTCTATCATTCTGAATCTGTGGCTTACAGAAGCTAAGCAGCTTGCCCACATCACATATCTGTTAGTTGGTAGTGCTCAGTGGTACAAATCACTCCAGAACATCTGATCTTTAAACACACTTCTCTGAGTCTTACTGATAGTATTGCCCATCTCAAAGGGTGGTTGTATAGAATAAGAATAAGAATTTCTATATCACTGGCATAGTTTCTGTCAATAGAATTGTACAGTAAAACACAAAGTTTTGATTCAATGTGACATTTCCTGATCACTCCTTCTTTCTCTTCTTGGCTGCTTGATATCTGGAATTGGAAAGGGACAAATAACCTCAGAAAAAAACTTGCAGTTATTATGCTCTGTTGAGAGTATATGAGATGATACTGACAGCGGTAACACACCAGCAGTTCTTCATAGTCTCCATTCTCATGCATTCTGTCAATTTATCATTTCAGACAACCTGCCATGATATGTGTTAGCTAAGTTTGATTGTGCCTAAACCATGAGTGCAGATTCTGAGGCTCAAGGGAAATTCATGTGGCTAGTGACAGAGCCTGGGTTAGAAGCAGTGTCACACAGTTCTCACTCTCAGCTAAGCAGACCACGAAGAGAATCTTGTCATGGCCTAGATTCATCCTAGAAGAAATATTAAACAAGCCACAAATGTGAACCACATGTACACTCATACATTTTCTGCTAGCCTCACCTTTAAAAGGTGAGTTTCAAGTGGAATGAACTCTAACAATATACTTTTTAACCACAAACATTTATATTCAGTGCAACTTAAGAGCCCTTAACTGCTGAACCATCGCTCCATTCCCTATTTGTGCATATTATAGAAATGTTTCTGAAATACTTCCAGAATACACCTACTTTGTCAGCTTGCCCAGAACATATTGAAATCTTACTTCTTGACTTTGGGTCATTGTGACCATCCATTTGGGCACATAAGTTCAAAGCTCACTATAATGTTCTCAGCATGGTTCACTATTTCATTGTGATGAGTTTGTAAGCATTTGAAAGCATTTCAATGCCTGAAATCACATCATGAGCTAGGTGTATCCTGTTTTACAGACAATATATGTGAGACAGTTTACATTGGCAAATTATCATGTGTTGTTTGAACTCACTGAGAAGCTGGATCTAGAAGCAGAATCCCCTCTCTTATTTCAGACCCAAGCTGTTTGTTTCAAGGTGTTTCCAAAGACCCCTTTGTTAGGAGATGGGCTGGTCCCTTAACTCTGTTACAGGTGCAGACAAAACATCAAAACAGCCAAATTAAAATAATTGTGTTCTTGAGAATAGACAGCTAGGCAGTACCTCATATCCAACAGAGGTTACTATTGTTTATCCCATGATATAAAAGTGCCTGTCATAGAAAAGAGAAGCTGATTCAGCCATGGGAAGCTCATCCATGGTGAGAAAGCTCAGTTGAGAACTCCAGTTGACTGTTTCAATATTTCCAATCAGTTTCTACAAGGTGTTGCACATGACTTTTTAAAGAACTTTTTGCAGGGCAGAGGGTGGGGTTTCTCTGTGTAACAGAAACCTGGCTATCCTGGGCTCACTTTGTAGACCAGACTGGCCTTAAACTCACAGAGATATGCCAGGCTCTGCCTTCTAAGTGCTGAGACTAAGGGCGTGTGCCACCCAGCTTAAAAAACTTTTTATTGAGTCTTCCTGAGTTTCACAACAAGCACCCCAGTCCCACTCATCTCGCTAATCCCTCTTATTCATCCTTCCCTCTTGTAACCTCCTTCTGTGAAGTAAAACACACACACACACACACACACACACACACACACATACACACACACAATGAAACAAAATAAAGCATAGAAACTACACATCATGGAAGCTGTGGTGTGTCACAGTGTGTCCCACACTATATCCCTCTGTCCACAGGTTGTAAATGTTCATTTCAATGAGTCATTAGTCTGGTTCAACGTCTCTGGCTTCTTTGACAACATCAATCAGGAGTCCTGGTTTCACTGTTGTTACCCTGATGTTGCCATGGAGACCCTGCAGCTTTGGGTCAGCAGGACTGGCCCTTTCACAAGTCCCAATAATTTAGCAGATTTGGGGTAGGGACAGCTCAGAGGCTTGGATTCGGGCCTAGGTGGTAACTGAACTAACTGATCATCGCGCTTATCCACACTACCCCTGGGAGCTCGCCAGCACTGCTCCAGCTAGGTCACCCAATACCACCATTGACAGTGTCAGTTCTCTTGCTCTCATTCCCTCAGGGCTGGCGTACCCAGGCCTTCACCATCAAGGCACAGGGCCCTCTCTCCCAAATTCTACAGCCATTGAGGGGACAGGATTAGCTCCTCTGCTCTCATGCTAATTTCAAGAAAATGGTTAGTCTTGAGCAAACTAAGCTGCCAGAGGAACAGCCTCTGGTTTCAAGATTACCACCATTAGCTTTCCCAGTAGCCACCAAAAACCTTAGACATCAAAATGATCATTGCTTCATCTGCAGTAAATTCAGTCATTTGAAAAGAAATGGATTGAGCTAGAAATGATCATAATGAGTGAGTTAACCCAGAAGCAGAAAGAATCAAATGATATATACTCACTGATATCTGCCTACTAGCCCAAGGGGCATGTCCTATGAAAGTCTTCACTTACCAGGAAACTGGGACAGAGGGGAGGACATCTTATTGGGACTCTAGATGAGAGAAGCATGGGAGAATAGCAAAGTAGAAGGATCCAGAAGGTCCTAGAAACCTACAAGAAGAACATTATGATAGGCAGATTTGGGCCCAGGGGTCCCGCTCAAACTATGGCAAATAAATGTCAGGCTAATGAGTTCAATACTCACATCCAATGGCTTAAACAACCTCAATGGAATAGCAAGTCCACAGAAGTAGAATCTGTTGCCTATTCATCATTTAGTCACAAGAAGGAACTATATATGTCAGGAGTAGATGTAGACAAGAACCAGAATAAAGCTTATCTCTGTAGGCACTGCAGTCTGATCACAGGAATAAGAAATAAGGGAGTGTACAGAAATAATTCATTTCAATAAAATTAAGACACCATCAAGTGTAAGATACATTATAGCTTTATATACCATCAAGATATAAAAGTACCCTGAAGGTAGGTGTGGTGGCACATGTCTATATTTCCAGCACTTGACAACTGAAGGCAGGAGGACCCTGAGTTCAAGGCCAGACTGGCTACATAGCAAGCACTACACTTCCTTGTTTACGCAATGATGCCCTGTATTAAAATAGCAAAAGTAAATAAATAAAACCTTTCAACAAAGCATCCTAAACTAGTATTTTTTAAAGGCTTTTTTCTTTAATGATTAATGTGATTTTGATTTAAGTTGATACAATCGTTCTTTTTCTTCATATACTATCCTGAGGCTTATATTAAAATGTTCAAGCTTGAGTCCTCTGAATGAATTCTACTTGAAATGAGAGACAGCTTTGTCTTTCCACTTAGAATCCGCCTCCATACCATGAGAAGAGTTATGTTCCACTATTGTCTCAGTGGTTGTCTTTCAAATAGCTGATGTCAATTCTCTACATGGTGAAGTTTATATTTTCTGGAATTTTTTTACCTGAAGGAGGCACTGGGCTCTTCAAGCTTGTTTGCATGTGAGCAGGCATTGCCCACTGCACAGCTGACCTCAGTCAGTATGCATGCTCATGAAGTAAATTGTATATAACATGTGAAAAAGGGAAGACTCCTAGAATTGATGAAGCCAGAAGATACAGAGGATTTAGATTCCCCACTCTTAGTATCAAAACTCTCTCTCTCATTGCAGGTCTAGAGGTCATTTTTACCTTTGGGGGAAAATACTCTCATTGCACATGCTCTCATGAGGTCTATGTGTTGTTTCTTTAAGAACATGTTTGAGAATAATTTTCTCTTGTAAGTGATGATAACACAGGCTTAAAAACTTAGTGGAAACTGCACCTATAAATTAATAAGTGAAACTACCACCACACTGTGACATGTACTTAATCTAGTTTTACTGTGACAGTATGTATCCTATTTTGTGGGGATTCAGTCATAAACCTATGGTCACTTGAGTTTTGACAAAGAAGCCAAAACCATACAATGGAAAAAAGACAGCATCTTCAACAAATGGTGCTGGTCTAACTGGATGTTTTCACGTAGATCCATATTTACCAGCATGAACAAAACTCAAGTCCAAGTGGACTAAAGACCTCAACATAAAACCAGACACACTAAATCAGTTTGAAGAAAAAATGGGAGAGAGCCTTGAACTTAATTGGCACAGGAGACAACTTCCTCCAAATAGCTTAGGCTCTTAGGTCAACAATTAATAAATGGGACCTCAAGAAAGTGAAAAGCTTCTGTAAGGCAAAGGACACTGTTAACAACAAAGTGACAGCCTAAAGACTGGGAAAGGATCTTCACCAACCTTACATCTGATAAAGGGTTAATATCCAAAATACATAAAGAGCTCAAGAAATTAAATACAACCAAACCAAATAATCCAGTTAAAAATGGGTTTCAGAGCTAAACAGAGAATTATCAACAGAGGAATATCAAATGGCTGAGAAACACTTAAAGAAATGTTCAATGTCCTTAGTTAACAGGGAAATGCAACTCAAAACGACTCTGAGATTCCACCTAATACCTATCAGAATGGCTAAGATAAAAAACTCAAGTGATATGTGCTGATGAGGATGTGAAGAAAGGGGAACACTCCTCCACTGCTGGTGGGAGTGCAAACTTGTACAACCACTTTGGAAATCAATATAGTGCTTTCTCAGAAAATTGAGAATAGGGCTACCTTAAGTCCCAGCTATACTACACCTGGGCGTATACCTGAAAGATGCTCTAGCATACAGTAAGGACATTTGTTCTACTATGTTCATAGCAGCCTTGTTCTTAATAGCCAAAATCTGCAAACAACCTAGGTTTCCCTCAACTGAAGAAGAAACTCTGGTACACTTATATAATGAAATACTACTCAGCTATTAAAAATAAGGAAATCTTGAAATTTTCAGGCAAATGAATAGAATTAGAAAAGATCATCCTGAGTGAGGTAACCCAGACCCATAAAGATACACATGGTATATACTCACTTATAAGTGGATATTAGCCCAACATAGATGTCCTCTGAGAGACTCCACACAGTGGAGGTTCAGGACAGATACTGGGACTTGCAGCTGGACCTTGAGAGGAGAGCTGAGAGTTGAGTGGAAGAGAGGGGAAATGGAAGGACCTGGAAGTATCAGGAGCTCCACAGGAAGTCCACCAAGACCTACAGATCTGGAACCAGGGAGCCTGCAGAAACTGATGCACCAACCAAGGACAATGCATGCAGACTAGCTAGACCCCCTGTTCAGTTGTAGATGATGGACAGCTCATGCTCCATGTGTATGGGGAGTGGGGAGAGAGGGGACTGCCTCTGGCATGAACTCTCGTGCCTGTGATTTGATCACTGCCCCTTGCCAGGGTGGCCTTGGTGGCATACAGAGGAAGGGGATGCAAGCTACCCTGATGAGACTTGATAGATTATGACCAAATGGTGGGGCAGGAGGCCCCCCAGTCAGAGATCTACGGGAGAGGAATATATTGGAAAAGGGAGGGAGGATGGGAATAGGAAGATATGAGGGAAGGGATAATAATCGGGATATAATGTGAATAAATTATAATTTTTAAAAAGGGGGGAGGAGTGGTGAAAAGACAAACATGTCTTAAAATTGTTTTTTAAAATACCTAGCATGTTTCACTAGGTATTTGATAAGGCTCCAAAGTTATAGATTCAGTATAAAGTTCTAACAACAATGGAAGATCCAGATGGAAAGGCTTTGGATGCTAAACAGCTTTTTTTTTTCAGTTGAATTTCCATAAATATTTATGTCACATTACCCTGTGACTATGCATCTGACACCCAAGCTGAGCTAAGAATAAACTAGTTTTGAGTATTAGGAGCCAGACACTCAATAAATCTCAATTTTAGTTTTGACTTGTAATTAAACTTTAAAATTCATTAGGTCTTCTCTCAGAGACATACGTGCTTCTTTTTCTGTAAGGAACAAATGGAAAGCATGCCATCAATAAGGGAGGGTCCAAGAAAAGAGAGGCACCAAATGGAATCCAGGAATAAAAATACCGTCTCCCCTCTACAAGTGGAGTCTCTGTCCATGGGCTGTCAAATGGAACAGCTGACACAAAGGCATGCAAGACATTTTAGATGGAGAACTCAGAACAGATTTTCCCAGGGCACACATGGTTCATCTTCACCTCGGGATAGAACCTGAGACAAGATCAACAGGGGGTGCTGCTCTGTCTCTGAAGTGCTCCAGAGCCCAGTATATTTCATTCAGCAGCATCTTTCCTTCAGGTGCCAAGTAAAGTTTATTAGCTGTGAGTTTTATTAGCTAGTGAAAAAAGCTGAAACATTTCTGTGTAGCTACAAAAAAGGTGATCATGGAGGCCAAGAGTCATTAACAGTTGTTGGGGTGTTGACAATGCAGTCTTCCAAAAACTGTTGTTATTTGTATGAGCATTAACAAGGAAGCCATTTGGATTTTTTAAAACAAAGAATACATTTTTCCATTTTTTTAAATTAAAAGCTTTGCCTTTACATGTCACACATTACTGATCAATACATTGCATACTATCCTACTCAACTAGGTCTATATTGTCTAAGATGTTTTCTGGGGCATATTTTTGCCCTCTAGAAATAGGCAAAGTTTCATAGCAAATAATTCTAGACTTCTTACATTATATGCAAAGGGAGTAGCTATACAATGAAATATGCTGACATGGATTCTGCAAAAAGTCTGCCAGTTTTTCCAAATACATCTAACTTAGATTAATTCTTTTTCTGTCTAAAATTTCCATATGAAATAAATCATAAGATGTATATTGAAGATCTTTCCATGGGATGAGAAATGGTCTAATTCTTCCAAATAATTAAGTGTTTGAAATAGTGTGGGATGCTCCTACAAAACTAGGAGCAAATAGAAAGCACCACGAATAGTGGTCTAGGCACATACAATAAGGAGCACATTGCCAAAATTGTCCTCAAGTTGCCTAGTGAGTATGTCACTGCAAAACGCTTCCTCTTTACCTCATCTCTATAACATATGCCTATGTCTGTACAGAGGACACAGAGGGAAACCACATCAGCAACATAACTGGCTGCCAAGCAGATAAAATGCTCACAAGAATGGATGAACTGCTCTGGATTGTTACAGTTGGCCAGATCTTTCAGCATTGTTTTGGCACTGCTGATATCTAAATCAACACTGTCCAAAACAAACGCCATGCAAGCCATGTAGATAATTTTAAGTGTCTTGGTAACTATGATCTAAAATAGGATAAATAAATCTTAATAATGTAGTTTATTCAACCCTACACATCTAACATATCATCAATTCAATATATAATTAATATTTATACATTAGTATAATATTTTGAATGTTTTCCACCGTAAGTGCTTAAAATCAATCTTTTTTACTCTCCCACAGCACATTTAGTTAGGGCTAGCCATATTTCACATGCTCAAGGCTATTGGCTCCAGTATTAGACAATCTTCTTTCCTCTTGTACCAAAGTAAGCTGAAGTCCAGAATTTCAGCTAATCCATTGGATACACAAGATTATTAGATTGTCTGTTTGAAAGAGAGAGCTGGCTTTCTCAATTTTGAAGCATGCTATTCCAATCTGTTGTAGGATTTTTTTTAATTCTTGTGGTATATTTTTCTCCCATTTAGAAAGAATTGAATTAAATACACAGGACAGCACCAAATATAACATATCTGCCCTGGCTAACTTTTCTTGTCAACCTGACATACCCAAGAGTCATCTGGGAAGAGAGAGTCTCAACTGAAGGACAGCCCAGATCAGATTGGGCTGGGCTGATTGTTTATTGATATGGGAGATCCCAGCATTCTTCTTCTTCTTCTTCTTCTTCTTCTTCTTCTTTTTTTTTTTTTTTTAGATTTATTTATTATTGTGTATACAGTGCTGTCTACATGTACACCTCTAGGCCACAAGAGGGCATTATAGATGGTTGTGAGCCACCGTGTGGTTTCTGGGAATTGAACTCAAGACCTCTGCAAGAGCAGTCAGTGCTCTTAACAGCCAAACCATCTCTCCAGCCCTAGATTCCAGCATTCTATGGGTGGTTCCACCCTTGGGCAGGTAGGCTCAGGTTGTATGAGAAAGCTGGCTGAGTGCTAGCCAGAGAGAAGTGACCAGTAAGCACTCATCCTCCAAGGTCTCTGATTCAGTCCCTTCCTCCTGGTGCCTGACTTTTGTATTGGCCCAGTTTCCCAGTGATGGACTGGTCCCTAGAAAGGTAAGCTGAATAAGCCCTTCGTTCCCCAAAGTTGCTTAGGACAGCAACAGAATGTAAACTACAACATCTATATATTTTCAACCCACCTAGCTGCTTTCGTATGACTGAAAACCCCAACTACTTCTCCAATGTCAGATTATACAGTGGCATATACTTCTTGATGGAAAGAAAAGCTGTAACCCTCAAATTTATTATCTATGTATCACTTTTTAGAAATGTATCAGAATCGATAGGCATAGCATACTTTATGAAATAATTCACACACTTGTCTGTCAGTGGAAAGAGGACCTTTCTTTGAAATGCCATGCTTTATATTCCCAACACAACCATCTCACTAATTTTCTCACAAAATTACACTTTGACAAATGAGTAGCCAATATCAATCACAAATGACACTCTGTTTCTCATTTTTGGATTTCAGTGATTTTCCTGAATTACCTGTGTGTTTGGGGACAGTGCAAAGCACACAGAACTAAAATGGGCAGGAAAGCACCTTGATCAGTATGCCTGCTGTGTTGTTCTGAAGTGATTGTTTACCACCCAAGGGTAAGTGTTTGCTTGAGGGATCAAAGAAGCTCTGAAATACAGCTCTGTGCTCTACACTAAGTTATGCACTTGATGGTGTTGTTTTCTAACTCACAGGGACATACCCATGAGCTAGGAGTTGCTCTTGCTACCTACCTTTTAGGAGATATAAAGGAAAAATTATAAGGAAGTGAGGAACATCTAGGTCAATTCTTATAAAAAAGTAAGAAGAATTATTTTCACTATATCTTGAGATAAAATAAGAAATTGGTACATTAAAAAGGAAAATAAAAGTCATAAGTGTTAAAGTGAACTAGTCTTCCAGTAAAGCAGAAATTTTCTCTACAGTTTCTTAGCAGCCTTATGCCACCAGACTAACATGGACATTGGCAGTACTGAGAGGCTCCTGGTAAAATAATAGGTAAATATTCCTTTACCAGAATGTCAACTTCTAGAATCGTGGACTTCACTGAAAATCTGTCAGGGACATAGTAAAGGCACAGGAAATATTTCTCAATCAACTAGTCTTCTACTTCTTTCTGTAGCAGCTTATTCTATTCACGAACATCTGTAAGTGATTAAATTACTAATATTTATTTTTAGAGAAAATGTGTGTATATATGTGTGTGCATGTGTGCACATGTGCATATGTGTGTTATGCATTTGTGTGTGTGTGTGTGTGTGTGTGTGTGTGTGTGTGTGTATGGAATCCACCTGTCTTTCTGTCCCACAGCACTGTTGGGGTCACAGACAAATGATACAATGCCCAGGTTTTATATGGGTTCTATATATCCAAACTTAAGGTCCTCACACTCAAACAGGATTCACTCACTGAACCATCTCTCCAACCCTGAGACTGCAAATAGTTTAAAGCATGTTAATTGTGGTTATCTTTAAAGGGTCTTTATCTTATAGAAATACATCCTCAATTTGTAGGTATAAATTACCGAAGCCCAGTAGTAGGGACATTGTGGCTCATTATACTATTCTTTCTACTCTTATCTGAGCCTGAAATTGTTTATAATGAAAAAGAACCATCCCTTCAAAAACTTAGGAATAGAATTACCATATGATCTAACATTTCTACTAGTCACAATATATCCAAAGCAAATGAAATCAATATAATCAAAAAGATACTTATATTCCCATATTCGTTGCAGTACTATTCACAATAGCTAAGAAATAGAAGCAACTTTAATTCCATCAACTGATGAATGCAAGGAAAACTATGGTATAGATACACCATGGGACATTATTCCACCACAGGAAAAAAATGAAATTTTGTCACTTGAAATACAGATACAACAAGAAATCTCTATGTTAAGTTAACCAGGAAAACAAAAGGAAGTACCACATTATTGTACTCATTTGTAGAACACAGCAAAATTGATCTAATAGTATTTAACAGAACCAGGGAAAGTAGGAGAGTTGGAAAGCATGGGAAAGGTTAGTCCATGGACACTAAGAAAGAGAAGAAATAATAAGTTCTGGTATTTTACTGCACAGTAAGGTGATCATAGATAACAATAATATACTATGCATTTCAAAAACAGGCAAAAAAAAAAAAAAGAATGGATTTTGAATAGTATCACCACAAAGAAATGTGTTTGATGAGATAGTGCTCTGATTTTAACATTGCATGGGCACTCATGTTATCAAAACATCACATGCTGCCCAATAATAGACATAATTTTATATGTGAACTAGAAAATTTAAAGCAAAAAGTGAATGCTTTCTGACATGATATTCCCTCGGGAAGCTTCTGTTAGGATTTTAATGTTTCAATGCATGTTGATTTCCTCTTCCATATGAATCCATTGGTCACAAAAACACACACACACACATACACACACACACAAAACAAAAAACAAAAAACAAAACAAAAAACAAACAAAAAAGAAGAAACAAAAAGACCAGCCCAGCTGACCTCTGAGGACATGTAAGATAAATAATGAGCTTTTTGTTATTTTAAGACACTGACACTTTAGAGATATTTGTCCTTGCAGAACTCATTCTATCTTGACAAATTCACTGTATTATGAAATGCTGTTTAAGACTATTTTACCACCGTTTTTTTTTCCCTGAGGTTTTAACTCATTAACGATAACTGTAAGACATCTAGGGGTGGTAACACACGCCTTTAATCCCAGCACTCTGGAAGGCAGAGGCAAGCCCATCTCTGTGAGTTCAAGGCCAGCCTGGTCTACAAAGCGAGTCTATGGTAGCTATGGAGAAATCTTGTCTCAAAAAACTAAGCACACACACACACACACACACACACACACACACACACACACACAGTAAAACTATGAGAGATAACAGTATGTAGTATTTTCTAAACTTTTTTTTTTTTTTTTGGTTTTCGAGACAGGGTTTCTCTGTGTAAGCTTGGCTGTCCTGGACTCACTTGTAGACCAGGCTGGCCTTGAACTCACAACGATCCACCTGCCTCTGCCTCCCAAGTGCTGGGATTAAAGGCGTGCGCCACCACCGCTCAGCCTGGCGGTCTTTTAGAATAAAATGTTGTGGGATACTGTAAGAAGTGCTGATTGAGTTGGAGGGCAATTTTTCACCCCTACGGGTTAATTCAGAACTCTTTTTCCCTTAGTGCTGGGACTGATCTATATACCACCATCCCATAGTGTGAAACTTTTGATCAACAAGAATTCTTGAAGATTTTTATAAGGCTTGTTCTTAAGCATGTCCCCTTCATCTTTTCTGTCACTGATTCACACTCACTCTAGTTCTGCATTCTAGCCCGATGTCTAAAGCTCTAAATTGAAATGATGTCATTCATATTATGCATCCTTCATCTGGATATTCTAATCTGGGGGACTGGCTGCCTCTGAGGTAACTTTCAGAGGAATCTTGCTCTCATTAGACTCCTGGAGCATTTGTTGTATGTGATAATAAAGATCTGGCCTTCTGCTGGAATTTCCAATCCTGGCCAGGCATGCCCATCCATTCTAGTCCTATTTCCTGGAATCCATAGGACTCATGTGCTCATTCTATCTCCTTTTTCTGTGTCCCCAAGAAAGACACTTCCAGTGAAGCCTTTCTCACATAGGCTTTTTGTAGGTATTTCTCCAATGACAGTCTGCCTACCCCAATCATCATTTGTAGCCATCAACAGCTATCTGGTGAAGCTTGCTGGTTCAACCTGTTTTCCTCCTGTTTCTGAGAGCCTTCCTAGTATCAACTCCGAAACAGAATGGGAGAATGGCTATAAATACTTTGTACACTTTTTTTTGTCAAAATATTAAAGTGGAGGAGACTTTAGTGGATCAACTTGGCTGCACCCTAATCACTTTGCTAGGGGTGTGTATTTCTGGTTAAGCAATACTCTAGAGCTATCTTATAGGATAACAGGGATCTGTCTTGGAAGGGAATTTTTATTCAGAAATATTTATGTTGTGCACATTTAAATGGTTAGGCTCATGTTATGTAAATTTAATTATGCATAATAATAGGAAAGAATTTTGTATTTATTTATTACTTATAGATTATTTAAATATACACAGAAAGGGAAAATCTATGTTCAAAAATTTGCTCTAAAATGTATTGTCTATCCCAATTGAATATATAAGTATCAGGTGGTTAAATATTGAATTATTGCATTTTCACATATGATTTATATGTAAATTTCTCCCTCAGAGCAGAAAATGAAGGGAATGGATGTATTAAGTATGAGTTGATAAGCCATTCAAAACATACTAGTTGAAAACACTGAGTAAAGAAATGGGACCTCAAGAAAATAAAATGAGATTTGAATGAGTCCATAGATTGAAAGGCTTAAAGGAAGTATGGTGATATTTTGAGGTCTAATAATAAGAGATTCCAGTTAGCATTAAATGAAATGGCAGGTACATTGTTTTAGAATTCAGGAGGGAATAAGTAAAATTCTTATCATACAGGAGTGTTGACAAAAGCAAAAGTAAGAAGAAAGGCAAATAATCATCAGATATTTGTTCCCCAAGGAAACACACTAGGAAGATATACACAACTGACAGACACTTAGTATGTTCAGTAACATGGGGAAAGGAAGCTCTTGATTGCTCCATATCAACAACCATATATAGTAAGGCTTCATAATTCTTTGTGATACTGAGGATTGAAACAGAGGACTTCGTGCATCCTAAGCAAACACTCCACCACTGAATATAGGTTGTAATATAGGTTTACAATATGATCTCAGTAAGGTTATTGTCACCTGATGTGGAAAATGCTGATGGCAATCAGACTACTAAAATATTAGTATATGTTTGATGGCACGTAGGGAAACATTGGGACTTAAGTTGATACCTAAAGGATTATTTACAGCCTTTGAAAAAAAAAAATCATTGAAACAGATTTTCACAAGAGAATGGTGTGATGGTTGTCAGCTTGACTACTGGAGAATTAAAACCCCAAAATGTAGATCAAACCTATGAGGGATTTTTTT
Organism: Acomys russatus; assembly: GCF_903995435.1. NCBI lineage: Eukaryota > Metazoa > Chordata > Mammalia > Rodentia > Muridae > Acomys > Acomys russatus. The sequence continues at coordinate 33,279,707 of NC_067169.1, forward strand.
TTCCTGAATTTGAAATAGGAAGATCCACTTCTAATCTGGATCATGGAGCTAGCAAACTTTTTCTGTAAAAGGTTAGAGCATCAGGCAGAAAAAAAAATGACTCAAAAAATGTGACTATGCTGATTCCTCAGAACCTATGTTGAGTGTTTCAATTCATAAATATGACATATGCCTTCATTTATTTAGGCCTTCCTTCATTTCTTTCTTCAGCATATTGTAATTTGAAGCCTGTAAATCTTGCTTATGTTTTGTTAAATGTATATATTGGAGCTTTTTCACTGATGTGATAATACAGAGTTTTAAATTTCTATTGCCTCATGTTCTTGATAAGTACATACGAACATAATTTATCTTTATGTGTTGAGTTTATTTATTTATTTCGGTTTTTTGAGACAGAATTTCTTTGTGTAGTCTTGGCTGTCTTGAACTCCCTTTATAGACCAGGCTAACCTCAAACTCACATCAATCTGCCTGGCTCTGCCTCCAGATTGCTGAGATTAAAGGGGTGCGCCACCATGCCCAGCTATGTGTTGCGTTTATATCCTATGATTTTGAATTCAGTTATTGGTTCTTGGAGATTTTGTAGCTCCTTTAAGATTTCTGTTATTGTAGACAATAACGTCCTCAGCAAATAAGTGCAGTTTACTTCTTTCCCAATATAGACACATTTTTTTCTTTTTCCTTTCTTATTGCTTTTGTCAGAATGTCTGGAGGTATGATTAACGTGAGGCATTGATCTTGTCCCCAGTCTTACTGAGGAAGCATTCAGTTTTCCTTCTACCAACTGTGATGGTATGTTTGTGGTTTTTATACATGCCCCTTAGCAAGTTATGAAGTCCCCTTTGTTCCTCTTAACCATCCTTCAGAATTCTTTTTTGTGATAGTCTCTTATAGAGTCTGTAGTCACACTTGTGGAAAATTGGGGATAAATATATAAATAAATATTGACAGTCACCTTCATTAAGGAATGCACTGGTGAACAGTTCTGGATTTCTTTGAATTGTGATAGGATTGTGGTTGTAGCATGTGTAGGAAAAATAGTTGGTACTCAAAGGCTAACTAAAGAAGAATTTAGAATCAGCACTTGTGTCTACACATTGAAGCACCTTGGCAGGTTATGCTCCTAGACCTAGATGATTAAATGGATGTAAAATTAATCCAACTGTTTTAGGACATTTCTCAATAATTCAAACCACCAATTTATCATTCTCAGGAATGAAAGAGAAGTCCAAATTTAGCAATTACATTCTTTTGTGTCATGATCCTAGTAAAATATAATAATAGTCATATTCCTTGTAGTAGTTCAAAGATTTTCTCCAGAAAGTTGGCTTACATACAGTAGTAGAACCCCTTTAATATGTTCTTTTTGCTTTCTAGCAAGCTTTGTATTCAGAAATATGCACATTATGTGGAATTTACTGCTTTTTGTTGCAAAATCTTCCTCACAGCACTAGAGGTATGTTCTAGAGTATATTAACCTGGATATCTATAGTGTGCTATGGAACATTTCTATATGGGGTAAGCATTAGCCCAGTTCCTAGCACACAAGCATTACCACACATCTAAGTGTGGTTGGCATGGACATGCAATGCCCAAAAAAATCTTTTCTAGAGGACCACGTCTAGAGGAAGTTGTCTTTGAGTGACAATTTCAAATAGCTGCATCTTTAAAAACTCACAATAGCATTGAACCAAGTTCATCTTTCTCTGGGATATTCACAACTAGGAGCAAGCATGACAGAGATAGTGATATGACGTTATTTTTGCCCAGTACAGTATTCCTCCACTGGGCAATCTCTGCCTGAGAATTCACCATCAGCCTGCCTTTAGATCATGCTATGATCCAAAAGTATTCCTATAGATTCTCCTACTAGTATTTTTATCATTTTAAACAAGACATACTTATATTTTCTTCTGTTATTAATGCAGTATTTATTTGTCCTCTCTTTCAAACCCTGAGCCAACCACTTTCTCTAGATTTCCTTGGTAGGAGCAGGAAAAGGAGCATACAGGGCATATGAGAAATGAGAGAAAGAACTAGGGGAGGTGGAAAGGAGGACAGCTGTTTCACATGGTGAAAGGATAAGAAAGGCCACCATTAGGAAGAAGAGCCTCATGGCCTCTAAGATGACAAGTACAGAACTGCTTAGGAGAAGAACTGTTCCCTCAGAGTAAGGTTCCTGCCATAGCCAATGATGAGGCTTCCAAAAGCGGTTCCAAATGAACTTGGCAGTTGTGTTGTTGTTCCTTGAAGTGATGCTAGTTTGGAAGCTTCAGCCAGGGATAAGTGAGATCAAAGGACTCTAGACAGTCAAGCTGCCAAGGTTCTCCTCTCTCAGTGTCTCTGGTTGGTTCAACGACACTGCAGGCAGCTGAGAATTGTTTTTGACCAAGGAACAGGTAGAGACAAATTTGGAGTAAACATACATCTCAAGGGTGAGAGGCCAAGGCAGGAGAGTTGCTCTCAGGGCAGAGAAGACAGAAAGTATATATGCATTTTGATCTAAAGACTTCCATACTGTAGCTCCTCCCTTTCTACTGATAAAACTAATCACATCTTAGCACATGACTCTCAGAAGATCCAAACTGACCTGTTAAAGTTATTCTGAACAGCAAATGAAGTTGAGGAATTTGCAATTCAGGAAAGAAAAAAAGTTTAGCTCAAGAAAACAAACTTGCTAATATTTGGAGTTGTTCCTCTTGAAATAATTTATTATCTGTTTATAGATTATATCTTGGTTTCCTAATTTTTCTTGCATACAGAAAATCTAGAAGTTTTGATTAGACAATTATTTAGATATTTAAAGACTGACATACCCATATAACTAGTGCCCACCCAGATTAAAAAAAAAACAATAATGTCAGCACCTCTGAAACCCCTTTTATATCTCCTCCTAATTACTATCCCTCAAAGATAACTGATACCTGACGTTCAACACATAGAACATTTTTACTTTACATAGATGTACTTAGATGAAGTCATTTAATATGCATCTCTGTGTCTACTTTTTAAATTTATCATTATGCTTTTTTATTTACCCATGTTTTCCACATAATAACACTCAACTCATTATTGTGGTTATAGACCAAAATATTTCTTAAGTCTAAGTCTTATAAGTACAGCATCAAGAATCAGATTGGAGATGCCTAGCCCAAGTATTTTATCACCTTCAATTTTCACCTGTCTTTCTCTGATTCACTGAAGGCAGTTTCTGCCTCTCCTCTTAAAAGAACACTATTTCACACAGGTCAGGACATGTGGAAAAAGTTCCCAAGAGGATGTTTTTCTTCCTAAGAATTCTTTTCATGTTTTCTAATTACTCTCCCTGGGACCATTATATCTTTCCCATTTTGGAGGATTACTGTTCTCTCTTTGTCGGACTTTGACTATTTAGTGCTCTTCCTCTTCCTTTTCTAGAACAACTTCTAAATGCCTACCTACCTATTTTTCCCATCATATATAAATTCAAAGTTCAACTCCATCACCAATTCCAGGGACTACAGATCCCATAGTGAGCTGTATAAAAGTTTCATGTAAGGGTAGAATTTGTTCTTCCCTTAAATATTCTCTCTGGTTGAAACCAGCATCAATATTTCTGAAACATACAGCCATCTTCCAGAACAAGATAATAAAAGGTAAGACAATCATTTCATCTTTTATAACCACCTTGGTCCTTGAAAACAATTCTTTCACTCCTTAAGCCTTTATCAACTACTCAGGCTTCCTACAATTCTTCTTCTTCTTCTTCTTCTTCTTCTTCTTCTTCTTCTTCTTCTTCTTCTTCTTCTTCTTCTTCTTCTTTCTAATTTTAGCCTCCCTTTTACAAGCATTTTAAAGCTTATTTATTTATTATAATGTATTCATATTGTATCCCAATTATTATCCCCTTGCTTGTATCTTCCCATTCACACCCTACCTCCCTCTTCCACCCCTAGACCTCTCCCCTAGATCTCTGATAGGGATGCCCTCCTCCCCCACCATCTGACCATAGCCTATTAGGTCTCATAGGTCTCAACGCAATATCCTGCATCCCCTTCCTGTGTGTGTCCACATGGTTTCATCACGCATGGGAGGTGACCAAATTGTGGGCACCAGAGCTCATGTCAGAGGTAGTCCCTGCTCTCCACCCCATGTGGAAAATGAGCTGTCCATTGGCTATATCTGATCAAAGGTTCTAGTTCCTCTGCATGCATTGTCCTTGGTTCATCAGTTTGTGCAGGCCTCACTGCATCCAGATCCACCAGCCTTGATGGTATCTCTGTGGGGCTCCTGAAACCTCTGGGTCTTTCCATCCCCCCATTCTTCCATACCATTCTCAGTGTTCCACCTAGATTCCAGGAGTGAGTTCCAACATCTGTCTGGATTCCCTGCTGACTCAACCTATAATTCTTTATAATGGCAAGTTAACAACTGTGTTCTGAATCACCTTGGTTTTCATATATGAAGATGCAGGTGTCATCAGGTTTGGTGGCAGTCCTATTTCTAGGGTGGCTGAGGTAAGATTGGGATCAGTCTGAGATAAAAAGCAAAAGTGTCAAAAAGAGAAAGAAAAAAGGTGCAGTATGTCATAGACAACTTTCTTTTTTACTAAGTCTTTTTATTTTTACTTTTATTATTTACATATACATTTGTATTATTACAATATATACAATAAACTACCTACAACAAGAAGAACCACAAGACAATCAGGAATTTTATAAATGTTGCATTCATAGTGTTTTGGTTATTTGTATTTGACAGCCTTGAAGTAGACATCTTTCCTATCTTGGTGCATCTAAAATTCTGAATGTAAATCAATCTCTATCACATCTTGTCATTATCAACTTAAAACATCTATCTAGACCTAAAAACATCGTAACCCCTAGCCAACTAAGCTCAATTGTAAAACTAAGCTACCTGGTCTTCAGCACCATCAGAGACTTGAGTAGGAATAAAATTAATTATCTGAGTAGACAGGAAGTGCAGGTAAGCAGCTTCCACAATGATAAAATGGGACAGTTTGCTACCTGAGCAGTCATCCAAAACTGTCTATAATGTTGAATAGTTGGATTATTTCTAATTACAACCTTGTTATTAATTATACAGTTTGGGGTATGGACAATAATCCTTGAGAAGGTTTTCCCTTCATCTTCATGTCAAAATGCAGGCTGTACCATGTATAAAGTCATTTACAAATTTCTTCTATAAGCTATAAGCCTTTAACAGAATCATGACTGGTTCAAATCATTGAGAGGAAATCAAATCATTAAGAGAGGGCCACCGAGGCTTTCAATTATTATGCCTAAATCATACAGTTATCCAATAGCAAAGCTTGGATTTTACACTTGTGTTTTGACTGAAACAATACCATACAGGTTTGATTACTCCACATCTTCTTTCTTTGAGCTTAGTCATCTACAATTTCTCCAGTTATTCCATCTGTTCCCCATATTGCAAACACTCCTGTGTTTTAACACACTCGGGCACACATAGACACACTATGTTTCATTCTCTTTTGACATAGTTACTTTCCCTTCTCCACTCTCCATGCCCTGAAGTCAACAATATCTCAACGAAGGTACAACTTCCTCATGCATTATTGCCAGAGCCTGCTGTGAACAATATTGACCAGTACCTGGATTCTGAGGCAAGAGGCTGAGAAAATAAAAAGAGAGAGGAAAAGATAGAAAAGATATAGCAAAAGAGATAAGGGAAAAAAAAACACAAGTATCCGGGAGGACCAACAGTAAATACTGTAGCCCTGAGTTTATTTCTCTCAGAGATTTTATACAGTATACATACATGTGAACCAGAGGATTCCGGGAACAGAAACAAAAGCTACCAAATATTTTAGTTATCTATATGCTTAGACTTCTTTCAAATTTTAGGTCAAAGAGTTACATCAAGCTCCACATCCTGGCCTGGAATTAATAATAAATTTTCTTAACCAACACAAGTATCTTGCCAAGTCCTCAAGGCTGTTTGAGAGTTTGCAAGCCAAGGTCATAAGTTCTCTGGACTGCTTCTGTTAAGCACTCCAAAAAACGGCTCTCAACACATTATGAGCTAGTAAAGGAAAATCCTAAGCTCAGATGTCAGACCATTTGTGTATGAGTCCTGCTTCCTACACTTATGACCAGTGACATCTTTGGCAGATTATATTATTCTTTGGAGATTCAGTTTTTCTCATCTTCAAAATGGGAGTGATAGTACCTTCCTCATATTGTGATTGTGAGGCTTGAATAAGACAATGCTAGTAAAACTCCTGACTTTAAATGTAGTATTTAATGGTGCATGCTGTTATTGCTGTTACTCATTCATGATATTCTATAAAGACATGGGTAATTATCAGTTAATAGTGATCAAAAACAGGGCTCTCAGGAGCTGGGTTTATGACTCAACAAGTAAGAGCACTTGCTATTCAAGCAAGTATAAGGACCTGAGTTCAAACCTCCAGCACCTATGCAAAAAGCTAAGTGTGGGCGTGCATGAGCCTACAAACCTAGCTCCAATGGGGAAAGCAGAGCCATGAGAATTACTTAAATGTGTTGAATATGATCATAGTCCCCGGTTCAGGAAGAAATCTGTCTCACAGGGATAAGGCAGAGAGTAATAAAGCAATGTACTCTTCTTGCCTCTGTATACATGACACAGCACAACACAAACACAAACACACACACACACACACACACACACACACACAACTTTAAAAATAATTTTAGCCTAGTGTGGTGGTACTTGCCTTTAGTTCCAGCACTCAAGATGCAGAGGCCAGCCTTATCTACATAGTGAGTTCCAAGACTGCCAGAGCTGAGTTTTATTTTGAGATTCTGTTTTAAAACAAACAAACAAACAAAAACAGGCTTTCCTAAACCTAAATGTTGGTCTCAGACACTTTGGGAATTTTTTGTCCCTTTCCCTGCTGGAATCTAAGCTTCTTCAGGTGACTCAAATGCTCAGCCAGTCTTTGAAAACTCTGAGTTAAAGTAGAAGTCTGTAAGCCATCAATGTCAATGGCTTCAGGGAGGAAACTGAGTCATTTCAGAGGAGTTCCTGGCACTCTTCAATCTCTCCTCATAGGTTCTATCCTCTTTCATGCCAAATAACCTTCTATCTCATACATGGAAACATAGAACACACATCCTACTCGCAGACCACAGTGAGTCATGGCTGTGAGCACTTAACGATATCATTTCTAAACTTCTTTTATGGCCAGACCTACCTATCATACCTGTTTCTCTATCTGTAGGACAAGTCTCAAAATTAGCACTCCTTCCCTAGTCTGCAGACTATTAGCAGGCTAAAAATTGGAGAAAGTGTTGAAATCATGGAATTCCAAAGAACTGGCATTACTACAAATATTGTACACAAATATTGTGTACAAGAAGAAACTGTTTCTCTTAGGGACCCAGTGGTGATTCTATAGTTTCTAGTGTGTGAATGGATAGGCTCCATCTTAACACACAGACGGTAGCAAGTATGTACGTTGCAGTTGCAATTTTAGAAACCTGGGGGAAGTCTGTTTGTTCAGAGGTGGTATAATAAGAACAGGTCTCTGAGGCCTTGATATTTTCTCAGGAATGACACCCAAATGTTCACTCATTTGAAACCAAGCAGTGCTTGGAAATAGATCTGTTCATTTCAATCAACCTGAGGGGCAACTAAGGCTGGAAAAAAATCACTGTTTGATGCCAGCTGATCCACAGCCCCCAGGTGCTTTGATTTGGATCCCAGCTGGGATTTCTTTCCCTGTGAAGAGACTTTGGCAACTGCTTTTTATCATCCACAGTAAGTACAAATAACAGCAGGACGCCAGGCAGCACAGGTGAAATTAAGCTCTGTGACAAATGATTTGGTTTATTTCTGTTAACAATCATGATTTGACCTGAACTGCTTCAATTAAGATGTTGGAGCAGGTGCCCTTGGTTCATTCGTTATATGTGAACGAGAGAGAGAGAGAGAGAGAGAGAGAGAGAGAGAGAGAGAGAGAGAGAGAGAGAGAGAGAGAGAGAGAGAGAGATGAAATGGAAAAGATGACAGAATGTTAATTCAGTGTGGCATATGGAAGCCTGTTTGTGAATAAGAAGATGAGGTGCTGCATGGTTTCATTCCTTCCACCCCCATTCCTCATTCTAATAGTCTACGAAAGATCACAAACACTGTATTTATGAGAGCTCATTATGCCAAAGTGTCTATTTGATGAATGGTGTCGCTGATTAATGAAGACTTGAAACAATTGGCTTCTGACTCAAAAGAAGTACACAGCTTTTAAGAAAAATATCAAATAATTAGCAATCCTCCTGACTTACATCCTCTCTTCCATGTATCTGTCTTTTACAAAAAAATTATTTCCTTTTTTTTGAGATTGTGATATAATTATATCATTTTCCCTCTTCTCTTTTCTTCCTTTGAAACCCTTCCATATGCCCCTCCTTGCTCTCTTTCAAATCCATGGCCTCATTTTTATTAATTGTTACATACATTTTAGATAGATGATACATACACATATACATATATACATATATATTCCTAAATATATAAACACAACCTGTGTAATGTTACTTTTTGAAAACTTTTTTAATACTGTGGGCATTTCCTTTGCAGACACATTTCTCATAAGTAATAAAGCTTGTGAAATCAAACCAGAATGGCTCTTCTCAATTTTACCTTTATAGTCTTGAAACATGAAATATCATTTTTCTAGGCTACCCACGGGACTGAGATGATCTGCACAAGTTACTACTTGCAGGAATTAAACACAGAATGTGGAGAAAGATAATTATGCACCTTCATCTGGTTCACCAAGGAACTGAGGCATGTGGTAGGGCAATATTAAACTGGCTGAATTGTTTTTGTAGTCCCCTGTTTCTAACAAACTTTCTTTTCTAACTTTTTTTATTTTGAAATCTGTTTAGACTTACAGCACAGTTGTCAAGAGTACTAAGAATGCAAGTATACCTTTTTACTCACCTTTTGATAACTTTAACAGTCCATGTATCTGCAGTGCAATCTTCAGAAAGTGAATATGGCCATCAGTGTAGTAGAACAGCTAAACTTCATGTCTTATTTGATTTACACCAGGAGTTCCTATAACCCCTTTTGTTCCAAAGTCTACTAAGGTAACTGCAATCTATGACAGTTCCAAAACATTTCCTTATCTACTCTGACATTGACACTGTCAAAAAACAATGTTCAGCTCTCTCCTCAGACAGTTTGTAATCTAGGTTCATCTGATTTTTTTTTTCATAATTAGACTGAGGTTATGTGACCCATGAAAGAATGTCAGGCAAGTGCCTTTTCAGGACACCATATCAGAGAGACATGATTCTGGTATGACTGATTAATAGTGATCATTTGCCAAGTGTGTCTTCTGGCTTGGTTACTGTCTTTCCTTACAATTAATAAGTACCTTGAGGCCAACAACCCATTTATCCTCAAATATTCACCCACTAAATTTCATGATCTATCATTACAGCATATCCTAGAGACAGCATTTAAAGTACCTACCGGTAGTTACCCAGAGAGTCTAAATACGGAATAAAGATGATCTGAACAAACTACTGGGATATCTATTAAATGGTTGTGTACATGAGGCAAGTGTTACTCAATTAAGCAAAAAACAAAACAAAACAAAACAAAAAAAACCATTAAAAACAACCACAGTGTCTCAGATAGCCAGGGCTGGCCTGGAACTTGCCTCATAGACCAGGCCAGCCTTGAATTCATAGAGATCCACCAGCCTCTGACTCCTAAGTGCTTAGATAAAAGTCATATGCCACCATGACTGATCTGGAAACAAACTCTTTTATTAAAATCATTTTATAGAATTTTGTATCAGAATGGGAAGGAATTTATGATAAGCCTTTATCTTTAGAACACAATTTTGATGTGTTTTAAGAGGCGAGGATAAAGTATCATACTGAAGTCTTCTCCGCTAAGGGATTTGCTTTTTATTTCCTGATAAATATGCATGCGATTTTGCAGAAATTTCTGGATGTGACTATTCTTACCACATATTTAGATCTGCCCTTTTCAATAATTCCCCTTTGATGACCCAAGTCACAAATTTGACTTTTTCAACTGCAGCATCAAAGATAGTTTAATGAGAGAAAACTGAGGTCTGCTAATGTTCTCAGTTACCCCCAGACTTAAGATCTCCTATGGACAACAGTGAAACACCTTTGGGGAAGATGCTCACTGTCCTGCAGGATCGGCTGCTCCTATAATAAGGCTGCTGCTGTTGCCACTGCTGGCTATTAGGATGTGTTCCTACTTGCAATAGAAATAGCAATAGGTGAGACAAAAATCCTCACCTGGCCTTTCACCTCAAACTGCTTGGACTGATCAATATTCATTTGCAATATAACTGACAGCTTTTTATGCAGAGGACTAACTAGTGTCAAATAACATTGGTTTTGTGGGTTCACTTGAAAAGCGAGCACTAATTAAGTTGATTGGCTCAAACCATTTGTCAAAGTCCAGCATCAGCACTTTATAAAGGACTATATAAGACCTGAGAAAATGTTAAGCACCTCGACCTAATTATTTTCTCTTTCTTCTTCTTTTCAAAAGAAAGAATTTAAAGCATTTTTAAATAACATGAGTATCTACATAGGAAACTGACAAAACACTCCTGGAATGATAAGTTCAGCAAGGTTGTGTGATACAAGATAAACATAAGAAAATAAGTTTATCTTTATGTTCTAACAATGAACATGAACATTGAAATTAAAAACACTATACCATTTACATTTGCTCAAACAAAATCACAATGCCTAGGGGTAAACCTAACAAAATAGATATGGGCCTCATACAATAGAAATGTCAAACTGTGCTTGAAAACAAAAACAATCTTTAATTTAAAAAATGTGGGGGTGGGAAGATAGGGTTTATTTGACTTATACTTTCACATCACAGTCCATGACTGAGGGAAGGCAGTGCAGGAACTAAAGTAGGAACTTTGAGTCAGGAATTGAAACAGAAACTTTGGAGAAGTACTGCTTACTGGCATGCTCTATTTAATATTTTTTTAAAAAATCAGATTTTAATACATGAGTGTAGCATTTATATCATTTCCACTTGTCCTTCTTTCTTTTAAACATATCCCATGAACACCTATTCACTCTCAAATTCATCTCTTATTGTTACATATATTTGCATATGTGTAACACACACACACACTTTGAGTTCATCATGAGCAACAGCCTGTACTATTATTGCTTACATGTGTTTAGGGCTGACCAGTTAGGATTAGATAACACACGGGGGCAGGGAATGTTTGCTCTTGGTGAAGACTGATTCTCCCTTTCCCAGACATTAAGTGTCTAAAGCTCTTTATCTAAGGGTAGGACATTTTAAGATTTCCTCCCTCCATATACGAATATCAACCGGTGTTGTCTTTGTGCAGGTCTTATTTAGGCAACCATGCTGTTGTGATTTTATTGTTGCAGCTTGCCTGTTATATACGGAAGATAGTATCTCACAAAAGACATCCTGGTCCTCCAGCTCTAACTATCACTCTGCCCCCTTTCCCACAACGTTCCTTGCACCTTAGGTGTAGAAATAGTGTGGCAGATGTACAAATTGGGGTTTCACATTCCACAGTCAATTGTTCTTTGTATTTTGTTCAGCTGTGGATTTCTATAACTGTCTCTGCTGCTAAAAAAATCTTCTTTGATGATGGGGGAGAGCTACATTTTTCTTGGGTATAAGGTTAAGTATTTAGAGTGCAGTTAAAAATTCTACTGATTCAGGAAAGTGGTAGTAGTAGGTTCTCCTCTAGGGTCTATGACCTCACCAGTCATGGATTGTTGGCTGGGTTTACAATACCAAGCATAAATTCCCTCCTATTAAGCAAGATTTAAATTCAATTAGATGGCTCCTGGTTACACCAAAGATGTAAGTGCCTCTATTACACCCTTGGGTATATCTTTCTGTGCTGGTAATTATAGTTCCTATGCTTTACAGCTTGGTAGGATTGTTGATTACTTTTCTTCCTTGAAAGCTTTCAAAGGACTTCTTGATCCAATGAGAACTAATTCTCAGGAAAAACATATTTCAGGTCAGTTCTAACTCTATTCTTCTAAGCAAGCCCTGAGTCCAAAGTGTGTGGTGTCTACAGCAATGGCTTCAAGTTCTGGGAGGTAAACAATGGCAATGGTAATAGCCTATATTATTTTCACAGGCTCTCTCAAGTCTCCCTGACCAACAACTCAAATGTATATTATATGTAAATATGTATAAATACATATATACACATATATGTATTTTAAGTAAGCATACAATATTGGTTCTCTATGGGTTTTTCAAACATTCTTAGTGTTACTTGAAGACCATGAGTACTCTGAAGAATGGAACATTCAGATCTTCTTTAGGAAAAAGAGGAGTGTTATTAGAAAGGTAGATAGCATTCACTAACCCCTTGTCTGTGACAGTTAATTTTACTTAGTGGAATATTTGTCTTAATGGCAGCTCTACAGGTTAAAAGGTAGTGCTCCATTTTGCAAATGAAAGTGAAGACTCAGAGGCTGAGAACCCTGAACTGGCTAGGTAAAGGTCAAACCCAGGTTAATTGGATTCCCAAGGCTAGTCCTTATTAGCTTACCATATTTTGCCTTGATGGAGCAATGGCTTCAACAATCGTGGTTCAAGAGCAAGTTTGAAAAAGTATTTATACATGACTCAGAAGGATATGTTCTTCTGAACTTTCTGTAGGTCTCCTGGTGGCTATAAGTGAAGCAAAACACTTCATGAATTTTTCAGAGAATTGATAAGGTCAATCAATGCCCAGAGAAATTTCCAGCAATGGCTAGAAACTTAGCAGCTCCAAATAGTTAAGACTTCAGTGAAATTCTGAGAATTGTGTTTTTCTTCTCTCCTTTTTATTCCCAGTTTTCCTCCTCTCAAGTAGATAAACAAAAATTTTTATATTCCCATCAAAAACACATCATTAACTGCTAATCAATTCAAGGCTCAGAAATCCCCTAGTAACGTCTCATTTTTTTTTTTTTTTCAGAAATGCTCACAAGAAAGAAAGTACTGTTGATTAAGTCTTGCCTAATAGGCCCAGATCCGTCTCAAGGGGCATCAGGTGCCAGAAGCAGTACCAACAAAGTCTGGTCCACAAGTAGGTCTTCTGTTTGTAGGTCATGAAAGACAAACAGAGCCCACTAGATTGCAGGTGTTAATGCCCGATACTTGCTGGGGTCATAGAAGTTGAGTCTTCGAAGAAAGCAAAATGAAAAAACCAGAGTCTCCAAGCAAAGGGTGGCTAGAAGCCAGTGAATCTAAGAAGTAGTCTAGGAAAAGAGACACTGGTGCTTTGAGAATGACAAATAGAGCCTCTGGAATGAGAGATGCCTCACTACCTGGCCACAGATATAAAACAGCTTCAGGCACAGTTCTGGCCTGAACATGGATAGCTCAGTAAATGAAGCAGTATGCCAGTTGTGTTAACTCTGTCCTCTAAGCATGCTATGGTTGCAGCTAACTTGAAATCAGAACTGCAATTATCCACATGAACCACCCACAAGACTGGGCTTACACAAACTCCCCACAGAAGGGAGGGAGAACTCCAGAGACATCACAGAAACAACTTATGAGGCTGCACAAGAGGGGCCTGGTGGTGGAAAAAAAATCTTCATTGGTGTATCTGCCTCTCATTAACTGATTCCAAAGACACTCGCTGATTCACCAAGATAGACTTGAGTGGAATCATTTCTCTAGTCTGTCATTGGTGCTCTATAAAGGGTAATTAGACATTTGTTCACATCTACCCAGTGCAAGTTATTGCAACAGTGCTTTCAATGACATTAAACAAGGCAGCAGACTTGGAGGTTAGACATACATATGGCCCTGGTTGAGAAATGGTGAGTTCATAAAGCAAGGTTACATGAGATGGCCAAAGAAAATGTAAGATGGAAATGTAACAGTGTCAAGATTATTCATCAGGTTGGAAAATATGTAGGGTTTAAAACAGGAGCATCTACCCCAAATGCCCTTGGAATGACTACGTGTCCTGACCACTTGAATTAAATTCAGTGTGATGTGATCATACTACATAAAAGCAGGAAGGAAATAAAAGTGATGGCACGAGGGACTCTTATTTGGCTTAGATTTATCCTACACGATATTGATTCTCATAATGGTCACAACAATCTGTGTGAAAATGCTAAATGTGAAAAAAGTATCATCCTGCTTAGGTGTTAAATTGATTTATGAGCATTTGAAGTTGGGAAGGGGGTGCTGGAGACATGGCTCAGTGGTTAAGAGCACCACCTGCTCTTCCAGAGGTCCTGAGTTCAATTCCCAGCAATCACATGGTGGCTCACAACTATCTATTATGTGATCTGATGCCCTCTTCTGCAGATAAAGCACTCATATACAATAAATAAATAATTAAAAAAAAAGAAGTTGGTAAGGGTTGTGAAACATTTGTCTAGCAACTGTGTCTAGGTACCTTTCAGGGTAAAAAGCCTTTCTAGTCTTCTAATGACTACCAGAGTAGCATAGGGACTGCAGTAAAAACGTGAAACCTGGAGTTAGGGTGCCTGAGTTCTAACCTCAGCTTTGCCCCTTACTAGTTATATGCCATTGGACAGATGATTTAACCACATGGTGTTTCTGATTTAAATCTATGAGATAAAGTAGATAATGGTGCTGACAAGTTAGTTGCCACAAAGATTAAGTAAAGGTTGGCAAAATAGCTTTGTGAGTAAAAGTACTTGCTATGAAAGCCTGAAATGCAAGTCAGATTCCTAAAGCTCACAGAGGATAAAAAGCATCAACTCCAAAAAGTTGTCCTATGATCTCCACATGCATGCTGTAGCATGTGTGTGTTCACACTCACATAAACCTCCCCTCTCTCTCACACACACAAAAGTAACAATAAGTAAAGCAATTTTTAAAAAGATTAAACGAATAAATACAAAGTGACCTAAAATATTAGTGCCATTTTAAGTTTTAATAACTTCAGAGATATGGATAGTACATGCTTGCAGAAACCGTTATTTGAAAGTTATTTAAATTTGTTCTATACTTCTTTTGTGAGCTACTTTGGGTATACAGAAAGTGTGTCGAAGACTAGAAACATAATAAATACCTGGTTTTATCCTTACAAATACTATCCCTGAGGAAGGATGCAATACCTATTTTTATGGAGAAAATGAAAGGCCCACGGCTACCTCCTTGGGAAAGGTTAAGCCTGCATTTGATTTCAACTAGAGATCTGAACCCCATTCACTAAGAATGAATCATCAAGAACATTTTCATACCCATACTAGCGCCACCTGCAGGTGGGTCTCACACACAGTTTAAAGAGTGTGCAAATAAATGGGATCCTAAACCAAAAATTTTTGAGACTAGGAGAACTCTGTAAAACCTACTCCCTAATCACTTCAAGCATGGCAGAAAGCAAATATCATTTGATTAAAAAAATCCTTTTATAAGCACTTCATTAACATCTGCAACTAGTATGATTTGACTAGCATCAAAACATGTGCCTCCCTCCTACCAAAATTTATATCCCTGCCAGCCCATGGCACTGTTTGAAACGCCATCATTACAGGCTAAAGGTCTCAATGCAGACACCCCAGGGAGCATTAAGAGCTTTTAGTCATCAACACTGGGGTGTGACTTTGTTTAATCAGCTGCTTTCTCCTAATAGCTAGCTGAGTAGCTTGGAGGGAAAGAATAGCAATTCTAATTGTAGCAGACTAAGGTAGAATTTGCAAACCCAGAGCACTGACATAGAGAAAACAGACAGAGGCATGCTGAGAACTATGGGAACATCTGGCACCTATAAGAAGGCAGGTGACACTCTAGGAAGAAAGTAAGTCTAGAAAGTGAACATTAGCTGCCTTGCTATCACACGTGTCTTCTGCTTCACACCAGTTGAAACCTGAGTACCTGGCACCACAGTAAATGTTTCAGAAAAGATTACACAATCAGTTACAGACTTCATCTAGAGACGTAGTTTGAAAGAATTATAACCAGAGTGAACTTTTAAGGCTTAAAAGTGATGCCACTAAATTCTAACTTTCATGTTTGTCTGCCATACGAGAAATTTACAAAGTAATTTATATTCTTTACTACTAGGTTCTCTTAAGAAGAATCATTCAGTAATGTACTTAATACCCTATGAGCATATACAGAGGGAGGAAATCCCCCTCAGGAACAGTCATAGGGGAGGGGAATAAGGGGAAAATGGGAGGGAGGGAAGAATGGGAGGATACAAGGGATGGGATAACCATTGAGATGTAACAAAAATAAATTAATAAAAAAAACAAACAAAGAACAACAACAACAAAAAGGAAAACCTTAACTCCTTGTCTTTAAATGCAATTGTAACATTTCCTGAATAGAATGTAATGTTGCAAGCTTCTTTTTAATTTTGTTTTATGTGTAAGTTGGTACTTTAGTGGGAGACATTAGTTGCACTGAAAGGGTGATGCAAAACCACTGGAACTCAGGGGTATATCTTATACTTGCTTAGATCAAAGCTATGAGTACAATTAAGGATGCATGCTTGCGCCTGGGATAAATCTTCCTACTGTGACATGGAAAATAAGACTTAAGATAATTATTTTCTTTCTAGCCTCACCCTTATTCAAAGGAGAATTTGTAGAGAGGGGTTTGTTTGTTTTGTTTTTTGTTTTTTGGAACTAAGAGCATAATGCTGAGCCTATCCTCAGCTGAAAGTCACTTATGTGAAGTTGTGGGAAATTGACAAGAATACAGCTCTGGTGTAGCCAAAAGGTTCCAATTGCCTATTCGAGAAAGATGTTTTTTCCATTTTATTAATTTATTCATATTACATCTCGATTGTTAGCCCTTCCCCTGTTTCCTCCCATTCTTCCCTCCCTCTCACTTCCCCCCTTCTCCCCTCCCCTATGTCTGTGATTGAGGGAGACCTCCTCCCCCTATATATGCTCTTAGAATATCGAGTCTCTTCTTGGTAACTTGCTATCCTTCCTCTGAGTGCCGCCAGGTCTCCCCATCCAGGGGACGTGGTCAGAAAAGGGGCACCAGAGTTCATGTGAGAGTCAGATCTCACTCTCCACTCAAAGGTGGAGAGTATCATGTTCGTCGGCTAGGTCTTGGTAGGGGTTTGACGTTTAATGCCTATATTCTCCTTGACTGGTGCCTTAGTTTGAGGAGGACCCCAGGACCCAGATCTGCCTGTCATAAAGTTCTTCTTGTAGGTTTCCAGGACCCTGTGGGTCCTACTATTTCCTTATTCTTCCATGTTACTCTCGCCTAAAGTCTCAATAGGATGTCCTCTCCTCTGACCCACTTTCTTGGTAAGTAAAGTTTTTCATGGAACGTATCCCTTGGACTAGTGTTTTGATATAAGTGAGTATATACCATTTGTCTCTTTTTGCTTCTGAGTGAACTCACTCATTATAATAATTTCTAGATCAATCCATTTGTCCACAAATTTCGGGAATTCCTTGTTTTTAATAGCTGAATAGTATTCCATCGTGTAAATGTACCACAGTTTCTTAGTCCATTCTTCTACTGAGGGACACTTAGGCTGTTTCCATGTTCTGGCTATTATGTATAAAGCAGTTATGAACATGGTTGAGCATATGTCCCTGTTGTGTGATAGGGCATTTTCTGGGTATATTCCAAGGAGTGGGATAGCTGGGTCTTGAGGAAGCCCTATTCCCATTTTTCTGAGAAAGCGCCAGATAGCTTTCCAAAGTGGTTGTACTAGTTTGCATTCCCACCAGCAATGAAGGAGTGTTCCTCTCTCTCCACATCCCCGCCAACACGTGGTGTCATTTGAGTTTTTGATCTTAGCCATTCTGATAGGTGTAAGATGGAATCTCAGTGTCGTTTTGATTTGCATTTCTCTGATGACTAATGAGGACGAGCATTTCTTTAAGTGTTTCTCGGCCATTTGATATTCTTCTGCTGAGAATTCTCTGTTAAGTTCCAAGCCCCATTTTGCAATTGGGTTGTTTGGTTTTGTGGTGTTTAATTTCTTGAGTTCATTATATATTTTGGATATTAAACCTTTGTCAGATGAAGGGTTGGTGAAGATCTTTTCCCAGTCTGTAGGCTGTCGCTTAGTTCTACTGACAGTGTCTCCTGCCTTACAGAAGCTTCTCTGCCTCATGAGGTCCCATTTATTAATTGTTGACATTAAGGCCTGGGCTGTTGGTGTACTGTTCAGGAAGTTGTTTCCTGTGCCTATGTGTCCCAGGCTCTTCCCCACTTTTTCCTCTAACTGAATTAATGTCTCTGGTTTTAAGTTGAGGTCTTTAATCCACTTGGACTTGAGTTTGTGCATGGTGACAAATAGGGTCTAATTGCATTTTTCTACATGTAGACATCCAGTTAGACCAGCACCATTTGTTGAAGATGCTATCATTTTTCCATTGAATAGATTTGGTTTCTTTGTCAAAAATCAAGTGAGCAAATGTGTGTGGATTCATCTCTGGGTCTTCAATTCGATTCCATTGATCCACCGGCCTATTGCTTTGCCAGTACCATGCTGTTTTTATTACTGTTTCTCTGCAGTACAACTTGAGATCAGGTATGGATTCCTCCAGAGGATCTTTTATTGTATAGGATTGTTTTTGCTATTCTGGGTTTTTTATTTCTCCATATGAATTTGAGAACTGATCTTTCAATATCTTCAAAATATTTTGTGGGTATTTTGATAGGGATTGCGTTGAATCTGTAAATTGCTTTTGGTAAGATGGCCATTTTTACTATGTTGATTCACCCGATCCACGAACAAGGTAAATCCCTCCATCTTCTGATGTCATCTTCAATCTCTTTCTTCAGAGGTTTGAAGTTTTTTTCAAATAAATCCTTCAGTTGCTTGGTTAAAGTTACTCCTAGATATTTTATATTGTTTGTGGCTATTGAGAAGGGGGTAGTTTTTCTAATATCTTCCTCTGCCTATTTGTCATTTGTATACAGGAAAGCTACTGACTTTTTTGAGTTTATTTCGTATCCTGCCAACTTGCTGAAGGTGTTTCTCAGCTGTAGGAGTTCTCTGGTGGAATTTTGCGAGTCACTTATATACACTATCATATCATCTGCAAATAAGGATAATTTGACTTCTTCCTTTCCCATTTGGACCCCCTTGATCTCCTTTTGGTGCCTTATTGCTCTGGCTAGAACTTCAAGAACTATATTGAAGAGATATGGGGACAGAGGGCAGCCTTGTCTGGTTCCCGATTTTAAAGGGATTTCCTTGAGTATCTATCCATTTAATTTAATGTTGGCTGTTGGTTTGCTGTATATAGCCTTTATTATGTTTAGATAAGTGCCTTGTATTCCCTCTCTCTCCAGAACTTTAAACATAAATGGGTGTTTGATTTTGTCAAATGCTTTTTCTGCATCTAAAGAGATGATCATGTGGTTTTTCTCTTTCAGTTTGTTTATATGATGGATTACATTGATGGATTTCTGTATGTTAAACCATCCCTGCATGCCTGGAATGAAGCCTACCTGGTCATGGTGAATGATGTCTTTGATATGTTGTTGTATTCGCTTTGCGAGAATTTTGTTGAGTATTTTTGCATCAATGGTCATAAGAGAAATTGGTCTGAAATTCTCTTTTTTTGTTGGGTCTTTGTGAGGTTTAGGTATCAATGTGACTGTGGCCTCATAGAAGGTATTTGGTAGTATTCTGTCCATTTCTATCTTTCGGAATAGCTTGAATAGTATCGATATTAGCTCTTCTTTGAAGAACTGGTAGAATTCTGCGCTGAAACCATCTGGCACTGGGCTTTTTTTTTTGGTTGGGAGACTATCAATGGTTGCTTCTATTTCTATAGGCGAAATAGGGCTATTTAATTTGTTTATCTGGTCTTGGTTCAATTTTGGCAAATGGAATCGGTCGAGAAATTTGTCCATTTCTCTTCAATTTTCAAATTTTGTGGCATAAATGCCTTTAAAGTAGGTTCTTTCGATTCTTTGTATTTCTTCGGTGTCTGTTGTTATGTCTCCCTTTTCATTTCTTATTTTGTTAATTTGGATAGTGTTTCTCTGTCTTTTAGTTAGATTGGCTAACGGTTTGTCTATCTTGTTAATTTTCTCAAAGAACCAGCTCTTAGTTTTGTTGATTCTTTGGATTGTTCTCTTTGTTTCTAATTTATTGATTTCAGCCCTGAGTTTGATTATTTCTAGGCGTCTACTCCTCTTGGGTGTTTCTGCTTCTTTTTTTTTCCTAGAGCTTCCAGATGTGTTGTTAGGTTGTTTATGTGGGATGATTCCTTTTTCTTTTTGAAGGCGCTTAGTGCTATGAATTTTCCTCTTAGCACTACTTTCAATGTGTCCCACAAATTTGGGTATGTTGTTCCATCATTTTCATTGAATTTCAGGCAGTCTTTTATTTCTTCCCTTATTTCTTCCGTGACCCATGTGTCATTAAGTAGTAAGTTGTTTAGTTTCCACGTGTTAGTATGCTTTTTGTTATTTCTGTTGTTGTTGAAGTCCAGCCTTAGACCATGGTGATCTGATAAGATACAAGGTATTATTTCAATCTTCTTGTATCTATTGAGGTTTGCTTCATGACCAACTATGTGATCAGTTTCAGAGAACGTTCCATGGGGTGCTGAGAAAAAGGTATAATCCTTTGCATTTGGGTGGAAATTCTGTAGATATTAGATCCATTTGACTCATGACATTGGTTAATGAGGTCATTTCCCGGCTTAGTTTTTGAATCAAAGACCTATCCTTGAGTGAAAGAGGGGTGTTGAAGTCTCCCACTATTAATGTGTGGGTATCGATGAGTGGGGCAAGCTTTGTTAATAACTCTTTTACAAATGTGGGAGCCCTCATATTCGGAACATAGATGTTCAAAATTGTGATGTCTTCTTGGTTGACTTTACCTTTGAGGAGTATGAAGTGTCCATCCTCATCTCGTTTGATTAATTTTGGTTGAAAGTCTATTTTATTAGATATTAGAATGGCTACCCCACCTTGTTTCTTATGACTATTTGCTTGGAATATTTTTCCCCAACCTTTTATTCGGTGGCAATGCCTGTCCTTGTGGTTGAGATGTGTTTCTTGAATGCAGAAGAATGTTGGGTCATGTTTATGCATCCACTCCAATAGTCTGTGTCTTTTTATTGGAGAATTGAGACCATTGACATTGAGAGATATTAATGACCAGCGATTGGTAAGTCCATTCATTTTTGGTATTTGTAACAGTCAAGATTTTGTGAGGTTGTGATTTTGCAATGGTATATTTACCTATTTCCTATGTAGTTTTGGTTGTAGTTTGACCAGTTGGGGTGGAGTTTTCCTTCTAATAGCTTCTGTAAAGCCGGATTTGTGGCTAGGTACTGTTTGAATTTGTTTTTGTCATGAAATAACTTGTCTTCTCCGTCAATGGTTATTGATAATTTTGCTGGATATAGTAGTCTTGCCTGGTATCTGTGTTCTCTTAGGGTTTGCAGCACCTCTATCCAGGCCCTTCTGGCTTTCATGGTCTCTGCTGAGAAGTCAGGAGTAATACTGATAGGTTTGCCTTCATATGTTACTCGGCCTTTTTCTCTTGCCGCTTTCAATAATTTTTCCTTGTTCTGTATATTTTGTGTTGTTATTATTATGTGGCTGGAAGATTTTCTTTTCAGGTCAATTCTATTTGGTGTTCTGTAGGCCTCTTGTATGCTCGTATGCATCTCTTTCTTCAAATTGGGAAAATTTTCCTCCATTATTTGAATAAGATGTGTTCTGGGCTGTGGAGTCGGCTATCTACTCTTTCCTCTATCCCTATTATTCTCAAGTTTTGTCTTTTCATGTTGTCTTTTAGTTCTTGAATGGTCTGTGTTAGGAACTTTTCAGATTTAGCATTTCCCTGAATGGTTGTTTCCAGTTCTGCGATTGTATCTTCAAGTCCCGATATTCATTCTTCCATTTCTTGCAATCTGTTAGATAAGGCCACCTCTGAGATGTTTGCTTTCTTCTTTGATGCCTCTTGATCACGTTTTTCTTCTGTGTGTTCCTGCATCATAGCTTCCATTTTTATCTTCATTTCTTGTACTGTTTTAATGATTTCCATCATCTGGTTATTTATATTTTTCTGAAATTCTTCAGGTGCCTCTTTATATGACTCTTTTAACTCTTCAGCCCTCTTGTTTGCCTCCTCCTGCATTTGTTTACAGATTTTATTTGTTTCTTCCATTATCATCTTCTTTACTAAGGACTTGAGGTCATTTTCTTGCCTATCCATTGCTGTTAGGTTCTCTAGGTTGTTTTCATTGGGATTGTTGGGATCCGGAGATGCCAAATTGTTTTGTTTTTTGTTAGTGTTCTTTCGCTGTCCTCTTGTCATTTTGATGGCTCTGATGTTGGAAGGTATTTTGTAGTGACCTTCGCTGCTTGAGAGTGGTTAATTGATGCCTGATTATAGGTCAGGTGCTCTTGCCTGTGGGGATCAGGGAGTATTTCCGTGGAACAGGTAGGTGATCTGGTTTCACTCCTGGTGATTTTCCTCTGCACCTTTGGCTCCAGGCTGAGTCAGCCAAAGTAGATATCTGTTTGGACTTTACTGCTGTAATTCAGAACAGCAGTTTTGGGACCTAGAATAAGGTCCGCACACAAACGTTCTGGTTGTATAAGTTGATCCCAGCTGCCTGTCCTTCCTGTGGCTTTGTAGTCCACACCCCAGGTAGTTCAGATCATCTGGGGGTGTAGCTGTCTTTTAGCTCTGTCTCTATACCCTGTAGGAGTGTTCAACCTCTCCCAGAACTATATGCCTGGAGGGACCAAGGCCGCTCTTGGTCAGCAATTAGACACTGCGAGCAAGACCCATGGTTCGTCTCCCGATAATGTGAGAGTACCTGCCTTGTTGGGGCCAGGAGCCTCAGCTAGGCTCTCTCATTCGGGGAGTGCAGGGCGAGAACCTTGTAGCTGAGAGGTTAGGGAGCTTAGGATTGTAGAGCTCTGGCAGTCGCCGGTGGAACCAGATCTTCCCGCCGGGCTATGGCACTCCTCTAAAGCTCTAGGTCAGCAATTAGACACTGCAAACACGACCCACGTCTCGTCTCCCTATAATGTGGGAGTGCCTGCCTTGCTCAGGGCCAGGAGCCCTGGCTCCTTTGTTCGGGGAGTGTAGGGCCAGTGCCTTGCAGCTGGGTAGGAACAATAGCGTTGTGGAGCTCTGGCGGAAGCCAGTGGAACCCAGTCTTTGCGCAGGGCTATGATGTTCAGCTACCGCTGTAGGCATGGCCCACGTCTCCCGATAGGTCTGTGGAAGCAGTCCAAGCTGGTTTCTCACTGCCTCTGCTTGCAGGCTCAGTCCGCTATGATTGGTGTTAGGTTGGGCCCCGGAAGGCCAGCGAGCTGCAGTCCCGCTTTAGCTGTTTCTGTTGGGTCCCACCGCCTGTTTCCACTCCGCCTAGGCAGGTATCCTCCGCAGTTTGGGGTGATGTGGAAGGAGGACCTAGGGCAGATTCACCCTCTTCACTAAGACTCCTCTGGCTGGGGACTCCGGAAAATCCCCTCCCCAAACAGCGAGTCTGTGCTTTATATACAGGCTGCAGTTTGCATGTGGATTCCGTTCCAGAGTTTGGGGAGTGCGTTTAGTACCTCCGGGATGTTGCTTGACCCAGGGGGGTAGGCCCCCTGTTTGGTCTGCGGCCTTTGGGGCCCCACTCACCTACAGTTCTCAAAGTCCAGCAATCTGTTGCTCCTCTTACATCTCTGGTCTCCTCGGAGTAGATCAGATACGTGGCTTATTGGTTGGCGCCATCTTGGAATCTGAGAAAGATATTTTAGAAAGTGTTCAGGTACCTGAATTTGAAAGCTCATAAGCACCTTAAAATATGAGTGTGAGGTGAGATGGAGTGTATTGGAAAAGTGGGAGAAGTGATGTTGGCTGTTGGTGAGGAGTTAATGTTAGGATTGAAGGTCTCAGCACTATTGACATGGGGCTAAGGCTAGGATGTGTATTGATGAAAAGAACCTAGAAGAGTAAATGTCCCCAAGAAAGGAGACTGTCTTTATTTGCTAGAACTCCAAGGTCTAACACATACTCTCTTCACTTGGGGTTCCAAAGCTGGAAGATTTTGGTGATGAGGTGATCATTCTTCTCTCTCCTTCAAGACCCAGAAAGAGGACTGGGAAATGTGGAGGGAGTAGCTCTTCCATAAATATCATCTGACACACCTCTCCCTGCACACGCACAAAACAAACAAACAAACAATGAAGCATTTTATCTACTTGAAATGTGAGAGGCAAAGCAATTAGACAGAGATGAGAGGGGTGGCTCTAGGAAAAGAACTTGTCATGTTGGGTTAACTCCCTGATCCTTAAAGCAGAAAGGAGACAATGTTAAGGGGGGGGGGAGGCTGTTTGTTACAATCGTGTGGTTTGCAGAAAGTTAAGGGAAATATGGTTTGGTGCAGGTCCAAGATAGTGAGAGAGAAATGAGGAAAGGGGGCAAATTTAGATGGAATTTGGAGCCTGCATGCTGAGTGAGTGCTGACCACCACATTGAAAATGTGAATGTTTGGTGAAAGCCCAGCTTTGCCTCTTTTCCTGAATGGTTTGGATTATGAAGGGCTGGATCTTCATTTCTTGCTTTCCTTTGGGGCGGGGGGAGTCAGGGAATAAATGAAGACATGCGTATGGCAAAACTTCTTAGGCTACTTAGAAGGAGGAGTATATAATTTTAGTTATTCTTTATTGCCCATGTGTCAATTAACTTTATTGAAGCCACTATTTTACAATGTATATATGTGTCAAGTCACCAGAGAGTTTCCCACTCGTTAACATCAAGCTTTTCTCCTGCTTTATTCTATGCATTCTGAAAGTGGGAAACACAACTAGGAAGCAATGTACCACCACAGGGGATGGCATTGTTGCCATGCCCATACTGCCTTTCAAATTTTATGACTGGTTGTATGCCTTTGTCAAACCCAGAAGGCATAGTCTTCTTTAAAGTCTTCTTACCTTCACATCCCTTTCAGACATAGAATTCAAAAAGCAATCTCATTCTTCTGCTTTTAGCCTTTCTCTCCATGGAAGCTTCCAGAAAACTCCACAAAGAAAAGAGGAAAAAAAAAACTGTGAATGTCCACAAGGTTTTCAAACAACAACAATAATACATCTAATCTATCAAAAAGAAAAACCTCACCCAAACATTTTCAAGTTTAAAACTGCCTGGGTTTTCCTTAGCTTGAGGCAAAAAATGACTTTTTTATTACATGGAAGAAAGGACCATGAAATCTCACAGGCCTGAGCCAAAGCTAAAACTCTCTGGGTACATTCTGAGAAGGCGTAGAAGCTTGAGCCAGCCATGGAAGGCATGCTGTCTAATTAGAAGTGCATGGATCTCTTTGGCTCTGTCTTTCAGATATGCGAGTTCTTCCCTGCCTGGTCCTTCTTAGTTCCTTAGGGAGAGGCCTCTTGCATCAGCAAAGGTTCCTTTGTGGGGCATGCATGATGAACAAGGCAAGCTCACCATGGCTGCCCAGAGGGCTGTGACAAAGCTATCCTTGTTTCTTGCTTTGTAGTCCTTCATAACAACTTCCTGTGTGTGTTTAGATTTATAGGAATGCCTTACTTAGGAAACAGATGTGTTCCAAACCAAGAGTTCTTTGGACATAGGCTCAGAGGCCAAGATTGTCTGGCTTCAAAGCCCAGATTTGCCACTTTCTCCTCATGCATCTTGGGCAAGTTAATTAGATATGGTTAGCACAGTCTCTTTATCTAACATGCAGCTAAGACAGCCTAGACCGCAGAGTGGTTGGCAAACTATATGAAATATTAACCTATCAAACTGCCTTCATTTTGGCTTCTGTAATGAATTCGGTAATACAATCCCAGGAGAAGGGTCATTCTCATGAGTTTCAGCATCTAATGATAAGATTATCAAGATTAAATCTATTCTCTGCAAATGTCAGAGGCTTGAACATTTTGAAATCACAAAAGCTCCACCAAGAGTCAGTTTACTCTGAACTTTATCCATTTTTATAAGAACACATTGTCATATACTCCCATTTCTTAAACTACACAGAACATACTTGTCTGATAATCAAATTCTTCAATTCTTCAATTTCCATAGGAGTGAGATCAAAAGCTGGGAACCAGGACAAAATGATCCCATGGGATGTTAGCTTAGCACAGACTGGCTATACAAACTGGAGTGCTCAACTCCTGCCAAGATAAAGCACATCAATCTGAGTTTGCTTTCCAATTTTCAGGCAATTACAACTACCAGATTCGAAATTGTCTCAGACAGCCCTTCTTTTGCAGTGCTGACAAGTGCTTCAGACACACGTGTGTCCAACCTGTGACCTCCAGGCTGCATGTACTTCAAGATAGCTATGAATGTGACCCCACAAACATACACACAAAATGTAAGCTTACTTGAAACATTGTAGATTTTTTTCATTTAAAAAACATGTGTTTGTGTGTGTGTATGTGTGTGTGTGTGTGTGTGTGTGTGTGTGTGTGTGTGTGTGTGTGTGTGTACACTCACGTGTGCCATGACACATATGTGGAAATCAGAGGACAACTTGCAGGACTTGATTTTCAGTAAGTGGTTTTAGCCACTGAACCATCTTGCCAGACCCTCTCTCCCTCTTTTAAGCTTGATTAGATAGTTCTTAGACATGAACTATGCAGGTGACAACATCTTACTTCAATGTCAAAATATTTGGCACCCCTGGAGGATATATGGCTGCGGTGGTTTGAACGGAGTGGCTCCCATAGGCTCATATAGTCACACGTTGTTTACTTCCCAGTTGAAGTGCTTGGAAGGATTAGGAGGTGTGGCTTTGTTGGAGTATGTGTGTCCTCAGTAGTGAAGCTTTATTGATGAGGATGGGCTTTGAGGTTTCAAAAACCTAGGCCAGGACCAGTGTGTCTCTTTCTCTGCCTGCTGCCTATAGATCAGGATGTAGCTCTCAGCTACTTCTCTAGTACCATGTTTGCTTTTGTGCTGCTGTGTTCCCTACCATGATGATAATAGACTAACCCTCTGAAACCGTAAGCCATACCCAATTAAAGATTTTCTTTTAGAAGACTTACGTTGGTCATAGTGTCTCTTCACAACAGTAGAACAGTGACTAAGGCATATGGCCCTGTAGAGAGCTCCTTTAAGGTAGCCACACCTCCATAAAGAACAGCATTCACTACCTCACTTACTCTCAGTCACCGCATACTGATGCTATACTTTTCATTGTCAACTTCCCCCAAAAGGGTTCTTTCTTGGAGCTTTAATTAAAAAATTGAATTTCTGGGCTTAAGCCATGGCTCATTTCATAAAGTGCTTGCTACATGAACATAAAGACCAGAGTTCTGATACCCAGCATCCAGATTAAAAGCTAAGTACAGTGGCACATACCTGAAACCCTAGCACTGGTGAAGTAGAGATGGTAGGAGCCCTTGGACTTATTGGCCAGATAGTATAGCCCAATTAATGAGCTCTGGGTTCAGCGAGACTCTGTTTCAAAAGTAAAGATGACCTCAGGCTTCTGCACACACATGCACACACATAAAGTTGAATGCACACATAAACCATACATACAAATAAATGGTTGTAACTTGTAGGAAAATTAAGAAACTTTGAAAAGACGAATAAATTAGAGGAAAGTGAACAAGAATACCATGTCCATTTGAGCATCCAAAAAGGGAATATTTTTCTGGCTGCTTTAAAAAGTAAAACTTTTTTTCTTGTTTTACAAGAAGATTGGGCATTCTCAGAAGAAAGATACAGATCGAAAAGTTAATTCTAGGGCCCAAAACAGAGTAAACAATTGTTAGTTAGATGTGTAGAGGTTGAAAGTAGAGGTTTTCTGGAAACCTGGGAGTGTTGGTTGGTTTTATGTCAACTTGACAGAAGCTAGAGTCATTTTGGGAAGAAGGATTCTCACTTGAGAAAATGCCTCCATCAGATTGGCCTCTAAGCAAGTCACTGGTACATTTTCTTTTTTTCTTTTTTTTTTAAATTTTTTATTAATTTATTCTTGTTACATCTCAGTGGTTAACCCATCCCTTGTATCCTCCCATTCTTCCCTCCCTCCCATTTTCCCCTTATTCCCCTCCCCTATGACTGTTTCTGAGGTGGATTTCCTCCCCCTGTATATGCTCTTGATGGATGTTAAACAATCCAGGTCACTGGGCCAATGCTTCCCCTGATCAGGTGGTCCTGGAAGGCATAATAAAACAGGTTGAGCAAGGCAGGAGGCAGCATTTCTCCATGGTTTGCGTTTCAGTTCCTACAGTGACTTCTCCCAGTTAAAGAATGTGTTCTGAGGTATGTAAGCTGAAATAAACCCTTTCTTCCTCACATGGCTTTCAATCATGGCATTCTACCATAGCAATAGAAACCCTAATTCAGGACTGAATTTGAATACATCTACACTAAGTGACTATGAGCAAATTTATGAGATCCCCAATTGTCTTCTGTAAAGTGGAGGTGGCCTACTACTTACTTCCTTAGATGATTACAAAAATGACCTGGGCTGGGCTTGGTGGTGCACTCCTTTAATTCCAGCACTTGGGAGGCAGAGGCAGGCGGATCGCTGTGAGTTCAAGGCCAGCCTGGTCTACAAAGGGAGTCCAGGGCAGCCAAGGCTACACAGAGAAACCCTGTCTTGAAAAAAAAAATGACCTGGGGTAATGTTTTAATGAGCATCTCCTAGTAGACTTGCTCTTATTATGAGACCTTTAAGGAAGGCTTGAGCAACTCACAGGTTTTTCATTTTATTTTGGGGAAAGAACTTCATATGTAAACATCACATCTGCACCATTCCTATCCCTTCCTCCCCATTGACAACTCCTCCCATGTTCCACCCCTTTTTCCCAAATCCATGACCTCTTCTTCAATTTTTATTGTTACGTGCATATACACTAACTGAGTTACCTGACCGAAAATCATTGGGTTATGTACTTATAAAGGGCCAGATTCATCATCTTCTGTTTGTATAGTCATTTACAAACAATTTTTGCAAATATCAACTTATTTAATGCTTCCATTTATAGACATGAGGCTCCATTGACAGAAGAGATTATGGAGATGCTGGAAGGTCAAACGACTTGTTCATATATCAAGAGAAAATGAAACAAGTCAATGTTATTAGTATGGCAGGGTATTATCTAAAGGTAATGCTGGCTTCACTAACACACAACACGTTTCAGTGAGTTAACACATAGGCACTTATTTATTGCTTGGCTCTACAATAATTTAATATGAGAAACTGTTTATTGAAAGCATTCAAAATCCACATGTCTGGCAGTGTTGTGGACCCACCAACATACAGTAAATCTGCATGAAATTAAAAAAAAATGCACACACCAGGTTTCTGGAAACCAGGCCTCGATACATAAGATGTTTCATTTCTGCCAACCTTTTTGTTAGCTTCCAGTCAGTAGCAAGAGGACCTAGAAAAATGATGTCTAGTTATTTGTCCAACAACAGAAAAACAGGGGTG
This sequence comes from Acomys russatus, assembly GCF_903995435.1. Taxonomy (NCBI): domain Eukaryota; kingdom Metazoa; phylum Chordata; class Mammalia; order Rodentia; family Muridae; genus Acomys; species Acomys russatus. The sequence continues at coordinate 33,309,094 of NC_067169.1, forward strand.
GAGAACAGCAATGGTCCATCTCTATCCCAGCCAAGAAGACACATAACCTAGAATGAAGTACAGTGTGATTTCCATTATACTACGTTTACACTTTAATGGTTTTCTTATGAGTTAACAGATCTGTGTGGAACAACTAAAAGGCATAAATGACTCTGCAAATCATAGCATTGAAAGAATTGAGGGCATTTCAAACTGAAAGATCACCTACTAATAAGATCTGTGGCAAAACTACAATACAGTCTTCTTAGCTCCTGAGAAGGGTCAAAGATAATCCCAATGTACCATGTACCATATAATCATCCCAGGAGAATCTCTCTGTCTTTTCCTTGCAGTTAAGCAAGGAAAAAAAGCTAAGCTCTGGCATTTGAACAGAAATACGAAGTTCTAATAAAAGCCCCTTGAAGTGAAGATTTTTTTCCTTTTTTATTATTAATTTATTCAAATTACATCTCAGTTGTTAGCCCATCCCTTGTATCCTCCCATTCCTCCCTCCCTCCCGCTTCCCCCCCCCATTCCCCTCTCCTATGACTGTTCCTGAGGGGGACCTCCTCCCCCTGTATATGCTCATAGGATATCAAGTCTCTTCTTGGTGACCTATTATCCTTCCTCTGAGTGCCACCAGGCGTCCCCATCCAAGGGACATGGTCATGAAGTGAAGATTTTTAAACCCCAAATCTATACTTAGAACAAACCCTGACATAAAATAATTTCTCAATAGCATCTTGTTTATTTTGTGTCTACATCACATCTTCAATAAAACACAGCTCTCCAAACTTGAACCACTAAGAGCTCTGAATTCTTACTGGTGACAATGAGTGAGTACCATCCTGCACCATTTAATGAATAATTAAAAATTTGTAATAATCTAAGGCTGTGGTACTATATCACAAGATGAACTTTTCATGTTTGGATGAGTGCCATTTAATGTGAATTATTTATTCTATTTTGCGGTGTATTTTGTAAAAGTAATAAAGATTTAGTAACATGCACTTCCACCAGCTTTTTGCTGGTAAATGTCATTTCATGTCTGCACACTTTTCATCACTGACTCCCATATGCTTTGCTGAAAGACAGCAGTATGGTGAGGCCAAAACAAATGCTGAAATACAAAGACTCCACAGACAGACTGACAATGTTAGGAATAAGTGACCTACCAGGAGTTATATACGGGGTCTACTGTACATAAGCTCCCTGGGAAGTGACTTTTTGTTTTTGTTTTTTGAGACAGGGTTTCTCTGCGTAGCCTTGGCTGTCCTGGACTCGCTCTGTAGGCCAGGCTGCTGTCAAACTCACTGAGATCCACGTGCCTCTGCCTCCCTGAGTGCTGGATTACAGCCGTGCACCACCATGCCCGAATGGGAAGTGACTTCTATAATGTTTTACTTCAAGCTTTTGAGGCAAATATCTTAGTAACATGAATCTCCTTAAAATCTACTCATGATAGTAGAGGAGAACTTTTGATAATTATTTCACTGTTTGAAAAATCACATTCTAAATGAACAAGAATAAAATTTTCAATCCTAGTAAGGCTCTGGCCTAATATACATAACTAACTCATTTTGAAGATCATATATTCATTGTTCCATAGAATGTTCTTTAAATTCATAAGAAATCATGAGACAAATACAATTCAAAGAACATTCTATGGAACAATGAGACTATGGTCCTCAAAATAAGTCAGCAATTAAAAAAATACAGTTCAAAGGAGTGCACCTGATTGAAGGAGACAAAAGGCAGTACAAGTGAGTGCAGTATTTGATCCTAGGTTGAAGTATGAATAGGTCTTATTTTAATTTCTATGAAGGATGGTAGTGAAGCAATTTTTAAAAAAACTTGATGTAGACTTTATATTATCAAGTGGTAGTTTGTCAATGTTCAATTTCCGGAATTGGCTAATTGCACTGTGGTTTGCAAGAGAATGTCATTATATACTGAAATATTTAGAGGTAAATGGTCATGATGCCTGTAAGTTAGCCTCAAATGCTTCTGTAAATAATAACAACAGCAATGTTTGCACATGTAGAGAGAGCTTGGTAAGTGTGTTAGAATAGCTGGTGCTATCTGAACCAATACTATCTTTCACCAAATACTTGTGTGTCTTATTTTCTAGCATATACTAATAAGTAAATCTAGGAAAAATATCCAGAAATAAATTATAATGTCATAGTTCCTCTCTAAGTTTGAATATTTCATCTTTAAAAGTAAATTCTAAAATTCATGAACCCTTTCACATTGGTGAGTACCATACTCTTTTATTTGGTATTAGTGAGCATTAAGGCATAGACTGGAACTTTAATAACTATGTATGCTATCCAATGCCATTTTTGTATTTTTAACTTTTTATTGATTTTTTGTGAGTCTCACATCTTGCAATCCAGTCCCACTCATCTCTTCGTCCCCTTCTATCTGCCCTCCCTCTTGCAACTTCCCCACCAAAATAAAAACCCCAAACAAAACAAAGCATAGAAAACATCTCATTGCAGAATCTGTAGTGTGGCACAGTGTATCCCACAGTATACGCTTCTGTCTACACATCTTCACTTGCAAATGTTCATTGCAATGAGTAATTGGTCTGGTTTGAGATCTCTGCCTTCTGTGACACAATCAATATTGGATCCTCACCAGGCCTCTTCCTGGTTATCCTGTTGTTGCCCTGTGACATGGAGAACCTGCAGGTTTGGATCTGCAGGGACAGCCCTTTCCTGAGCCCCAACATTTCACAGGTGTTGTAGATTTCAGCTTGTGCCAACTCATAGCCCAGGATCTGGGCCTGAGTGGTAGCTGAGGTGGTCAGCATGCCGGCTCTCCCTTATCCATACCACCAGTGGGAGTTTTCCAGCACTTCATCTGTGTAAGCCACCCAGTGCTGCCATCAACAGGTGGCAGGGTCATCTCTCCCTCTTCATGCCCTCAGGATCAGCACACCTACCCCCATACCTCCAGAGCCAGCTTCCTTGTGCTCTCAGTCAAGGTAGGAGGCCCACTTTCCCAATTGGTACAATGAGCCAAGGGCTGGGCCAGCTCCCCTGCCCTCACACCCTCTGCGCAGTTCCTCTATTGAATTCTGAATTTGATTATGATCCTTGAGACACCGCATCCCTCATCAGATTCAACAGAACATGACTTCTCGAGTAAGAATATATCTGTGACAAGCAGATAAATGAAGCCATTTTGAGATGGAGACACCAACAGTTGGCTTGAAATTCATGCCCCATCCAAAATAGAAATGACAGCCAGGGTCACTCACAAAGAGCTGGAATGGCAGCTGTTGAATCTTCAAATACCAAGAATCTGTCTTATTTAGATGGAAATCAACATGGGATCCTGTTTTGAGCTCCAGACATTTGGTGTTAAAATGTTTTGTTTGAGAAGTTAGGTGGAGAGTTCGGGAGCCTCCATGACCTTTTTTCAATGAAGGCATTGGGATATTTGTTGGGGCAAAGACAAAGAGAATCAAGCAGTAGTTGTGTATTGATAGCTCAAGAGAAAAACTAAATGGGGGTCAGATGCAGTTCAGCTCAACCTCCTCTTCTCATGTGGCACAAGAAGCCATTATTTTCCCTAAGGGAAAGAACTGGTACATGCACAGAGAGCAAAAATGGAATTTATTACAGCAGGTTATCCACTGTATGTGAGTTATATGACTAGATAGAAAGAACACAGTGTCTCTGAGTCATCCGCTTAGAGATAGAAAGAACCTTGAAGCAGGCAGCCTTCATTATGGTGTTAATCACAATAGGATTTTCTACCCTCATTGGTCAGAGGTCAGGTGATTTCCCAGGTTTCCTATTGAATCTTGGATCTCTCCTTTCATTAAGTCATTTTTCTGAAGAGACTGGAACATTGACTTATGTTTACTACATTATATGTTCCTTGCAAATTGAAAAAAAATTAATTCTAGGAAAAAAGCTGTGCTGCTCCTCCCAGAACCCATTATGTTTTCTTTTTGCCTGTGCTCCTGTGCTGTTTAAAGTCCTTTAAATGCCATTTAGAGCCCTGCAAAATCCTATCTTTAAATTACATTTCCTGGTTATGCCCTACCAAGCCTTTCATCACCCAAATTCATGTCCATACTATAGTCAAGGACACTTCAAGTTCTCCAAACACCTCATAATCTGTGACTAGGCCCTTGCTATTTCTTATCTCCTAGAAATTATTTTTGTGCCATTTCTACATAGGAAACTTTTATTCATCCTTGAAAACCAAGCCCAAATATAATTTTCTCTGTAGTATCATCTATGATTCTTGCTCATTCTTTGCCTTACTTTTTTTCTAATCCTCCAACAGTATTAATAGATAATTCTCTCTCACGCAAAGTCAGTGGATAGTCTTCTAGAATCAATTTCCTGCTAAATTTTTGGTGCTTTATCTTTTATTCATTAAGAATTTCATACAAATATATTTTGATCATATTCTTTCCTTTCTGCAATCTTCTCCCTCATCTCCCATTATGCTAATTTTCTCTTTTAAAACAACATGAATTCTGACTCATTTTGGTTGAATTTTATACAATATATTTTGATCATATTCCTTCCTTTCCCCACATCCTACTCCCCCTCCCTACCAACCCAATGTTATGTGTGGGGCGCTGCTGGAGAGGTGGAAGCCTGGCATATCTGATAACCAACTGAGCTCAGTCTATTATGATGGACTCCCTTTCTCAGCAGTGTTCTCTCTTCTCCTGCTCTGGGATCCCCTGATCCTCTAAGAAGGGTTACATAACCCTCAGGGAAGATTTACAGGCCTGACACTTTTCTGATAAGAAACTTGTTCAACAAGTACCTGGGGATTCTTGTAAGTACCCCCACCCTATGCTATAGAGATCCTAGCATTCAGCAAATGGCCTTTAATCATACCTAGAAGTTCTTTCCCCACCCACAGAATAATTAAGTACTGTGTTTTCCTTCTTGTGATAGAACCCCATGTTGGCTAACTACTTTTGACCAGGGGATTGCCCTATATTAGGGATGATATGCCTAGTGTCTTTCCATCAAAGAAAATTGATCCCCCCTTTAAAAGAAGCTATCAATTACAAATAGTTTCTTGGCTAGGGGAATGATTTGTGTCCACTTCCTCTCCTCAGTGCTGGGATATTTGTCTAGTCTAAATGTGTGCAGGTCTTGTAGATGCTGCCATCATCTCTGTGAGTTCATATGTACACCAGTCTTGTTGTCTCTGGAAGATACTGTTTCATTGGAGTCATCTACCACTTCTGGGTCTTACGGTCTTTCTGCCAGCCCCCTCTTACTCATTGCTCCCTGAGCCTTGAGAGGAGGAAGAGGTTAGATGAAAATACCCTCTTTATGTCTAAGTGTGACAAGTCTTTTACTACACATTGTTCAATTGTGATTCTCTATGCTGATCACCATCTGCAAGAAGAAGGTTCTCTGGTAAGGACTGAGTGATACACTGACCTATGGGTATAGCAATATGTCTTTAGGAATAATGTTATTTCTATGTTCATTGAGGGAAATAATATTAATAGTTTTTCCCCAGAGCCCATTACCTATCTAGTCTCAGGTTTTTAAAAAACAACTTGAGGATAGTGACCCAGTTTTTATACATTATTTTCAACACCAAAAGCAATTAATGTTACATAGTGCATAGCTAAAAATGTACATCATATGAATGCTTCAATCAGTGAATCCATCAGTGAATATAAAGTTTGCAATTGTGCTTCCTTCATGTCCTACAAGCTGGACACTTGAAAATTTAGCAGAGTATAATACCCTTTGTTCACTCAGTGTCTGCTTTCTGCTTTTATAACACATCTTATCTCACATTAAAGCTGCATCAAACTATTATTATATTCACCTTAAAAATGAATAAATCAGGCTGGGGAGATGGCTGAGTGGGCAATAATGCTTTCTGCACAAGTATGAGACTTGGATTCATCTTAGGAATAATCTTCCTGTCTTAGTGCTCAAGAATAGAGTGACAGGAGACATTTTATCTTTTCTTTTAAAAGCAGTGGCATATGAAAAGACATTCAATATCACTTATCACCTGAGAAATACTATAGTGGATACCATGATCACATAGCACTTCACACCCATTAAGTGCAGATGTCATGCAAAAACAGACAATATGAAAGGTTAGTGAGGTTGTAGAGAAACTAGAATCTTCATTATCTCAATGGTGAGTCTGTACAACAGAAAGCAGTCCAGCATACTACTTGCTACTCCACTCCTAGGGATCTACCAAAGAGAAGCAAAAACATGAAAACACAAGGATTTGCAATATAAATGTCTGTAACATCATTATTTGCAATAGACCAAATGCAGAAACAACCCCAAAATATACCAACCAATGAATGAATAGAACAGAATACTATTCAGAAATGGGCAAGAACAAAATGGTATGTGCCAGAACAGAAGTGAACATCATGCTAAGTTAATAAATTCAAAAGACACATAATATATGAATCAGTGTATATGAAATGCCTAAAGCAAGTGAATCAGTAGAAAAAAAAGTAGATTCATGGCTTCCCAGGTATGGAGGTGAAAAGAGAGATTGAATACAATTAGGCACAATGGCTCTTACAAGAGTTCAAAAATCATTTTTAAATTGAATTACCATAATAACTTTACAAATCAGTAAATTTACTAAAAAAAAAATTAAATTGTATACTTAAATTATTAGACCTGTGGTAGTTAAAGTATTCTTCATAATAATTGTTGGACTTGATGGGGTAACAATTGAGATGTAATCTGAATAAATTAATTAAATTAAAAAAATAATTGTTGTATAGCACCACATGCCTCTCTTCCAGCTTCTGGATCTGGAATCCTACTGTGTGCTACAGAAACAATTTGGTCAATACCCTAGGAAAGGTGATAGGATACCTTTACCTGCACTGGCCAGGTTTCTTCACTCTTGTATTTGCACAAGCATTTAGCAGGGATGCCAGTTCCCCCCAAGAGACAATTTACCACACACTAGATTCCATCATAGTAGACCCAGCTCTTACACCTTCTTTCATTGTGCAAGAAGAAACCCCTCAGGGTAGAGGTAAGGTTTCAAGTGGGCACAGAATATTTCTCTTGATCTTTAGCAGCTAATGGCATGTTCTCAAAAATATTCATTCTCTATGTTTTATTCTTTCTATTCTCCTTTCTCCATATTTTCTCTTTTTGTCTTAAAAAATATTTCCTGGAGAGTAACCATGTGAACCACATTACTCTATTGGTGTGTGTGTGTGTGTGTGTGTGTGTGTGTAGTATAGTGTATATTTTGTGTATATATATGTATATATATTCATACATATAAATTTAACATTTATATGACATTCAATGTCTTACTGACTTACTTACATACATAAGCCAATTTGATCCTATAAAAACACAAGGGAATATGTAGTGGTCTGACTGAGAATAGGTCCCATAGGCCCATATATTTGTTGCCCAGTTGATGGAACTACTTGGGTAGGATTAGGCGGTGTGGCTTTGTTGAAGAAGGTGTGTCACTGGGAAGCGTTTTAAGGTTTCAAAAGCCCACCCACTCCCAGTTAGCGTTCTCTATTTGCCTCTGTCTCTCTGTCTCTGTCTGTCTCTCTGTGTCTGTCTGTCTGTCTGTCTGTCTGTCTCTCTCTCTCTCTCTCTCTCTCTCTCTCTCTCTCTCTCTCTCTCTCTCTGTGTGTGTGTGTGTGTGTGTGTGTGTGTGTGTTTCTCTCTTCCTCATGCCTGTGCATCAGGAGGTAAGCGCTCAGCTATTGCTCCATCATCATTCTATGGTTCTATGCTGATACTGCTGGTCCAAGAACCACACTTAGAGACCCACTGTGCTTATTCACACTGATCCTATCCCAGGGGAATTTATAAAGTAATGCCAACACTCAGAAGCAAGGTTTTGAGCTGCAAATATGAATACCTGGGTAAAATGTTTGTTGTGCAAGCATAAGGACCTGCATTTGGATCCCAAGCACCCACACAGTCAGGTGTGGTAGCACACACCTATAACCTCAGTGCTGGGTGGAGGCCAAAGACAAGCATGTCTATGGGGCTCACTGGTCATCCAGTCTTGCCAATTGTTGAACACCAGATTTAATGAGAGACCCTGTCTCAAAAAGTAAGGTGGGGAAGCAATTAAGGATAATAACAACCTCTGGCCCCCTTCCACATGTCGCGCGCGCGCGCGCGCGCACACACACACACACACACACACACACACACACACACACACACACACACGGAAGGAAGGGAGAAAGAAAGAAAGAAAGAAAAGAAGGTAAAAGAAAAGAAGCTTCTCAGGCCTATGCTATGGTGGAAAACTGGGCTCACACACTCTTTGGTCTGTATCCTGCTCATCTCCCAGAGCCTGGACTTTGAAAATGCAAGTTGTCATTTGGATTCTACTCCCTGTTATATGGCTAATATAACTCAAAATGCCTCAATTTGCAAAAACTCCCATAGGTTTAATGTAGAAAGACCACAGACCTGGAATTACAGAGATCTCATTGAAATCTCAGATCACTTCCTTAACTCTTTAGACTAAAGCTTCATCTGTCCATATAATTGCCTACGTCACAGATTTATCATATTGTGAGTTCAAGTTTCTGTAAGTGCCCAGCATAAAGGATTTTGAATGGCCTTTTCTCTGTAGTGAGAGAGCATTCTGCTATCCTCACTTCCTCTTCTTATAAGGTTACTGGCCCTGTTTTCCCACCTGTACAACCTGGGGTAACCATAACCACCTCCTTAAAAGCCCTACCTAACTAGGGAAGCTCAGCAATTAGTTCTTAATTCAAGTTCCTTTTTATTGTCCCTAATTCATCTTCTGCAGTTCTTTCTTTACTCAGCAAAGATAGTTCAGCCTTTTCACCAGTTCCACATCTGAACGAAACTAAACAAAAAGAAAAACTAAAATTAAATACAATAAATTATCTGCATTATTTGATTTTTAAAAAGCCCTACCTCCAAATATAATGTCTTGGAGATTAAAGCTTCAGCATATGAGGGAGAGCAACAGGCACAGGTTAATCTGCAAAGAAGTTCCGGGAAGAGTCACTTTTAGCTTTAAGTCTCAGGTGGGAAAAACTCATAAACACATGAAATGGGACCAGAAAGGGGATTAGAAAAAGAATCCAATTTGTTTTCTTTTTTAAATCTATATATGACTCTGTGATGGGTGAGGAAAAAAACAACTGGAGACAGAAGAGATGCAGACTGTTCACTTGCTTTTCTCAGATTACTCATAGACCCTCTATAGGCTCAAATTTGCATTTGGAACCCACCTGAGAAACTATTCCTGTGACAGTTTGCTGCCAACATAAAATAAATAAATAAATAAATAGAAGTAGCCTGGCATAGTGGCGCACGCCTTTAATCCCAGCACTCTGGAGTCAGAGGCAGGTGGATCGATGTGAGTTCGAGGCCAGCCTGGTCTACAAAGAGAGTCCAGGACAGCCAAGGATACACAGAGAGATCTTGTCTCCAAAACAAAACAAAACAAAAAATGGAACTGAAAATAGTCTCAATTCATACTTTAATATCTTAAAGGAGACAAAGGCACAGCAACCATTCGTAAACTCTATTTAACTAGACAGGGACTGAAAAAGATTTAAAAGTAATCTCTCAGCAATCACTGACAGAGAGGTCGTTTACATACGCAGTCAGCCTTCTGTATCCACAGGTGCCGTGGAGTTAGCCAGCTGATGATGAAAAGCATTTAAAAGCCGAATCTGTATTAAACACAGACTTTTTCTTGTCATTACTCCCTAAGCAATTGAGTATGACAATTATTTATGTAGTATTTACACTCTAGTGGGTAGTACAAGTAATCTCGAGATTATTTAAAGTATACAGAATGTTATGCTTAGATTCTGGGTAAATACTATGAAAATTTGCATTTTTCTATAAAAGACTTTAGTATTCACAAATTTTGGTATTTACAATGGTCCTTGAACCATTCCCCTGTTAATTTTCCCTGCCTCATATCCCCCCTCTGTATTTACATTCTTGTGTAAAAATTAAATGGCCTCTGATTTTACTATGATGCCTAGAGGAAAAAACCTGGAATGCCAACAGTTTCCTGTTAGCTTTGTAGGTAGTCACAAAATACCCCATAATTACAAGACAGCGATAGGCACTAGATAGAGACATAAACACATGAACCTACAAATAAACCACATAGTCCGCCCTAACACTAAAACCCAAAACTGGGAAATTAACTCTGTAAGCTCTAGAAAAGAAATAAAACTATAAATGAAAAAGGAAAGAATCAAACAAACAGAAACAGAGGTAGAGATGATCCTACGTTAGACTCCCTCTGGAAGTTTTGTTACCTTTAATATATAACTTTTTATTGAATCTCAAATTACTGATGATGTAAAACGGATAACAATGAGACTCGGAAAAATATGCACAAAAACACCAAATTTCTTCAAGTGACCAGATCAAAAGAAAGAGCTTGAGTTGGTTAAGGGATAACTTCATGCTCAAACACTGGCCGAGCAACACAACTTAGGTAGTGATTAACGCAGTCTAGGCTAGCCAAACAGACACATTTCATAAACATGTTTACATTTTCCATGCTGCACCACGCTGGCAATTTCAGTTAAACTCAATTTCCTGGTGTGAGGAGCAGACACTCTTCCTCCTGATTTAGGAGTGAATGGTCCCTAGGAATGAATGGTCCAAAGACAGAGGTAAACATTAGCAAGCTTGCTCTGAACTGTCCCTCAGTTCCTTCACAACTCATTACCCCGTAGGTCCCCAAAGCCAAAATTTGAGGTATCTTATTTAAAATATCACTTCACAACCAATCCAAAGAAAGGGACAATAAAGGGAAAACGGCTTTAAAAAATCTTTGTCAATTTTACAAGAGTTCATTTATATTGGTGTATTAATTAGCCCGAGAAATTGAAGTTGGATATAGCTCAGGCTTGTAAGCACAGCCTGGATGGGTTGGTGATCTGGGAAGGTCTCTGTTTTGTCAGGAGTCTGGAGGCCTCTCACCAGGACAGACAGACAAGCCCAAAGGCAGTAGCCTACTGATCTAGTCCCCAGCCGCTCCTGTTGCTGCTGCCATTCCTACACTGCTCCACTGGCCACCAGCCTGGATGACAGCCCCGAATGCAGCCTGAGAGTTCTGACAGTCCAGTAGCTGCCAAGTCCCCGGCCCGGAGTTCCCTGCCTTAGCTGCTGCAATCGGAATGACTCTTTGCAGTTCCTAATGCAAAGCTTTATGGTTCACAGACAGAGCTCAGAGACTACCACAGGGGGAAAAATATGCCAAGTACACACAATTTGTCTCTTTAGAACCCTGTTCCCATTTTTCCAAATAACAGTTACTTTTTCATAGCTGCTTCCACTGGTCACTGGCCTCCCTGCTTCCAGCAAACACAGCTCTTCACCTCCCAGTGGGGACAGCTCTAAGGAAGTAATCTCTGACTGTGTGAACCCTTTTCTATATAGTTTACAGGGGAGGCCCACGGGGAAGAATTCTGTTCCATGTGATTTCTCAAGTGGGCAACCATTCTCTGATGTGAAATCCTCCTGAATGATCAAGTAAACACGTCCATTCACAGATTAAGCCCCCACAATGCAAAAACTAAGTCGATTTTGCCTGATAGAATGGCTATGTTTTCCAGGATCTGAACTATTTCCTCAATCCTGGGAGCGTCTCCCGATCCATATCAACAAAAGTCAAAAGTGAAAATCAGCTTGGCAGACAACAGAATAGGCAATGGGCACTCTGCTTTAACAGGGTTGCCCGGGAATAAAGACCATCAGAAAGGCTATTTAGGAATAAGAAAATTGTCAAATCCTTGAACTAAATCGTACTGGTTCTAATTCATCTTCAAGAGCTTCAAATCTTCCTTTTCCCTCACCCCAATGTCAGCAGAGAGCTTTCTGTTAATATTTCTACTATGGGAATTCTGGGAGTACTATTAGCAATTTAATCTAATACCCATTTTCATGGAGGTCATAATCAAAAGCAGAAAAAGTAACAACCAAGAGAGAGAGGCTTGTGTGCCAAAATTCTCCTACTCCAAAACAAGACACCCTAGCAAGTGTATCCAACCCATGACCTATATGGGCTGCTAGTGGTCTAGGATAGCTAAGAATAAAGCCCAACAAAAACTCACCAAACAGAATGAGACTGGGAGGGGGTGTTTAAAGTCCCATTGTGAGGTTTTCAAACATAAACTTTGCAGATTATATCATGTCTCAATGTCACTCATACATATAACATACAAAAAATATCAAAAGAAAATAACATTAAGTTCATGGAAGCAAATTGAGAACATTCTAAACTTGATAAAGTGCTAAAACAACCCATATGTTCAATGGTTTCTCTCTGTGGTTAGGAATAAAGAAAGGATTCTATTTTTCTTCTTAAAAACATAATTTACGTATAGTAGCACATTTTGCATATTAAATAACAATATAATAGAATGATTTTATATAGTTTTACACAGAAGAAAAAGAAAAAAAAAGGTTACAAAACTACTCACCTGGAACAGTTTCTTTTTTTTTTTTAATTTAAATAAGACTCATTTTTTCTAAGTGGGTGAGTAAGACAAAGTATTCCATTTGCAATAATTTTTTCAGGTGTGTGTGGTTGTGCATGCATGTGTGTATGTTGTTCACATATGTGTGAACATGCATATAGAGGGGTAATGTTGATAGCAGCTGTCTTTCTTTTTTTTTAGACCCATATTTGTCACCATGCACAAAACTCAAGTCCAAGTGGATCAAAGACTTCAACATAAAACCAGAGATATTAAATTGGTTAGAAGAAAAAGTGGGGAAGAACCTGGAAGACGTTGGCACAGGAGACAACTTCCTGAACAGAACACCAACAGCCCAGGCCTTAAGGTCAACAATTAATAAATAGGACCTCATGAGGCTGAGAAGCTTCTGTAAGGCAGGAGACACTGTCAGTAGAACAAAGCGACAGCCTACAGACTGGGAAAAGATCTTCACCAACTCTACATCTGAGAAAGGTCTAATATCCAAAATATATAAAGAACTCAATAAATTAAACACCACCAAACCAAATAACCCAATTGAGAAATGGGGTTCAGCACTAAACAGATAATTCTCAGCAGGTGTCTTTCTTAATTATGCTCCACTTTTATTTTTTGAGGCAAGGTCATATTTTTGGTTGTGAGCCTAGCCTTTAACAGCTGAGTCATCTCTCCAACCCAGAGGGAAAGTTACTCGTTGAGCTTGGAGTGCCAGTGATCTCCTGTCTCTGTCTCCTGAGTTCTGGGACTCTCTGTGGGCTTTTACATGGACCCTGGATGTGGTCTTCACACGTCCATAGCAAGTGCTTTGTCCACTGAACCATTGCCTGAACCCCCCTTTGCCATCCTTAGCACAGCACCAAACATTGCAGGAGGCGTGATCAGCCAATAAAATGAAAGAATATACAGAGAAACTGAAAAGAAAGAAAACTGGTACAGATGAAATTATTGTCTAAAATAGAAAATCCCAACTAACATTTTAATTATAAAATTAATAATATGACTTATAGGCCTTATATAGACAAGTAAAATTACCTCATTTATATGTACTAATAATTAACACAATGAAAACCAAAGTTTAGAATACAATTCCATAGCATTTACTCTAAAGAATTAAACACTTAGATATAGATTCTTTTGAAACATGTTTAGGATCTGCATCCTTCAGATTACAAAATGATGTTGAAAGAAATCTTAAAAACCTGAAATAAATGGAGAGACTTAGCAGGATCATAGATTAAGAAACCCACTATAGGGAAAGTATCCTCAAAATGAAATCTATAAGCCTAATACAATTATTGTAAATATCCTAGTAAGACTTTCAGAAGACATAGACAAGATTATTCTAAAATGTATATGGGATGGCAAATGGCCTAGAATAGCTAAAATAACCTTTAAGAAAAATAAAATGGGAGGAAATTCTCCTAATTGGTTCTAAGACTTACTATATAGTCATAGTAAGTAATAAAGTATGGCATTGCTAGAAACAAGACACAGATAAATAGAAAAGGATGAAGAAGCTAAAAATCTATCTACAATGGATTTCTGACAAACGTGTAAGAGTAAATCAATTGAGGAAAAAGCCAGGCATGGTGGTGCATGCCTTTAATCCTAGCACTTGAAAGGCAGAGGCAGGCGGATCACTGTGAGTTCGAGGCCAGCCTGGTCTACAAAGTGAGTCCAGGACACCCAAGGCTACACAGAGAGACCCTGTCTTGAAAAACAGAGAGAGAAAGAGAGAGAGAGAGAGAGAGAGAGAGAGAGAGAGAGAGAGAGAGAGAGAGAGAGAGAATTTTTAGACATCCAGCATAGGGGAAATTAGTCATTCATATGTAGGAAGAATATAAACTTAATTCTTACACCTTAGATGAAATTAATTCAGAATATAAAATGTAATTCAAAAGAAAAAAATAGGAGAAATCTCTTGAAATTTAGACAAAGACAAAATTTAAATTTATTGGTAAATCCAGAAAGATTTCTGGAGTTAACAAACAAACCAAAAGGCACAATTCATAAGAGAAAAAGGTGATGAATATATTTCATAAAATGTAAAACTTTTGCTCTGGGAAATATTCTTTTGAAAAGATTAAAAGACAGTTATACACTAGGAGAAAATATATGTAATGCACTTGAGACTTGCACCTAGAATTTCTGATTGCAGCATTTGAATGAGCAAACCAGCCAACTAGAAAACAGGCAAAATATATATATTTTTTTTTTAAAAAAAGCATTTTATCAGGGAATACACAAATGGCAAAAAAAAGAGCATCATCCACCATTAGGAAAATACGGGTTTAAACCATAGCGACATACCACTATACACTAACATGAATGTGTGAAATAAAAACTATTGAAAAAACTAAGCGATACTGAAGTTCTAGAGAACACTGCTCACTGAGACTCTTCTGGGAGTGCAAAAAGGCACAGACAGCCTGGCCAATAGGTTGGCAGTTCTTATAAAACTAGATATGTGTTTATCATAGAAATCAGGTTTGCAGAAAGAAAGAAAGAAAGAAAGAAAGAAAGAAAGAAAGAAAGAAAGAAAGAAAGAAATCAGGATTGTAAATACCCTAAAGAAATAAAACCCATGTTCACTCAAAAACCTATACACAAATGTTCACTACAACCCAACATGTAAAATGATAGCCCTAATGTCTTTCAGGAGGTGAATCCTTAAACAACCAGTAGAAAAGAAATCCATGGAAATGAAAAGATTGTGTGCAGGTCACACTTGGAATCCCAGCACTCAAGGGTCTAATATGTGAGGATCACTGCAGGTTTGAGGCCAGACTGGTCTACATAATGAGTTCCATAATAATCTGTTCTATAAAAACCCTATCTCAAAATGAAAAATAATAAAAAGTTCATGTATACAATATTGAAATTACAAGCTAGGCATAGTGGCACATGCCTGTAATCCCAACACTGGGGAGGAAGAGGAAGGCAGATCACTGTGAGTTCAAGGCCAGCCTATTTTACAAAGTGAGTGTAGGACAGCCAAGGCTACAAAGAGAAACCCTGTCTTGGAAAAGCCATAAGGAGGAGGAAGATGATGAAATAACAAAACTATAAAAAATATAGACAATAATATTAGTATTACAAAGATTAAGGAACATACAATGGCTATAGAGAGCCAGCATGAGAGTCTCATGACAATGGACAAATTCTGCATTCTTTTTTGTTTTTTAAATATATTTTATTAATTTATTCATATTATATCTCAATTGCTATCCCATCCCTTGTATCCTCTCATTCCTCCCTCTCTCCCATTTTCCCCTTACTCCCCTCCCCTATGACTGTGATTGAGGGGGACCACCTCCCCCTGTATATGCTCATAGGGTATCAAGTCTCTTCTTGGTAGCCTGCTATCCTTCCTCTGAGTGCCACCAGGCCTCCCCATCCATCAAATATGGGGCACCATAGTTCATGTGAAAATCAGTCCCCACTCTCCACTCAACTGAGAAGAATGTCCTTTCCAGAATTCTGCATTCTTATTGTGACTACATAAAGTTGCACACATGATACAGACATATGTACGTGTATGCACACAAGAAAATATGTATAGCTAGTGAAATCAGAACAAGATCTCAAGATTATGTCAAGATTAACTTTAGTTCAGTACTGTAGTTAAGTAAGAGGCCATCACTGGTGGAGATGGGGCGTGGAGTGCAGAGGGCTCCCCATATATACCTTTACAATTTCCTGTTGATATATAAGCATTTAAAAATAAGTATGTTCCATATTTTTTACATTAAGAATCCTTCATATAGCTTTAAAAAGTGATGCCACAGTTATCATTGGATCCTACATGAACCTTCCAGTAGCTTAAGAGATTGCGTAAGGCAGAATTGTTCAACTTTTTTATGGACAAAGAAATGCACATAAGCAGTTGCCCACAGTCATTCAGTTGCCAAGAGATGGTGGAAACAGATAGTTAACCTCAGTTTGATGATAACGTAGACAAATGTGTTCTGTCTCCTTTTCCTCTCCCCAGGCATGAAGCTTTCTGTTGGGAATTCATCTGAACCAGAAGTTTACTTCATTGTATTCTTTAAAGCTGAGTGATTTGAGTTCTAAATACTAATTTATTCATGCTTGTAGGAAGCTATTTTCCTTCTTTCTTTCTTTCTTTCTTTCTCTCTTTCTTTCTAACATTTTAGGCTCTCTCTCATGCCCTGTTATCACACAAAAATCTTGGAGCCTTTTGTAATGTCTAGGAAACAGACAACAGGCTGTGCCAGCTACACAACTGACAGAGAAAATCTATGCCAGCTATACAACTGATAGAATTAATATCTACAATCTTTAAAGAATCCAATACAACAGCAAAAAAGCCCACCACCACCACCACCACCACCACCAAAACCCTCTTAAATCATGCAGACAATGAACGAGCAAATGAAGTAGATTGTTCTTAATAGAAGAAAACAAAGAGCAACAAATTCTTGTAATGATGCCAGGAAATAGAAACCCTTACACACCAATGATTAGATTGTAAATTAGTGCAACCATTACAGAAATCAGTGTGTCAATTCCTCAAAAGACTGAAATTAAAACTAAAACTTTCATATTATGTGGTTATACCACTACTGGATAGACAATCAAAAGCATCTAAGTCAGCAAACCACAGGGATAGCTGCACAGCCATGCTTATCACAGCCACAAATGAATGGATAAAAGAGTTAACCCAGAAGCAGAAAGAGTCAAATGGTATATACTCACTTATATCTGGACACTAGCCCAAGAGGCATGTCCCATGAAAGTCTTCACTTACCAGGAAAGTGGGACAGAGGGCAGGACATCATACTGGGACTCTAGGTGAGAGAAGCATGGGAGAATGGGGAAATAGAAGAATCCAGAGGGTCCTAGAAACCTACAAGAAGAACATTATGATGGGCAGATCTGGGCCCAGGGGTCGTGCTGAAACTATGGCACCAGCCAAGGACAATATGTGCAGTAAACTTTGAACCCCTACCCAGATCTACCAAATGGACAGGACATTATCCACAGTTGAGTGGAGAGTGGGGACTGACTTTCACATGAACTCTGGTGTCCCATATTTGACCATGTCCCCTGGAGGGGGAGACCTGGCGGCACTCAGAGGAAGAATAGCAGGCTACCAAGAAGAGACTTGATACCCTATGAGCATATACAGGGGGAGGAGGTCCCCCTCCGTCACAGTCATAGGGGAGGGGAGTAAGAGGAAAATGGGAGAGAGGGAGGAATGAGAGGATACAAGGAATGGGATAACAATTGAGATGTAATATGAATAAATTAATAAAATATATTTTTTAAAAGGTATAGAATATGCGCTAGTGAGATGTAGTAGATATAGCAGGTAAGGCTGAGTTCTATCCCTAGGACCTACAAGTAGAAGAAAAAGTTATTCTCTGGCATCTTTGCATAGTCACAGATCAAACACACACACACACGCACGCACACGCGCGCACGCTCAAACCCTTAAAATAAATACGTGAAAATGTAAAAGTATAAAACAACGTGGTATATACAAATAACAGAGTTTTATTTTACATAAAGAAGAGTGAAATCATGTCATCTGCAGAAAAAATGTATGTAACTGTAATAAAACAGTATCAGAAAGATAAATATCTTCTGTTTTCTCTCATATGTAGAACCTATATTTTAACATAGATACATGAAAGTAGATGAAAGGCCATTTGTGGTGAAGAAGGGGCATAAAGTGAGGGGAAGGAGAGCAGGAGAGGGCACTGGGAAGGACAATACATCCTTTGCAATAAATACTTGTAACAAGAAAGCATAATGGGAGTGAAGAAGGGTCCAGTGGGGCAAACATAAACAAAGTACAGCATGTATTTGTATGAATATGTTGTATTGAAGATTTTCATTTTGTTGTAACTGAAAATATTAATTAAAAAACTGTGTGTGTGTGCATAAGACCTGACCAAGATCAAGGGAGAGAAAATCCCTGCATGGAGGTAGGTGATACTCACAAAATCTTACCCCTAGCTAAAGAGCTATTGGTGACTGATCACTGTTTGGAGAGAGAGAGAGTCAGCTTTCTCTAATGATACAGTCCCTGAGAGGCTGCCCGTGCTTTAGTAGATGCGCTATATCTATGCACATACCGGCAGCGGTTTTGCTAGGTAAGAAACAAAAAAAAAGGATGTGTGAAGTTGGGAGAGCATGGTGGTTGGGAAACGGAGGAGCAACCAGAGTGGAAGAAATGTGGGTGAACTTGAGCAAAACATGTTGTATACACACACACACACACACACACACACACACAGAGACACACACAGAGACACAGACACACACATATATAGATAGATATAATTTTCAAAAAGTTAAAAAGTAACAGTCACATTTAGATTAAATGTTATTCCTCTGTGTGTGTGTGTGTGTGTGTGTGTGAGAGAGAGAGAGAGAGAGAGAGAGAGAGAGAGAGAGAGAGAGAGAGAGAGAGAGAGAGAAAGAGAGAGAGAGAGAGAGAGAGAGAGAGAGAGAGAGAGAGAGAGAGAGAGAGAGAGACTTTGTCAAGCTCCTTAACAGAGGAATCGTGAGCTACCTTGCCTACCTCATGTCTTTTATAAAGAAATGCTTTCAAGCATATGTAGCTGAGCCCATATGTTCAAGGAGTCAATTGTATATGTGATATTTCCCTGAGCTAAATTCCATGTACAATACAAATGTAAAGTCAATGACTAGTTATAAAGGTAATAATTGAGATTTAAATTACTAACATGCAACAATAAACTATAACAATTACTCAGGAAAATGTTTTCTCAAAAACATTTTTCATTTAAATTTTCTTCTTTTTCTTAGTTTTTTACTTTCATTATTTTTAGCAAGGTTCATGCTGAGGTCCCAGGCTTGTCTTGAACTTGTGATCCTCCTGAATGCTGGAATTATAGGTGTTCACCACTGACCTGTTTTTGCTTCATCTATGAATATGAAGTAAAATGTAATGATTATTAATAATTTGCAGCTACACAAAATAAACTTTCAACAAATCTGTACATGTGTTTTTTGCTGAAATTCAAGATAGTCAAAGTCTTTCAGGCATCAGGATAAAACACTGTGGGAGAAGTGAACTGCAAATATAATTTCAAAGAACAAAAAGAACGATGTAAAATTTCTGACTGTCAAAGAGCTTGTCATGCACTTTTAAAATGGATGATAGTGACTGTCATAATTATAGTTCGATTCCAGGAGATACAATATAAGAGTTTTCTTTCTGAGTGTCAATATTTATGCTATACTGCCTATCACATCATTTGGAACTGCTGTATTTAAATATATGAAGGACTGCATGTACCATGTAAGAGAGGGGGGAATTTTGCAAAATTCTTTCAGGGTTGAAAAGCTGACAGATGTAGCAAAGCAAGTTGGGTGATGAATAAGATCGTCTGAATAGCATCCTCCCATAGACACAGCGCATTGAAAAGCCACTCACACACCAACTACCTTCACATAAAGTAAGGAAATGAGATGATGGGTTATGGTGCCTATTTTTAGTATAACAAAGCCAAAGGACAAAGGGAAGACAGGAAGAAAAGAGCTGCTCTTCTCTTAAGTGGGCCAGTGCAGACAGATGCCTTTTGCTTGGAGATGGGTGAAGTAATTAAGTCAAGGCATTACCAGACTAGCCACAGTGAAACCCAACTTTAGGCAAGAGCTCTCAAATTCTGGGGGCCAATACCTGCAGATTAGACCCTGGGACTGCTTCAGGGGTGACAAACAACTGCCTCCCAAACTGTACTCTAACTTGGTGAGTGCAGTGTGGAGGCTTAGGGGGTTTTGTCTTGCAACATAAGCTAGGCCCACTGTGGTGAGAACAAGCAAGGCACTATAAACGAAAATGCTCAGATGCAGGCCAGGGCTCAGAGAACTTTAGACCACCTCGACATTAGGCAGAGACCTGTAAACTGTAGAGTGGACTCAGGTTTCACTCTTCATCATAATCATTCCTAGAGTGAGCCTAGGGAACTCCCACCTTTCCTGAGATACTGTGAGAATGAGATGTAACCAACTTAGCTTCCACTCCAATGACCAAGGAACTGTCTCTACAATCTGTCCCCCAACCTTGGGCATAACAGCAGTATCCAAGCCAGTGTTTATAGACAGAGTTGTAGACTGGCTCCTGTACCAGGGAAAGACCTGCACACAAGTAGAATGGCCTCACATTTCAGCTGCTTCACTGACAACTGTGGCATGTTCCCTTGAAGCTATGCAAGACATGTGCCTTTGAGATTCAGGCGCAGCATGGCTTAGGTGGCCAAGGGACTGTCTTTCCCAATCCCCAGCCTCAAGTATTATGTAATGGTACATATTCCTGTTGAATGAGAGATGGAATTGTAAGTATAGGACTATAGAATTTAATACCAGGCTAGTGAAACAGCACTGTGCTAACCACAGTGGTCCCTATGCCCAGGGCTACCTGCATGTGGAGCCTCTACAACAGGCCTAGGGGCTGTGGGGAAGAAACATGACTCCAATCTACAAGATTTCTATTCCTGCTAACTTTACCTGTGGCTGGTTGACGTGATCATGGGCCATGCATGACTCTTCCTCAGCACTAAGCAGTCCCTAGCAGAGTTGGCCTTAGCCCAGCATCAGTGTTGTGCTAGCTTTGTCAAGCAGTGGGCTCATAGTTGTAGCACAATTTGGAAGCAGTGCTGGATAGACGTATTACATAGGAATATTACACATTCACTGTGGCTTGGCTTAGAGCTAAGAAAATTCCCACAGTGCCTGACCACAGGTCAATATGGACTGTATAGCTGGGATCTTGGAACAGGTCTAAGGGGATGCACTTCTTCGTAGGTACTTTCCTGGCTCATCCTGAACCACACAAACTGGAGGTGTTGGGACAATCTTGGTCTTGGATTTCCTTCTAGTGCTTAAAGAGTGATAACACAGACTCTTGGCAAACACGGACCTGGGCACCATTCCTTACTGAAATCATGGAGTGAAGCATAAACTCAGAGAGAGCAAAACAGTTCATTTGTTATTTCTGCAACAATAGGAACAAGGCCAGGGATTTCAAGACACCACAACTTCACCTACTAGTCAAAATATGTGTCAGAAACTGACCAGGCAGCAATCAGTAGGAGAGAGGACACAATGTTCTAGTTTTATTCTATTGCTGTGATAAACTGCTCTGGCCAAAAACAATGTAGGAGAAGAAAAAGTTTATTTGGATTATACTTCTAGGTCACAGTTCCTCATTCAGGAAGTAAAGGCAGACCTGCTTGTTATTCTACATAGCCCTCCCTTCAAGAAACGTCACAGCCAAGTACTGCAGGGACCAGGGGGGACACCACTTATTAGCTGGCTTAGGAAAATAGGGTCATGGATAGGGAGCTTTCTTATTCGAGCCAGGACCACTCATGCAGGAAATAGTGCCTCCCATGGTGAGGTGGGCCCTCCTACGCCAATTGAAAAGAAAAGCAACCCTCCACAGACATGTCGACAGGTCACTGTGATTTAGAGAATTCATCAAGTGACGTTTTTCCTCTCAGGTGATAGCTAGCCTGTGTGAAGTTGACAGTTAGAGCTAACTCAGCCACATGATAAATAATTTAAAACAGCTAATTGAGGGATAGTTAGTGAACTTCAAGAAAACAGTAGCAGAATTTCATACTGTGACAGAGAAACTCAAACTTACAGAATAAAATGTTTTACAAAAATCAAGAGAACTCAGTGTTAGATTTTAGGAGCCTGGTACTAAGTTCCAAAGCAAAGTCCTGTACTTCCTATCCTAGAGCTCAAAACTATTATCAGCAAAATAAAAGTCAAATAGAAAGCATCAGTGTCAGAACAGAAAGAAGAAATATCAAGTACTAAGATAGACTGAAAAAATTAGTAGCCCTCCATTATACACATGATAAACAAGCTGAGAAAGAAATCAGGGAAACAGCACCCTTCACAACAGCCACAAATGCTATAAGATATCTTGGTATAGCTATATCCAAACAAGTGAAACACTTGTATGACAGAGATTTATATGACAAGAACATTAAGTCTCTGTAGGAAGAAACTGAAGAAGATACCAGAAGATTGAAGGATCTCCCATGTTTGAGGATTGGTAGGATTAACATAGTAAAAATGGCCATCTTACCAAAAACACTCTAGAGATTCAATGAAATTCCCATCAAAATCTCAACACAATTCTTTAAGACCTAGAAAGTGCAACCACCAACTTCATATGGAAAAATAATAGACCGAAGGATAGCTAAAACAATTCTATACAATAAAAGAGCTTCTAGAGGTATCACCATCCCTGGTTTCAAGCTACTGCAGAGCAATAGTAATAAAAGCTTCATGGTATTGGCATATAAACAAACATTGATAAATGGAATCGAATCGAAGATCCAGAAATAAACCCACACACCTGATTTTTGACAAAGAAGTCAAAACCATACAATGGAAAAAATAACATCTTCAATAAACGGTGCCTGACTAACTGGATGTCTACATGTAGAAAAATGCTAATAGATGCATATTTATCACCCTGCAAAAAAGGTCAAGTCCAAGTGAATCAAAGACCTCAACATAAAACCAGGTATACTAAATCTGATAGAAGAAAAAGTAGGGAAGAGCCTGGAACTCATTGGTGCAGGAGACAACTACCTGAACAGAACACCAACAGCTCAGGCTCTAAGATCAACAACGAATGGGACTTCAGGAAACTCAAAAGCTTCTGTAAGACAAAGGACACTGTCCATAGAACAAAATCACAGCCTAGAGACTAGGAAAAGATCTCCACTACCCTATATTTGACAAAGGACTAATATCCAAAAATATATAAAGAACTCAAGAAATTAGATACCAACAAACCAAATAATCCAATTTTTAAAATGAGGTACAGAACTAAACAGAGAATTCTCAACAGAGGAATATCAAATGGCTGAGAAACACTTAGAGAAATGCTCAATTCCCTGAGTCATCAGGGAAACGCAAATCAAAATAACTCTGAGATTTCATCTTACACCCATCAGAATGGCTAAGATCAAAAAACTCAAGTGACAATATATACTGACAAGGATGTAGAGCAAGAGGAACACTCTTCCACTGTTGGTGGGAGTGCAAACCTGTACAACCACTTTGGGAATCAGTCTGGAGGTTTCTTAGAAAATTGGGAATAGCACTACCTCAAGACCCAGCTATAGCACTCTTGAGCATACATCAAGTTGCTCCACCATAAAGCAAGAACATTTGCTCAACTATGTTCATAGCAGTTTTATGCATAATAGCCAGAAACTGGAAACAATTTTGGTGTTATTCAACCATAGAATGAATAAAGAAACTATGGTACATTTACACAATGGACTACTACTCAGCTATTAAAAACAAAGACATCATGCAAATTACAGACAAATGGATGGAACTAGAAAAGGACATTGTGAGTAAAGTAACCCAGACCTGGACAGACACACATGGTATATACTCACTTATGAATCGACATTAGCCATAATGTACAGGATAACCATGCGACAATCCACTGACCATAAGAAGCCAAGGATGGCCCAAGGGAAGATGCCTGAATCTCATGCAAAAGAGAAAATAAAATAGTCATCTGAAGTAGATGGAGCTGCGTGGGAGAGGTGGGAAGGGTAACTGGGGAAGGTATCAGGTGTGGGGAAGGAGGAGAGTGGAAGGGGAAGAACCATGAGAGAGTGTGGAAATTGGTGAGGGAGCATCTCTGGGACAGGTGAGCCCCCAGGAGTCAATGGGGGTGATCCTAGCTGAGAATCCTAGCTGCTGGTGTTAAGGAGCCTGAAGTTGCCACCTCCTATAGCCAGGTGGGGCTTCCAGCATAGAGAGGGGAACAGCAGCCTATCCATAAAACATTCAACCCAAATGTAGTCTTGCCTACAACAAGTGTGGGGATAAAGATGGAGCACAGATTGAGGAAATGACAAACCAATGACTGCTCTAACTTGAGACCTATCTCATGCCGTTATCAATGATACTGTTTTACTTGCAGACAGGAGTCTAGCATAACTGCCTTCTGAGAGGCTTCATCCAGCAGATGATGGAAACAAATGCAAAGACTTACAGCCAAACCATAGGCAGAGCTTGGGGAGTTTTGTGGAAGAATGGGAGGAAGAATTGAGAGAGCTGGAGGACCAAGAACACCACAAGAAGACCTGGGCACATGGGGACTCACAGAGACTGAACCACCAACCAAAGAGAATATATGGACTGGTCCTAGTCTTCCTGCACATATGTCTTCATGTGATTTCCCTAACAACAGGAGTAGGGTATCACTGACTCTGTTGCCTGCCTTTGGATCCCTTTCTTCTAACTGGGGTGCCTTGTCTGGCCTCAGTTGGAGAGGGGATGCTCTAAGTACTTCTGGGACTTCAGGTACCAGAATGAGTTGCTACCCCTTAGGGCACACTTCTTCTCTGAAAAGAAGGAGAGAGAGGAATGGGGGGGAGGACATGAGGGTGGGACTTGGGAGGAAAGGAGGGAGGGCTTAAGATCAGGCTATAAAGTAAATAAATAAATAAAAATTTGAAAAATATTGGAAGAAAAAAGTCACAAAGAACAAGAATAAAATGAAGACACCTCAGATGAATGTATCTACAGTAATAAAAGAGCAACTATTTGAGCTACTGGGTTTTGAGAAGGGTCAAGACTGCCAAAGGAGAGCCCGTGGATGGAGCTCTTTTGATTGTAGCGCTTGCCTAGTGTGAAGCCCAGGTTCCATTCTCTAGCTCAGCATAAGTCAGTTGTAGTGGCACATCCTGTAATGCCAGCGCTTGGAAGGTGAAGGCAAGGGCATCACAAGACCAAGGCTTTCCTCACCTTGGCAATTTAGTTAAGTTTGCAGCCAGCCTTGGCTATATGAAATCCTGTCTCAGAAGGGAGAAAAGGGCCATAGGAATATAAAGCTTATTCAAAGAGATAACAGAAAACTTTGCAAATGTAGAGAAAGATGTAAATATCCAGGTACAAGAAGGTCAGCAGTCAGAGTTCACCAAACCCCACCAACCCTAAGACCATAATAATCACGCTTCCAAAGGCAAAGGACAAAGAGAAAATCCTGACAACTGCAGGAGAAAAAAAAGGAAGCTAGAAGTGTGCCCCATTCACTTTGGCAGCATACTTCTCAACAGAAGCTTCTATGACAGCACCATTCTTAATTTCTGCTTCAGATAAATTTCAATTGCCACACCGCACGCTACTCATTTTTCTATGTTGATTTTGTATCTTGAAAATTTGCTGAATTTGTTTGGTTATAATAATTTGATGAAGACTTTTGAGTCTCCTATGTATCATGTTATGTAGGGAGACAATTGACTTTTTTTTTTTATTTGAATACCTTTTTAATTTCCCATTTGCCCTGGCTAGAACTTCTAGTGCCAGTTGAAAGAAAGTGGTTCAACTGAACTACTATTTGCTCCTCTCTAGCTATAACTTAGTGCCCATCAGTTGTCTTGTTGCAAATCTTAGGACTGATGAGCTGATGAGTTCAGTGAAAGCAAAGAGCTCTGGACTCCCAAGGCCTAACATGGTGACTACAGATAGCAATAATATACAGTACACTTGGAAATGTAGATACATTTTAAAATTCTACCACAAAGAAGTGATAAGCATTTGATTTACATATTACACCATGTATACATATATCAAAACATTACAGGTCCCCACTAACATGCATATTTTTCCAGGCATGATAACATACACCTGTACTTGGGAGGCTGAGGGAAGGTCACAAGGCCAAAATCAAGGCCAGCTAAATAGCAAGAAGACCCTATATTAAAAATATATGTATAATGTATTGAATTTCAATGGGCTATAGTTTTTATTTTGGTTTTTGAGACAGGGTCTGGTTCTGTAGTCCATGTTTGCCTGGATAGACCAGTCTAGCCTCAAACTCATGTCAATCTACCTATTTCAGTCTTACCAATTTCAATATTGAACTGAAGATTTTAGAATTCAAAAGATTGGGCTGGAGAGATGGCTCAGCCATTAAAGGCTAATCTCACAACCATAAAATTAAAAAGATTTTATGTGCAAGCAAAGGAGATTTTGAAAGTTATTAGTTTTGATCAGAGTTTCCTGCTGTGTAGTGTATGGACAATTCTTCTCTTAGGAATTGGGATTATTTTATGTAGAACAATGATGCTCAGTGATCATGGGGAGAGGTGCAGGGTGAGCGTTAGGGAGACGAAGGCATGGGTTAATCTCCATCTGCTCCTTGTACTGTCCCATGATCTCTCATCCTCTACCTTGTCAATGCACTCAGTCCGCTTTCTTCTCAGTACCCTTCTTTAACCACTACACCACTGCATTTCCAGCACTGCTGTCTGCTGCCACCAACTTCCCCTCTATAGCCTCTTGCAAGACTTAGTAGTCCAGACCTCAGATCCATAGTAAACAAACAGTCAAAGCCACTTCTCATATGGACCATCCGAGGGATGGCAAACATTCTTATAGGGCCTCCAGGCCTGGGTTAAACATACAACAGTTATGTTTTGCTTGTAATTTGCTGGCATGTAACATCCATTCCATCTCCATCATTTTTCACTGCACTAAAAATTCTAGAAAGTTAAATACATTTGTCTCTCAGTATTTATAGAGGCGTTATCCAGGATAACTCCTAGTTTCCGAAATCTTCAGATGACCAAATTCTTTATTGAAAATACTATAGTATTTGATCTAAACTATGACTTTTAATTTAAATCATTCCTAGATTGTTTTAAATATGTAATACAATGCAATGTTATGTAAATAGTTCCATTTGGTCTGGAAAGATAGCTCAGCAGGTAAAAGTGCTTACTGCCACACCTGGTTCCTGTAATCCACATGGAAGAAGGAGAGAAATTACTTTGGTGAATTGTCCTCTGACATCTACGCATGTATGATATGCATGTGTTTGCCTGGATTCTCTCTCTGTGTGTCTCTGTCTCTGTCGGTCTCTGTCTCTGTCTCTCTCTGTCTCTCTCTGTCTCTCTCTCTCTCTCTCTCTCTCTCTCTCTCTAAATGTAATTGGTGGAGGGAGGCAATGAGATGGCCCAGCAGGTATAAAAGGGCTTGCTGTCAAGTCTGATGATCTAAGTTTGATCCATAGAACCCAAATGGAAGAAGAAAATTGACTCCCACAAATTCTCCACATGTATAATGTGACATGTTCATGCCCCCCTCTCTCTCACACACACAAACATTAGTTAAAGTTTTTAATAGTTATATTATATTGTTTAACTAATAAGAAAAAGGTCTATACATGTTCATGCAGATGAAATTTTCTTTTTTCTCATTAATTACTGTATTTATTCACTTTACATCCTCATTGCAGCCTTCTCTATCCTGTCCTTCCACTCTCTTCCCCGTTCCCCCTCCTCTTCTCCTCTTCCACTGAGGCCAGACAAGGCAGCCCAGCTAGGGGAAAATGATCCAATAGCAGGCAACAGAGTCCATGTCAGAGACAGCCCCCACCCTAATTGCTAGGGGACCCTTATGAAGATCAAGCTGCTCCTCAGCTACATATGTATAGGGAGCCTGGGTCCAACCAATGCAAGCTCTTTGGTTGATGGTTCAGTCTCTGTGAACTCTCACGTCCCTAATTTAGTTGGCTCTGTTGGATTTCTTGTGCGGTTCTTGTCCCCTCTGGGTCTCTCTATCCTTTTTATCCACTCTTCGACAAGACTCCCTGAGTGCCACCTCATGTTTTGCTGTGGGTCTCAGCATCTGTTTTGATCTGCTCTGTGGAGCCCGTTAGAGGACAGCTATACTAACCTCCTGTCTGCTATGCTAACCTCCTGTCTCCAAGCATAGCAGAGTATCATTAATAGTGTCAGGGCTTGGCTCTGTCCAGTGGGTTGGGTCTCAGGTTGGGCCAGTCATTGTTTGGCTATTCCCTTAATATCTGTTCCATCTTTATCCTTAAACATTTTGTAGGCAGAGTAAATTTTGGGTTGAAGGTTTTGTGGGTGGGTTGGTGTCACCTCCCTCCACTGAAAGTCCTTCCTGGATATAGAATGTGGCCACTTTAGTCTCCATATCCCCTGACTGCTTAGAGTCTCACCTAGAGTTACCCCAATATCCTTTTAGGAACCTACCATGTCATAGGTCTCTAGTTTGTCCCAGATATGTGCTTCCATTGGTTTTCTTTCTCTCTCAGCCCTCTCGACTCCCCATATCCCAACCCCTGCTCTCACCACACCTAATCCCCACCCTCATTCCCCCTCCTCTCCTACCCAGTTCCCTCTATTTATCCACTTCTATATCTATTTTATTTCCCCTTCTGAGTGAGATTCAAGCATCCTCCCTTGGCACCTCCCCCCCCCCCCCGCACAAATTCTCTGACCTCCACATGTACAATGTGACACATTCATGGCCCCAATATATACAAAATACATGATGTAATAAATGCTTTTAAATAGTTAAACTTTATTGTATAAGGGATAAGAAAAATATATACATGTTCAGTACAGATGCAACTTCCCAAACATAGTTTTGATTCCCAGTTGGTTGAATTTGACATGTGGAACCCAGATATGAAGGGCTTGAATGCATGTTTTTAGCCCCTCTTCAACTCAATTGTACAGATGGGTAAGTTTTACCCATGGAAAGTCACATGTGTGCCAGAGAACATGTCTTTGACCTTTGGCAGAGTCTTAGAATATCTCTGTAGCAGATTCCCACTGTCTACCTTGTTCCTCTAGGCTGTCCAGAGTCATCAGGGGTGTGTCCTGCTCCTCAGATGCCCTGTTTCAATGGCAGTCTAGGAGGTCACCTTGTTGGTTGCTGTGAGAGGTGGGATTTTGTTGGGCTAGTCATGACCTTCTGGTATACTTTCTTGCTTAGCCATCACTCCCAACTGTATGAGAACATCTGATTTTCTAAATTCAGACCCCTTCAGTTTAATGCCTAATAAGGCATTTGTTTCTATCACTGAAATCCATCCAATAGAGCCAAGTGTATTGTGGGTTAAACACATTGCAAGGTTCCAACAGGAATGATGCATCATCCATCCACTATCAGCAGAGGCTTTCTAGTTAGTGGTATTCAGAGTGAATCTTTTGCTGACCCAATCCTGAGAAAAATGCTCTCAGAGTTTCTGTAAGAAAAGAATTGAAAATACCCTACTACTAAGACTCAAAAAGTCAGCCTCAGGCTGATTCTAGCCCCCACATTTCTTTTACTTTTTGCTTGGTTGCACTTGACCACAGAACCTTCTCTGATGCCCCTGACTGAACTCTCTCTCCAGGATAATGCTAGGAGACTCTGCAGACTATTCCCCCAACAGTCAGACCACATGGACAATGCCAAAGGTTAGTCACCACCCACAGATACTTCACAGAAATTATACAGCTCCTCTGTAATAAAGACAGAGAAAGGATGCAAGTATGGAGAATGATTAATGGTCCCTTCAGAACTGATGGAAAGCAAGGGCACTTGACATTTGGGGTGTTTATATTTTCTCACAGCACAACATTCCCATATGGTAGCAACCTGGGGCACAAAACAACAGCCTTGTCGGGGGGGAAGAGGAGGGCACTGTGTTCTTCAATTTCTCATGAAAGAGAGCATGCCTTTGGGGAAGTGCTGTCATAGGGGGCTAGGGTCTCCTGTGGTGTTTGGCAAAGTTGACATCCGTGAAAAGTCCAAAGGTGATATATTTAATAGATGGATCATTTTCTTTCATCTTTATGGTAAGTGTCTAGTCCCATAGGCAATTCTTAAGGACAAACACAGCAGGTAAGAGGAGATGGCGTCCCTGTGGTAATATTGCTGGAACTGAATGAGGAGGAAGGCTGAAGGCTAGCAGCATGAGATTCTGCTTCTATAAGAAGAATCAAAGGGAACATGATGAAGGGTGAAGCTGATGGGGAGGGGAGGAACAAAGAAATAGAAAGCATAGAGCATAGGCATATAAGAAGGATAATGATGAGGGATCCATTTCCATGGGATACCCGGGGGAAAAGGAAGCTGAAACTCTAGGAAGGGGAGACAGAGCCCCAAGACAGGGCATTGCCAAATAGTTCCCCTCCATAGCCATGGAGACTGGAATGTTTCTGTTTGTTGTGGGCCTATTTTTGAACAGCATAAAAATTTTACAACACACACACACACACACACACACACACACACACACACACCCCGAGAGAGTATACTTAACACTTCTCCAGAAGTAATTGCAATTTTTAGAGGTAAAAATCGGGGAAAGGGCTTAAGTTGTTTTATGTTTTTTCCTTCTGATTATAAAAGTAGTACATGTACATTGTGGAAAACACAACTATGTAAGAAAGAACAAAGGCTCCATGCACTTTCAGCACCCACTTCTGTTTTTCTTTTTCTTCTTTTTATGGATCTTTCTGAGAAAACAATAAGACCACTCAGTATATGAGGTCATATATCCTCATTTCTTCACTAAATATAATACTGTATTTTCCTATATCTTATCTTTTGCAACCATGCCTTTTGAGTGAGTATGTTAGGATTTATTTTATGTCAATCTTTCACAATTTTCTGATCATTTTCTTAGCATAGATTGTTTAAAAACTGAATTACTACGTCAATAACAGTTTTAGTTCTCAGGGCTTTATAATTATGCCTATTATTAGCAGAAAATATGTATCAATTTATACTCCTGCCACAAAACAGAAGGGTACATTCAAATTTCTTTTTGCTTTGTTTATAAGGCAGCTAGACTCTGTCAATGTGGTATTATTGCTAAAATAGATTAAAAAATCTGATGAGTCAATTGTATATATTTGAGGAAGTTTGCCCTTTTATGCCTTAATTGTCTTGAAAAATATACCTCAAGCTTACCATTATTTGAAATGTTCAATATCTTTAAATTATGCATATATGTGTATGTCTGCATGTCTGTTTTTGTACATGAGTGCAGTGCCCATAGAAGCCAGAAGAGCGTGTCAGATCCCCCCCAAAGCTAGAGTGACAAATGGTTGAACCATCTGACGTGTTTGCTGGGAACCAAACTCAAATCCTCTGAAAGACCAGCAAGCGCTGTTAGCTGCTAAGTCATCTTCTAGCCCTCTTGAAATTATTTTTTAACCAAGAAATCTTTTTGAAGAATAAATGTTCAAATAGCACAATATGAAAGAAATAACAGAATATAAGAAATGCATAGACTGTTGAAAATCTGCTAAGCACTTGTGAGGAACAGAATTTAACACTCACCAGAATAGTCCCTAGAATACATTATGAAAGGATGGCTTTACATCTTCTTTATTCACTGTTGTGTTATCATGCAAAAATATATGCTGGAAACATACAAGGTGTTTATTAATAATATGGAATGCATGAATGAATTCATGGGGAAAAGTTTATTACTTAGATGTGGTCAGTACTCTAATGCTCTGTCAATACCTTTTGGACTATCTACAAAGAATTTATAGTTTGAGTAGGCAGGTGCCCCCACACTGGCAGATTTCTCCCTCTGGCACCTGGGTCCCCCTGCTTGAGATTCTTTATGACTACTGTAACACTTACAGCCCATGCAGAGCATACCAGAAATGCTAGCAATCAAATGTGAGTACAGTACGTGGCAAATAAATATCCCAGCTATCTTGCCCCTCGGTGGTGCAGCTGAATCTTGTTTGACATCCTCTCAGAGATTCCTCAGTAGGAACAAGTCCAGAGGACCCCAGCAGTAATCTGCTCATTAACATCCCCTTTTGTCCCTCAACACTCTCACTTTGCTCTTAGGAAATAGACTGATAAATTCAGACAGGGGGAGAAACTTAAATAAGATTTTGTGATTCTATGTGCATGTGCATGTGTGTCCAGAATAGCCTCAGTCTTAAGAATGTTTTGAAAACAGACATCGAGAAAGAGGGTGGGTAGGTAATTCCATTAGAGATTTTAAATGGAATGTTAAACAAAGAAATAGAAACAACAGAACAAGACTGTATTAGCCTACAAGGGGCTCATCTCTATGTTATGCTGGTGAGAGAAAGAGAAAATAAGCTGCAGAGGGGGTGGCAAGGCCGTGAGGTAGGGCATTCCCAAATGTACATGCTCAGAAATGACACTGACAGAAGAGGTTCTGAGCACCCTGAGTCTATTTGTTTATTTAGATTAAAATAACACAACATTTCTTCAAGGCATATACAAATGTCCACCAAACTCTATTCCAGCACTAAACACAATGTCTACATGTGAAATTCAGTTAGAAAAAAAAACTTTAAAAAATCTGATTATAAGAGTGGAATGTGTACTCAGTGCTGAGGATAACTCAGAATCTGGTTTCCTGGGCTCTAGGGAAGGCCTTACTACAAAAATGCCCATCACCATGAATCATCTGTTTGAGTTGCTCAGATAAAGCACTCCAGGATCATATTTTTCTGAATCAGTCCAGGCGCTATCACATTGGTGAACACAAAGTAAGTCTTAAAGCAGAAGTCATTTGCTGTTTGAAACACTATTTGAGGATTAGTATATAAAAAGCATAAGTGTCTGTGAGAGAGGGGGAGACAGAGACAGAGAGAGACAGAGACATAGAATCAGAGACAGAGACCAGAGACAGAGAGACAAAGGGAGAAAGGGGAGAGAGAAGGAGAGAGAGAGAGAGACAGGCTGAGACAGAGACTCTTTGTCTCTAGCAACAAAGATGCTTGGGAAATTAAAAGCATTTTGTCATCTTGAGAGGTATTAGCTTAAAAGATGACCTAATATCCAAATGTAAGAAAGGTATTCAGAGGTACCATGTCAAAAAAGAATTATGATCAGGACAAGTAGCTGGGTTCCAGGACACACACTCTGATACCACCTAGACTAATGCTATCCAATAAAAATTAGAGTCATGGTTGAGGAAGGGGGAATAAGACAGCCCAGATATCTAATATCACTAAAGGCAGCCTCCAGACCCATAAGAGTTCTCTAGAGAACACCCTGCAAAGTAGGTCTTAACCACTGATATAGGCAGTACTGATTGGACTCAGTAGGTAATAAAACACAAAAAATGAGGAATGGGGGATCTGGAACAAGTATTAGAGAGGGAGTGAATGTGATAAAATACTTTGTATACACATATGAAATTCTCAAAGAGCACATCATTTTTTTTTAATTTTAAGAGAAACATGGGACAGCAAGATGCCTCTGCAGGTAGCTCATCACAATTGCAGCTAACGACACTCCATGTGTTCAAGAGCTACATGTGGCAATTGGCTGCCATACTGAATAGCACAAACACATTTTTCAGAACGGAAGCATCCATGCCTTGCTTTCCACCTTCTCAGCTGAGTTACTTGCCACACTTGTACTTGGCAACCATTTAGAGAATCCATGTTTCCCTTGTAGTGAGAAAGAAGAAGTGCTTTACAGATGAGCCAATTTAGAACTTCTCAGTGCCGAGGCTCTGTCCTCCATGCTTCCTAAAAGTCTATGCTCATAGTCCTCCCCAGCCATCAGCCTTCTGCTAATCCCTCTAGGATATTTCCTTCATAGGGGCTGGTGACCTGGCACTCACCTAGTGTGCAAATTTTAAAGGGTTACCAAAAACAGTCAAGAATTTCTTTTTTATTATTATTATTTTATTTGACACATCCAAGTGTTTGTTTGCATGTATGGATATGCACTCTATGGATGCCTGGTACCCACAGAGGCCAGAAGAGTGTGTTGTGTTAGATTCCCCTGGAACCAGATTTACAGATGTTGTAAACAATCTTGTTCTCTATGAAATCAACAAGTGTTCTTAACCACTGAGCCATCTCTCCAGCCTGAACATCTGTACTATAGTGAACCATTTCTAAAAACTAAAATCATTGTAAAAATCCATGATTAAAAACATGTCAAAACTTTAAATAATAACAGTACACAACAAGACTGGTATTAGGGAGAGGCTAGTTAATTTGGTAGGGGGGACAGGATGAGTCCTTCTCCCTCCCTTTATGTCAAATGTTGTTCAGTGTCCTAAAGTGATAGAATGGAACCACTTTCCTAGCACACAGTAGGGGCTCTTGGGTAAAAGTATAAACATTGAGTGAGCTTTATTATTTAATATCATATTGATGTCTGATGAAAGCAGTGGTGTATCTATTGGGTTGACCCAATCACAAACTCTCCTTAGAAGACCATTTTGTTGCTTTTTGTCCTGTTTTTTGAGACAGGATTTCTCCATGTAGCCCTAGCTGTCCTGGAGCTCACTATGTAAAACCAGGCTGGCTTTGAACTCACAAGGACCTCTTAGGGTTAAAGGAATGCACCACCATACCTGGCTACAAACTCTTATTTTTTGTTTTGTTTTTCAAGACAGGGTTTCTCTGTGTAGCTGTCCTAGACTCCCTTTGTTGACCAGGCTGACCTTGAACCCATAGAGATC
Source organism: Acomys russatus (assembly GCF_903995435.1). Classification (NCBI taxonomy): domain Eukaryota; kingdom Metazoa; phylum Chordata; class Mammalia; order Rodentia; family Muridae; genus Acomys; species Acomys russatus. Next base: position 33,343,851 of record NC_067169.1, read on the forward strand.
CATTTGCTTCCCCAAGTGCTGGGGTTACAGGCATGCCCTACAGTGCCTGGCTCCATTAGAGAAACTTTAACTTCAAAAATTGATTGTAACATTTACAGTGGTAAGAGTCATGAGTAAGAACATGCAAGGACAGGGATAATTTTATTTTATTTTATTTTATTTTTTTTGTCCTTAGTGTGAGTTTTATTGCTGAGAATTTTTCCATATGTACGTGGCAACAGCTCTCCTACAGTGGGCAAATCATACTGTAGGAATCCTTTCTTCTTCCCACACAGAGTCCACCAGGTGAGAGGTATTTAAGCCAATAGCAAGGGCCTTGGTAGGGGAAGAAGTAGTAAAGGTTTCCAATGTGCAACCCATAGCTTGAGAAATTGAGAAATTAAAGAGGAAATAACCAGGATTTCTTATCCCCTCATTTTTAAACGCTCTCTTTGTCCATAAGCCATTCTCAGAGTCCTAGCTACATTGCACTGATCACCTGTCCTCTACTGGACTCAGAAGTGATTCCAATCTAAGTAAACTTTGGAGTAGAACTGACAAGGAGAGGTCACAGACCTGCATCAGATAGTGACCTGAACAAAATATCAATATTTTGGACACTGAGAACATTTTCTTGCTGCAGCTCATGCTCTCAGGACTACTGCCATGTCTACTATGGATAGAGACTGTCCCAGTCCCAGAGTCAAGATCCTCAGTTTACAAAACTGCACATAGAGGAATTTGGCCAATAAAAATGGAAAAAAAATGTCCTTCCTGCTGTAAATGTATATGTCACTTGCCATTTAACCTTCAGTCCTTCACAAGACTTAAATATAATGTGGGTTCTCCTCCAGAGCACAAAATCAAGAAAAGCCAAAGCATAAAACCAGCTTCTTTTTTAAATAAAGAATTTTATATCAGATGGAAAAATCTTAAAACCCTAGCAGTATCTCTTTGCATATCATGATTCTACTTATTTTTCCCCCTTTAAGAATAGATTTTCCTTCCTGTGAGTCTATTCAGGCAGTCAAAAACACTATAAAAGACTGAATGCTTTTCCTGATCAAATGTACATGGATTATAGAATGTGCCAACTATGGAATGCACTTTGTTTGAACTTTAAACTCATTTCAGTCTTCAGGTTTATTACGTTTTTTTTTTTCCTGTATAATTTGCTCAACATTTCTACACTGTTCAGGGAACAATTGAGAAGGTGGCATATAGCTAAAATTAAAACCTGCCACTTCCCACATAAACAGTGTAAGTAGAGTAATGCTGCTTGCATTGTTAAAGGCAAAAACTTGAAATTCTCTTCAGTGGTATTGGAAATATCATGTATTAACTTAAGCCAGTGTTCTTCAGCCAGTTCACATTTCTATGAGTGTAATTAATGAGAAGAATTAAACATCTATATTTGTTTTTAAAACATTTCTCAGGCTGGGCAGTGGTGGTGCACACCTTTAATCCCAGCACTCATGAGGCAGAGGCAGGTGGATCCCTGTGAGTTTGAGGCCAGCCTGGTCTACAGAGTGAGTCCAGGACAGCCAAGGCTACACAGAGAAACCCTGTCTCGAAAAACAAAAACAAACAAAAAAAGCCTCAGAGACCTATGGAATATTTAAATTTAAATTAAACATTTAAATATGTTTTTATTATTTTTAAAGATTCTTTGACAACTAGACAGGTTAACTCATGGTAACACTCAGCCTACCTCAAAGAAAATGATGAGCATCAAAGAACCTCCTTGTGGAGATGGCTTCAAATGTGGCTTTAGTCTATTCTTAGTGACTACATAATGATATGGTGTCCAATGTCATTAAAGACATTATCTATATACTAATACAATAGCAGTGGTACACAACTGAAGTTGATTTGTCTCCTCTCTTGTAGGCAAGAAGCAATTTTTGATGGTCCTAAATAGATGAAAACAATCTTTTGTCTCTGGGCCAGTGTATAAGTAGCTGGAAGTTAACAGTCTCTTATTCACAGAATAGAATTAAACTAAACAGTTTGAGAAGCAAAAACACTTTTCAAAGCCACCAGAGGATGCCAACCACTGGTCTCTAACTTTGGAGAGATGGGCCGATATAAAGAATAACAGCCTGCCAGCAGGAGCAGAAAGCTCGATGACAATCAATAGAAAGACAACCTAAGCTTTAGTTGATGGATTTATGAGGGCTCCATATGGACAAGCCAAAGATATAAAAATAGGGAGGCCAGTGTTTGGGACCCCTAATTTCTGTTACTTTTACCTCCAGCATCCCTAGCAAGTTCTCAGCTTAGAATGCGGAGTGAGAGAGTCCCCTTTTGATTCTGTGAGTGGGACGGTAGCCATTTTGAAATATGCTTAAGAATTTCTGCTTTTTCAGGCACGTCCCTGGAGGAAAACTATGAGAGTCCAGCTGACTTGGGAGAGGGAAGTACCCTCTTCCCTTTCGGTCTTACTAAGGAGATGCTAAGAGAGACATGTAGGCTCACAGTTAATGGACAGGACTCACTGAAAAACTGACATCACACACTATGGAAAGCACTCCCTCTCCCCACTCTTTGTCATTGCTTCACTAAGCCCAGTATAGTAAGTAACACAGCAAAGCACCTTAAAGAATTACGTGTCTCAAGCCTGCATTCAGAAGTCCCTAAGGAAAGCCAAAGACACAGAAGAAACCAAAACAAGCACACAAGGGAGTATTGGAACATTTAACACTTGCGGCTGTAACAAATAGTAAATAAAGGAAAACTCTTAGTCACATAAGTAATAAAGCAAGTTAATACAATAACTTTTTTTTTTACTTTTCAATTTTATAAGTAATGTTTAGATTCAGTCCTACCAGATTTAGTGATGAGAACAGCTTCAGTATATTCTTCAAGCACTAAATATTGGTAAGACTTCCTAGCAAGTGATTTGGAAATATGGATTAATTACATTTGAAAATAATTTTAAACTTCTCCTGAGTAGACTAAGAATTATCTTGGTCCATAATGTCAAAGAGTATGCGATGATGAACGCACCTGAATCATCCTTCCATTCTCTATTTGGACTAGCCCAAAGAGATGACTAAGTTGGAGCACATTTATTATTTTCAAGGAACATATGCCCATATATGGAAATACTCAGAACATAATGGGAAATAAGGATATAAAACTGTATACTTCATATCCCAATTTTCTAGAGAATGTATGGGTGAAAGCAATGAAGAAATGTTGTTAGTAGTCTCTGTAGTAAAATTATGGGCAGCTTCTAGTTTCTCCTTTATTCTTTTCAATGTGTCCCCCATGTTTTCTATAATAAAAAAAGGTTTATGTTTATAATCAAGAATAAAGTAAATGGAATGTTCTAGTCATTTGTAACTTGACTACATTGCTGCTAAAGCGAAATTCTATCTTGATTATTTGTAAAGTAGAACATGTTTGTCAGACTTCAGAGAGTCTCTACACATTAAGGACTGACTCAGATATGAAGATGGGCCTAGGTAACTTCCCAACCCATTGTCTCTCATTATCACTCCTGTATGTGGCACAACTTGGAAGTTGGAGTATTTTGAAGACATAAGACTCCTCAGAAACACATCACAGGTAGCTGAGTAGTCAATGTCACAGAAAAAGTAACAGAAAAGGAAAATAGAGAAGTCTTTTAAAATCATTTATTTACTCTTTACTTATTTCAGAAAGAAAAGAAGAGGGGAGAACACTCTTTGAATAAAAAAGAAAAACAAGGAGGCAGAGGCAGGTGGATCTCTGTAAGTTTGAGTCCAGGACAGCCAGGGCTACACAGAAACCCCCTGACTCAACAACAACAAAACAAGATACAGGGCAGATACTTGTAGTTTTTGCTTCTCATCAAGAAGAAAACTTCTCTTTGCAACAAAGACCACTACAGAGAACCACCACAGATTGAAATGCAGAGCTATGGAGCCCAGTCCCAGTGGACACTTCTACAAAACACCCCCACACCTAAAGCTTAGGGAACATGACCAAAGAAGGGATGGGAAGGTTGTAAGAGGCAGAAGACTGGGGAGTTTGCTATGAGCTTATGGCTTCTAGAAATGTCAGAAGCCATACTCATAGCATGACAACCTAAACATGAGCTGAGCAGGGATGATATCAACAGACATGATAACACAGACAAGGTGCATGGAATGTGTGTGTAAAGCAACAATTAAAGAAAATAGGCCATGAATTTGAAAGACAGCAAGGGGAGATTTGGATGGAGGAATGGAAAGGGGGAAATGATATATAATCTCAAAAAAAAAAATAATGTGGAAAGGCTGAAGAGTTGGCTTAACAGTTAAGAGCACTGACTGTTGCAGAAAACCTGGGTTCAATTCTCACTACCTATATGATAGCTCAAAACCATCTGTAACTCCAGACCCAGGCGATCTGAAGCCCTCTTCTGTCCTCCTGGGCACCAAGCAGGAACATAGGACACAGATATATATATACAGGGGAAACACCGAAACAAATCAAATAAGACAAATAAATCTAAAACAAATATAATGAGAAATAATTGAGGAATGCATTTCTTGTCAACATCTGGCCTCCATACATGCTGACATAGGCAAGTATAGTCCCTTGCATACATGCAAACACACAAATACACACACACACACACACACACACACACACACACACACACACACACACACATAGACACACATCACACTGGGCCAGAGAGCTGTGGAACTAGGGGAGTTGGCCCAGAAGGAGTGGGATTGAGGTGTGTCTATAGCCCAGAAGCCCAGAAATCTCATCTCAGGATCAGCAAGAGTAGGTCTTGCTCCCTCCCTGCCCTGGGCCTGCATGTCCTGGCACATGCCGTCCTGTGCCTCCACCCTCACCACCTTTGAGGTGGTCGTGTAGCCTGGTGGCCACTTTAAAATTCCTCTTCCCTTATAAAGTCATGTCCAGCAGCACTTGGAATTCCTCCTCATGTAAGTAAAGCATTCCCAGCACACTGACCTCAGCCAATGATGTACACTCACCCCCATAGCTCCTACTCATCTCACCAAGTTTAAATAGCCTTTGTTCCCCCTCCCAATTGCAGATGATGCCTGTCTCTGTAGAAGTCTGTTTCTCACTGTGCTTACAGGCACCTGAGGTCTCCATCCCTCCCGACCATTCCCGCTTTGCTCCTCCTCCTAGGATCCACATGTTGTGACTGTGAGTGGTCACTCTGTAAGCTGTAATGGTGGGGAAGCAGGGCCAGAAATGACAAACTTACATGAACACACACACACATTCTCTCTCTCTCTCTCTCTCTCTCTCTCTCTCTCTCTCTCTCTCTCTCTCTCTCTCTCTCAACTTAAAAGTAGAACTATCGTATGTTCCAATAGTATTTCTTCTAGGTATATATCTAAAGAAATTAAAGCCAGTGTGTCAGAAACATATGAACTCTCATGTTTATTACAGCATTATTCATTTGTAGCCAAATTATACAAGCAACAAAAAGGTCATCAACAGATGAATGGATTTTTAAATTGTAGAATATATACATATATGTATATAGATATAGTAAATACTATTCATCCTTTACAAAGCAGGAAATTTTGCATCAATAGAATAGATGATCCTAGAGTACATTATGCTGTTATTTTTTAAAGCAAACACAGTAAAACAAATACCACATGATCTCCATTACATGTGAAATCATAATGAGTTACATTAATAGAAGTAAAAAGTAGAATGATGATTTCTAGAGGTAGAGAGGCTAAGAACACATCCATGAGTGCAAAGTTTCATTTGGATGGGAGGAATTCAGTGACTATACCAAATAACTATGTGTTATATATTTTTAAATGGCTATAATAATTCCTGTGTTTTCTATGTTCTTACAAAAAAGCAGTGGTTAGGTATTGAAGATAACTGATGTGTTAAATACCTTGATTTGTTTATTCCAAAATGTACATATGTATCAAAACTTCATTCTCTGCCTCATAAATATAGACAGTTATACTTTGATAATGAAAAATAAAACTTTAAGCAGTCTAGAACCACCATAAAGGTTGTTTCCTACGTCCCTGGGATGTTGGGGAGGGGTGTGGATATGAGTTTTGTGTTTGTTGCAATACCCTCTTCAGGAAAAAAGTCTCTCCTGCAGGATGAGTTGAGAAAGCCTCAAGACAAAATGAGTCAGTCTGATAGAACCGTAGCTGAGCACTGCCCTACATTGGGGCTCTTTCTGCTTTTTACTTTGGGAAGTAATTTGCTTAATTTAAAGCCATTTTAATATATGCTACCTACCATATAAAACCAAACCTGTCTCTTTTTTTCATTTGCAAAATGGAGCCAGAACAAAGCTAGAAGAAAGAAATACAAATGCTTTACAAACAAAAAGAAAATGCACTCTTAAACATCAAGATGATGACCACCTCACTCCACATTCAGTAAAAGTCCTTGCCTTCAGGTCTTCAGGGAATAAGGCAGAGAATAATAGAGAGTAAACCACACAGCCTTGTTTCCATGACTCTTTGTGCATGCACCCACTTATGCACATGTAGCCGTAGGTGGTTTTGGTGGCAGGGATGGCTGCTACTACTTAGACTACACAAACTGGTTCTGTTGTCTTCATCCTGGTGAATAGCTTTAACTTTGATTTGCTAAAAATGCAGCAGAAGGCTGAAGACAATGCGCCAACGTTATAGAGAGAGTTGGGTGATTATTCAGGCAGCACACTGTGTCTGTCATCTTCTCATTTGGAAAGCTACTGACTTGCACTCCTGGTATACTCAAGTAATCAATTTTATTCCTTCTCAAGTCTCTGATAGGATTGAAGACCAGATACTTTAGTTTTACAATTAGGCTTAGTTATTTAGGGGTTAAGGTGTTTTTAGGTCTAGATAGATGTTTTAAGTTGATAATGATGAGATATAATAAATATTGATTTACAAGCAGAATTTTAGACGCACCAAGATAAGAAAGATGTTTTCTTCAAGGCTGTCAAATACAAATAGCCAAATCACTAAGAATGTAACATTTATATAATTCCTGATTGTGTCATGGCTCTTCTTGTTATAGGTAGTTTATTGTATATATGAGTAATAATATAAATGTATATGTAAAAAGTATGAAAAAATAAAAAATAAAATTGTTGGCAAATAAAATGCAGCTGAGCCAGGTCTGGTAGTGTAGATCAATAATCCCAGCTACCCAGGAAGCCTAAGCCGGGAAGATGACAAATCCCGGGCCTGCTTTTGCTACAGAGTGAGGTCAATATCAGCCTGAGCAATGTGGTGAGACCCTAAATCAAATGTGAAAAATACAAAAGAGCTCAGCGGTGGGGCACTTATGAAGCATGCGTGAGGTCCTGTGTTTCACACCCAATACTGAAGAAGAGTGCATCTGATTGTGAGAGAGACTCAAGGCAAGCAGTTTCCTCTTTGCACAAGCTTCCTGATCATAATAGACCTCTGCCCATCACACACCCTCCTCCTTAAATACTATCATCAGTGGCACGGTCATTAGGGAGAAAAGCAATGAAGAGGAAATGATTAGAAAAGTTACATCTGCTATTCAGGCAGCTGTTATCTTTCCTCATTAGGACAATCAATCATTTTTCAACATCATTTTTATAACTAGGAAAAGGCTTCATTTATTCAAAGACGAAAGAGCAGGAATAAGGGAGTTAAATCCCAGCGGTCTTTAGCTCATAGGATTTAACAAAAATATTCTGTTCTCACCAATGGACTAATTAAGCTTTCAGAAAAATGATAAACCTTCAGCTCCTCTGTCTCATTTACACACATTCCTCTGCACAGTGAGTGTCCAGCCACCTTGGTCATGCCTTCCCAGCTGACCTTCTCTCCAGCAGCATGCTCATAGACTAAAAGATGACTTCTCTGAAACCTCACAGCCAAGTTGCACACTGTCACACAAGCGTTGGGATGCAGAGCCTGAGAGAATCACCATTGCTATGACGATGATCCCACCTACCATTGGAATACATCAACTGCCCAGGGTCCTACTATTACCATATCCTGAGCATTGGGCATGTTCCGTAGCTTCTTGGTGACCCAGTGTTCTCACCTGTCAAGTGGAAACACATGCCTATCTCCTAGGTCGGTTGAAGGTTAACACTAACTGGAAAGCTCTTGAAACAGTGACTGCAGAGTACACAGTAAATGTGAATCAAAAGCATTTTTTTCACTTTTTAGTATATATATCCATGAGTGTTTTCCTGTTTGTATGTCTGTGTACCATGTTCATGCCTTATGCCCAAAGAGGCAAGAAGAGAGCATCAGATTGCCTGGGACTAGAGTTACAGATAATTGTGAGCTATCACGTAGGTGCAGGGAATCCAACCCGGGTCCTGTGGAAGAGTAGCCAGTGCTCCCATGGCATCTCCCAAGTCCCCAAAGCCTGCCTGCTTTTATGGCTGTTGCTGCAGTGATTGTCTTGTCCACTTCTTACGATGCCTATGTCCCCACTGAGCCTCTCCCCCGAATGCCCAAGGCTAGTTAAGCCCAACTGTCTGCCTGTTCTATTCCTACATCCTGGCTGGGAAAAGCTTTGGAGAAGCATCATGAGAATGTCTAGATTGAAGTTTCATGGCTCCAGTCTAAGTCCCATTCCTCAGACCCTTCACAGTCAACATCCAGATAGAAAGAAAACCACAGCAACTACCTTAGCAGAGGGAAAGCAGGAATTGGAGAACTGAAAAGGTGCACAGAGACAGTGCCACAGAAGTAGTAACTTGGAAGAAGTCACTTTGAATGAACAGGGTGGATCTTCTAGGTTATGAGGGCCTAGAAGCCAGGAGGGGTGGGGTGGGGGAATAGGGAGCGGAAACCAAGGTCCGTGAAAGAAAAGCCCCCACTAGGTCCTGCTAAAATCTCATGGAGAGCACACAAGGACAAGAATTCTGATAGTGGTGGAAAAACAAGAACCTGGATGGGAGTAAATTATCACTCTGGAGGGTGGGCTGGGGGCGTTCACAGTAACAAGAAGGAACACTCTGCCATTCTGGGTTTGACAGTAAACTAAATGTCAAAGCCCATGCGTCTCCAGTCCCTCCTGCATCACTCTCTGCAGTACGGGCTCTAAACAGGAGCTCTAGGTATACATTCCCTCCCTCAGTGCACTCTCACTGCAAAGTGGATGATTTGACACTGCATTCAAAACTCCCTCCCACCACCCTTGTGTGCAAATCATGTGGAACTAATTACATTTACCAACACTGTTCTTACCTGGAATGCTCATCTCTGGAAAGTCTATGTGGCCTGACTAGTCCCTGGGCAGGTGACCTCACTTTATTGTTTTTAATTTTTATTATTTAATTAATTTATTCAGATTACATCTAAATTCTTTTTTTTAATTTACCATGAAGTCTTTTATTAATAATGCTTCTACTTTTTAATTAATTAAACTTTTAAATTTTTTACACATATGTTTATATTATTACACATATATACAATAAACTACCTATAGCAAGAAAATTTAGACTCACCAAGATAGGAAAGATGTTTTCTTCAGATTGTCAAATACAAATAGCCAAAACACTAAGAATGTAACATTTCTATAATTCCTGATTGTGTTACATCTAAATTCTTATCCCATAACTTGTATCCTCCCATTCCTCCCTCCCTCCCACTTTCACCCTATTCCCCTCCCCTAGGTCTATGACCGAGGGAGACCTCCTCCCCCACTATTTGGTCATAGGCAATCAAGTCTCATCTTGGTAGCCTGATTATTCTTTCTCTGGGTGCCACAAGGCCTCCCCACCAAGGGGAGGTCATACTTGGCATGCTCATCTCTGGGAAGTCTATGTGGCCTGACTAGTCCTGTGCTGGTGACCTCACTTTAAACCTAGAGGACTTCAGTCAGCAGATGCTTCCACGGCCCCACCCACGTCCTCCTGTTGCTCCTTCCTACTTGGGAGGCTGCTTGCCTGGACCACCTGTGGCTTTATGTCTGCCTGCTGGCAAATGTTTGGTTCAGCTGGGGCCAAAGCTGTATACACTAGACAACCAGTGGCCCTAGAGGTAGTCATTGGGAAAGGCTGAATCAAGTGTGATGAATAACTGTTGTGGCTTCGTGGTCCCTGAGCTCCATGATGTGGGGCACATTTTACAGTATTTCTGAGAGTTCCCTGGGAAGATTGAATGTAAGCTGCCTATAGTGTCAAGTAGCTTACAATGGACCTTTGATTCCCTTCCTGCTGTTCCCTCTCTTAATTCCCTGACCTTTCACCTACTGTGAAAGGACTCTGGTCTGCTTGACCAAGGCAAACATGGCTCTGGTAGGCCTTGCCCTTTGCTCTGATTCCCTCTCCCTTGCTTAAAAATTTTTTTAGATTACAACTCTAAAGCTAGCCACCAAGGTCTAGTCCTTTATTTGGCCACCTGCTCCTCTTAAGGCTGACTACAAAGGTCCAGCGTGAAAGAATTGAATCAAAAACCCCCTTTGCTCACCTAGTAAACATGCCTAATTATAATTAATCACCTCATCCTAACACAGGGTTTCCTCTTGTACATTTTTTTTTTTTTTTTTTTTTTTTTTTTTGTTTTTAGAGACAGGGTTTCTCTGTGTTACTCTTGGCTGTCCTGGGCTCGCTTTGTAGACCAGGCTGGCCTCGAACTTATAGAGATCTGCCTGCCTCTGCCTTCCTAGTGCTGGGATTAAAGGTGTACGCTGCCACGCCCGGCTCCTTTTGTACTTTTATTAACTGCCATTTTCCTATGGGCCACATCTACCTCCTCTCTATCCAGAGGCAGTCCTCTGTCCTCTAGGATAAATACCCTTTCCCCTTCTCCCTTGTCTCCGTCCCCTCCTTGCTCATCCTCTATCTCCTGTCTTTGTCTCTGTCCCGTGGGGTCAGGGAGGCGAATAAATATCCTTCATACTGACAACTTGGTCTTGGTGTATCTTGAGCCGACTTTGAAGTTCCTTACACACGGTTTCATGAGCTCACTTTCCAATAACTGCAAATCTCCCTTTACGGAACCTAAACAAATATGGTTCTTTCTTTGACTATGTCTAATGTGTTTGTTGTTGTTGAGAGGTTTCTCCTTCCCTGAGCACTCTCATTTTTCTGAAAGCCAGAGCTTATCTTATGACATAATGATGGAAATTCAGGACAAAACAGACCATGAACTATTCTGGTTGGAGATTCCAACACCTGCCAGAAATAGACTTGTCCAGTAGTTCCCCCATCCCAATAAACGCCCCCCAAAACCCAAAACCTTGGTTGAACTAAACAGCAGAACCAGTTAAATGGTTATAATTGACATCTACAGATTATTTCGGGCAAGGCCATCCTCCACCACCCACAAAACAAAAAAACAAAAGACACACTAACTGCGGATTTGCATCAAACTTTGGGTTTAGCGCGCCCTCTCGTGTTAACATAGTGGTAACACACCAACTGTAGTCAAGGCAAAACTGCACTGAAGGCGCCATCTCGCGGTGAATTTGAGGTAGTAACTATATTGAGCAAAAGTTTGAGGGTGTAATAAATGACTGCCTATTTTGAAAACACGAACAGTAAACCAGATAATGAAGACTGAAATTAATACCTAGTTCTTCAATAAGAGAGTGTAGTCATACCTCAAAAAATATTAAGAATTTGAAGATGCTGAAATAGGCAAGGATAATTTGGTTAAGATCGTAGAAGTACAGGAAGCAAAGTAAAAAAATAGACAAAAAGATATTACAACAAACTAAAACTACACAGAAAACAATGAACAAAGTGAAAAGACAGCTTTATAAATGAGGGAAAATATTTGCAAACTATACATATGAAAAAGAATTGATAGCTACAGCGTATAAGGAACTCAAAATGAATAAATAAATAAATACTTTAACAGCAAAATACATATTAAACAGTATTAAAATTTGGCAGTTTGTTGTAATGGTGCATGTCTGTAATCCCAGTACATGGGGACTAAAGTAAAGAATTGGCATGAGTTGAAGGACAGTCTGGTGTAAACACTTGAGTTGGATGCCAAATTAGGGTACACACTGAGTTCAAGGCCAGTCTGAGCTACATAGGGAGATATTGTCTCTAAAACAAAACATAAATAAATAAATAGGCACATAGTTTTAATGAACACTTCTCAAAGGAAGACATGGAAATTATCAACCTATGTATAAAAAAAATGCTCAACATCACCTATAATCAAGGAAATACCAACAAAACCCACAATGGTCTAGTAAGAATGACTATCATTGTCAAAAAAAAGTAACGGCTACCAGTGCTGGCGAGTAGGTGGAGCAAAAGAGCCCTTCGCACATTGTTGGGGGATGGTAAGCTAGTTAGTCACTGAAAAATAGTATGCATGCTCCTCAAAAAAGAAAACTAAATATGACTGAGACATCCCACTACTGGATAGACAGACAAAGGAAATGAAAGTAGTATGCCAAAGAGACACCTTTGCCCTGGCCTGTAGACAGTATAACATCAGAAGAGAGACAAAGAAACAGACACAAAAACGTTGCTGTTACTAGTAGAAGAATGGAGGCTTGAACTCTTGACAGTCTACCTCTTGTGTGCACACATTCACCAGGCGCATCACCCACCCTACCTCTCCTAGGCTTAGCATTACTACTGTTATTTTGCAAACGGACTTTGTTCTCTGAATGCAGTCATTTATCAAGGTTCTGGATTCAGTGAGAGAGTAAATACGTTGCAGGTTTCCTGGGCTTCTGAATCTCAGCGCTACCATGTATCCATCACACCATGACTGAGAGCTGCTATGTGTCTCTGCTCACAGCATCTGGGACGACCCAAGTATAATATCTTGTAAAGGGGGGAACTCACCCCAAGCACAATATTCTAATATTCAAATCTTTCTAGAGTAATGGTGCTCAACCTTCCTAAAGCTGTGGCCCTTTAATACAGCCCCTCATGTTGTGGTGACCCCCAACCGTAAGATTATTTTGTTGCTACTTCATAATTGTAATTTTGCTACTGTTATGAATTGAATGTAATTATCTGATATGCAATCCCTGTGGGAGTCATGACCCACAGGTTGATAAATGCTGTTCTAGAAGCTACTGATTCCTTTTCACTTTTAACCTGGCTTGATCATCAAAATGAAAAGATATCCATTAATGTGTGGGACTCCTACAGTTATAATGTTGATGCCAATTTGCATGTATTCAGGAGATCCATAGACTAGGATGAAATCCAAATAAAAATGTAGCCAACAAATAGCCAGAAAAAAAGATAGCCATCGAAGCATTAGGAAAAAAAGAGGTTGTTCTGAATTTCTTCAAAGCAGAGATCTACTTTGATATAATTCCATGGCCCACTTCTGTCCTGATAAGAGATGGATAACCAAGACAGCCAGATGTGAGGGATAGTCTCTCTATAGAAAGCTTTTGATTAAGCGCTGCTTTCATTTTACAGCAATTCACGTTTCCTTCCCTGCTTCATTTTGCATCCCAACTCCTATTCCCGTCCACAAACCCAAGGCTCTGAATCTTCAAGCCAATACCACAGTGCACCAGAATACGTGATTATGTGTAGTCTAATTTCCTTTTGGTTATGTTTGCATTCAGTTATTTTATACGTATTGAAAATAACTCAGTATGTATAATCTTTCCTTTGAATTTTTAAGCCATGATTTCAGTCTGCTTGAAGATAAATTGGACATTATTCTTAAGGCTTGGCGTGCTCTGCTTAGCTGCCCTGGGGTTTCAAACAAATGTGTTCCTTTTTCTCCTTTTAGTGAAACTAAGCTGAATCTCAAAGTCTGTGCCTTATTCTTGTGATTTCTTATTATTTCCTTTCATCCCTGGAAAAAACCTCACAGTTCAGTATGAGCCAATGCCTCTGTCATTGGCTGAGTGATGTTTGCTTAAATAACAGCCCTTCCCAGATGGCTGATGCTAGCTTCAGGTCAAAACATAATGAAACTAGAGAGTGATCAGTGCTCAGAAATCACTGGAGTGTGGCTGGTTATGTTGGTATAATGCAATCCCATTAGCCCCTCTGATTCATGGCATACCTGAGAAGGAAACTGTGGAGGAGGCTTTTTAAAAAAATAATTTTCTTGCTTTAAGAGTTATTGGAATTGGTTGTTTCTGGCTGCTGAGGGTAAAAGCCTCAGGCAGGGGGAAGGGGAAAAGGAGCAGCATGTGCATGTGCATGTTTACATGTGAATAATTAGAAATTATGTTCAATAATCATAATATCCTGTTTCTAGTGGTCATTCCAGGGAAGAATGTCAAAGATAATAGACTGCACACTTACTTTCAAATTTATGGAAGACTTTGCTGCCTATTAGGGCTCTTAAAGAACCTGGCAAAAAAAATTAACCTTAAAAGTTAAAATATGTATTTTCCTTTCATTTTATCCTAGTGTACTTCCACAAAAGTATTCAAAGTCAAAGGTCAATTAAAATTCCTATTTTCTTTTTTATCATATTTATTTATTTGTGTGTGTGTGTGTGTGTGTGTGTGTGTGTGTGTGTGTGTGTGTGTACTAGGGCCACAGGGCCTGGGGATGAAACTCAGACCTTTGCCTGAAAGTGGCTTTATCTACTGAATCATTTCACCCACTTTAATATCTACGAATATGTATTGGATAGTTGTGTGAATAAGGAGTATGTTGTTTTACATGTTTAGCATTAGTGTAGAGAATTCAAATGACTCAGCCAGTGTTATATAGCTAGTTTTCTGAAGATCCAGTACTAAAACTCTGGCTATCTAGTGCAAGTATGTCTAACCTGTGGCCTACAGACCACATATATTCCAGAATAGCTGTGATTGCAGCCCAGCATGGTTGCAGATGACATCATATCATAAGTTCAATAGAACAGACCCCTGATGATGTCTAGTTTAAAATTCAGTTACTCACCAGCATCAACTGTATGTGAGATGCTGGCATGCACCCCATTCTATTCCAGTAATTGAAGCATTTAAAATCATGACAAACTCACACACAGACACTAGAGCTCCCTGTGTTCCCTTCATTTTTTGCTTGTGTTTCTGAGCAACTATCTGAGCAACACCTAAATACATGGATACCAAGCTTTAATGGTCTAGGAGGACCCATATCTGAAAACTATCAACCCTGAGTGCTTTTTCCTTCCTGATAGTATAACCAAGAACTAGTACAGGGTCTGGAAAGAAGACTCAGTTGGTAAAGTACTTGTTGGACAAGGATGAGGGCCCAAGTTCAGATGCTCAGAATCCATGTAAAAAGCCAAGGGTGGCAGCACACATCTGTAACCCCAGTGCTTGGGAGGCAGAAAACAGGAGGCCCTAGAAGCTTGCTGACTAGTCAGTCTAAACAAAATGATTATATCCATATTCAGTGAAAAAGTGTCTCAAAACTAAGATGACACACGTGTACACAGAGTTATTAAGATATTTATTTTCTCCTGTTGACAGCCTCAACTGCACTTTTGCTAAAAAAAAAAAAATCTACTAAAGGAAGCACATACCCAGAATACAAAGCATTTTATGTCACACTAGGTGTGAGTTTCCCCACGGCAAGACGGTACGAGCTAAGATAGGTAGAAGGGTGCATACATGAGGTGAGATGAACTGGTAAGAGGAAGTTTCCACACCAGATACCATCAGTGTTTCAGAACCCTGGAGAGCTCCAAGTGCCCCATGGCAGTCAAATTGTTTATTCTGGGATCCAATTGCATGTACCATGATTTCTTCTGAAATCTCTAGTTGATATGGAAGTGTCTTGGTCTCTTTGTAACAGGAGGCTCATTCTCATCCTTTCTGAAGAGTTCAGGGCCTGTGTCCAGGTGGAGGCTGTCATATCCTGGGAAAAATATAGAAAAGTACATAGTAGAGAGACGTCATACTTTTAAATTATTATATGTTCTAGACATTCTCTTTCAGGTTGGAAGTTTGTGTTTAAGTGCATCTGGGATCCAAGTATTCCAGCTCAAAGAAGTCTTAATAGATTAGGAGGCACTTTATTAGCCCCTTGACCCTCTCAGGAGGATTGCCTACATTACAGTTCCTTTCTTTTGAGAGGTGTATTGTCAGGCAAGTTGTTGCATACTCCATGAAAACAGATATTCCAGTAAAATAACTTTGTTGTAAATGAATGTATTAAATCCTCAATTGTTAAGCTTATTCTTCATTTTGGGATACTATTAATGTTCTTATATTAATTAATACAGCATCACTTTACATCCCAGTCACAGCCTCCTCCCTCCTCTCCTTTCAGTTCCACCCTCCCTTTCCACTACCCCCTCCTCTATTCCTCAGAAAAGGAGAACTCCCCCTACCCACCCACCCCAGCTTATCAAGTCACATCAGGATTGAGTAGTCTAAGGTACTGATCCAGTTTTTCATGTTTTGTAAAAAATATTTTCCCCATGTTATGTCATTTTTCTATACATAATTTTAATTTATGGATACAACTATTTTGGTCTTAAATATGATTTTTATCACCTCAGACATATAAAATTAAGGAGAATTCCAAGTACCTAAAATTGTAATACTTTCCTTCTTACATTAATTTTTATAATAAAGCCATCTGGCATTATGGAGAAAGTATGAGTATTAATCCATTTTTTTCTCTAAAATATTAACAGGTATTCCAAAACAATGTATATTATAATCTTCTTTTTATTTTTTATCTTTTGACTTTAACCTTTGGCTCTGGTAACCTGTGTAGATTGAGATATAGGAGGATACATTTTAAATATCAGGAAAAGAAGTAACAAAGTTCGAATTTTGTGTATGCTTATGCAGGTATTCATGCATATGCATGCAGAGGCCAGAGGTTGGTGTCAGGTGTCTCCCTTCATCACTCTCTATTTTCCTTTTTCAGATAGGGTCTCACACTGAACCTGGGATTCATTGACAGGTGTAGACTGGCTGATGATCATGGCCCTGCTCCACCTGCCCCACTTCCACAGCACTAGGATTACATATGCATGTGGCCTCACTTGGCTTTTTGAGTAAATGCTGGAGGTAAACATCAGGTCCTTATACTTGCACACCAAGCACTTTACCAATTGAGTCGTTTCTCTAGGCCCAAAATTTAAAAAAATTAACTATACTACTTATGTGTTTGAATATAGCAACCCAGTAGTCTTCAATAATTTTAAAGTGGCTGTTCAAGTTTCCCTAACATAAGACAGATGTGTAGTAATGTGTGGTTTCTGAGCTAGATGTGTAGCTCAGTGGCAGAACACTTAATCTAGCATGTGCAAAGTCCCCAAATGCAATCCCCAACACTACAAAAATACATAACATTATTTAAGTCTCAGTGATTCCTCCAACACTTTGATTTGGAAATAAATGTATTGAGGACCATCATCTGTTGCATAATTTTTCCTGAGAAGTCTATTTCTATTTACCCCACATAAAGAAGACATTGATAGATCAAAGAAAGGATTTCATTTAAGTCACACTTGAATATCCAACAAGTTTATGGGAATTACTTACAGAAGTTTAGATGATTCAAGGGCAGCCTTACCAATAGAATGTTCTCAAATGAAATTTACATTGCTTACTGCTTATCTATCTGTGCTGTCTAGTTTCATGCCAACTCAACACAAGATAGAGTCATCTGAAAGGAGGAAGTCTCAATTGAGAAAATGCCTCCATAAGATCCAGTTGTAGGGCATTTTCTTAGTGATCAGTGGAGGAGGACCCAGCCTATTGTGCATGGTACCATCCCTGGGCTGGTGGTCTTGGGTTCTATAAGAAAGCAGGTTGAGCAAACCATCTGAAGCAAGCCAATAAGCAGCAGTCCTTCATGATCTCTGCATCATCTGGTCCTTCCAGGTTCCTGTCCTGTTTGAATTACTGTCTTGACTTCCTCCAATGATGAACATGGAAGTCTAAGCCAAATAAACCATTTCCTCTCCAAGCTACTTTTGGTCATGGTGTTTCATCATAGTAGTAGTAACCCTAACTAGGACAATATCCTAGGTGAAAGGTTGCACCTTGTTAGTCTCCTTGACGTTAATTTCAGTTTTCTTGGCTTTGGATCTGAAGAAATAAATTAGATTTTGGGATATATATACACTTAATTGGTTAGATCATTTAGATTTACTGTGAATACAATAATTATCTTCAAATCCTGATAGCATCTTATTTTTTGTGCTTCAGCTATATTTCATTTTCCTTATTTTAACCACTGACTAGAACATTGCTTACAATGTTCAACAGTAGTGCTTCACAGGTAAATTCTTGCTTTATTTAGTTTCAGTACTTGTGAGTGAGTGTGTACGTGTGTGCGTGCGCGTGCGTGCCTATGTGTGTGTGCGCGCGTGTGCACGAGCATATTTGTGTCAGAGAGAGGGGGGAGATTTTATATGTATCTCAGGCTGAACTTGAACTCAGAATAATCCTGTGCTGGGATATTATAGCTCACTGTTAGCAAGTCTTGCAAGAACATATTCGGTTTCCTCCAGGCATCTAGAGGACATTTCAACATTGTATCATTTAATAAAGTGTTTGCAAGCAGGACCTTAGGAGATCAAAGATGTTTTCTGCTATTCTTACTCAGTTTTCTTTCTTTATTAAAGCATGGTGGAATGCCTAAATAAAATCTCTATCTCTATCAGAAGAATGCAATTGTTTTCATTTATGGTGATAGATCATAATTGTACTATTTGAGTTTTTACTTTAGAGACAATTTTTCACTTCAGAATCAAAGCCTAATTGGAGCTGAGAATGGGTACATACACACAAAATTCCAACTCCTTTCAGGAAAGGCGAGAGGATCAAAAGTTTGAGACAAGCATGGACTACAAAATGAGACCCTGTTGAAGAGGAGGAGGAGGAGGAGGAGGAGGAGGAGGAGGAGGAGGAGGAGGAGGCCCAACCAGTGAGATGGTTCAGCAGGTAAAAGCACTTGCTGCCAAACCTGAAGACCTGAGTTCAATCCCCAAGAGTATAAGAAGGGGAGAGCTGACTCCTGAAAAATTTCCTCTGACCTTTATAGGTGCACTTTCTGGTATGTGTATGCACACAGGCAATGCACCACACATGTGCATACATTCCACATAAATAAATAGGATAAAAACATCAACGTCAAAGTCAATTTTGCCAAGATGTATCATATTCTAGAACACTTCTGCTACCCTGACTAAGCATATCTTTCAACTATTATGTTTCAGAGGAAAATTGACAAAGTCATGGTTCATGGAACTTCATTTAAAAGAAGGGAGTACAAGTCTGGCTTTAGATTTGATGAGCTAAGGGCTTGGGAGGAGCTTCCGAGGAAGATGCTCAGCAGGCAATTCAAACAATGAGCTAACATATCTAACGATGCCAGAGACATGGGTTTGAGTGTCATCAGCAAAAGAGGTGTTTGAATCCATCAGAATGCAATGTTGTTAGTGTGTGAGGATTGGAGAAGGAACCCAAATCCCTATCAGTGTTTTGAAAAGATGTGTAAAGAGGTCCAATCATCATTCAGAGGCTCACCAGCGGTATGGGCCAGGGTGCAAGTATGGGGGGCAGATGAGTGTGATTGGGGTGCATGATGTGAAATTGAGAAAGAATATCAATAAATTTTTTTTAAATAACAAAACACACATAAGCTAAGATATAGGAGGACCAAGAGATAAGAGATGCAGGAGAAGTAAAATCAGTGTATTGAGTTTCAAGTACTAGGGAAAAATGAGGTGGAACAAAGGCTCTAGACTTGGTAGCTGGGAGACCATCAAGCTATTTCCTCCCTTGCTGATAGTTTTTTTTTTCCTTTTCATCATTATGAAGTTCTTTGTTTGTTAACTCATTACAATTTTCAGGACTACTACTACCCTGACAACTACTAAGAATATTGTCTGCCACCCCACAGAAAAATGCAGGACCGAGTCCTTAATGAGCACTCCCTAATTATAGAGCCAGCAGTCAAAAGCATAACCTCCTAAATAGCAAGCTTTCCTAAGTCGGATGAAGGCACGTGTGTCACAGGACAAAGCACTCACAGAAAGGGGAGACCAGAAAGAGGTTCGATTTGCAACATGACTGCCTTTGCAGAACCAGTTACCTGGATTTTCATAAGTTATCATATTAAATCTTCCCTTGTCTGCCTCTTGCAGCTCCTGACAGCACTAAAGTCCTTGTTGTTTCTTTTCTTTTTCCTGCTAAGCATTCAGTACATAGTCCAAGTGGATTTTAGATCACCATCCCCTTGCCTCAGACTCCAACAGGCAGGAACTGTAGGTGAGTGCCTCCATGCCAGGACCCCAGGCTTCTTTTTAAAAAAGATTCTTGCTTGGGTCACCGGAATCACAAGAAATGTGAAGATGACTACCCTATTCAGATGAGTTCTTTTTTGTGTAGCCTTGGCTGTCCTGGACTCACTTTGTAGACCAGGCTGGCCTAGAACTGACAGACATCCTCCTGCCTCTGCCTCCCAAACGCTGGGGTTAAAGACATGCACCACCATGCATGGCTTCAGCTGAGTTCTTCAGAAAGAATAACTGATGTTGGTGAAGATTTTCCTGGCTAGCCTGGAGCCTGTGTGGTGATTATAAGGCAAGAAACAAATTACAATACCATCAGATGCTTTGCAACAACCTTCAGGCATGCAGTGAATGTCATTTCACAGGATAAATACTTATTGTGTGTTTACTCTATTGAAAGCAAAGAACAAGCAAGCAAAAATGTTAAGCACAAATATATACGCAAAACTATGCATTAAGCACTATCTTTTTTCATGGAAGGTTTTGTTTTCTGTTGTCTTGCTGTTGTTGTTAGGATGGATTTGGTTTTCTTCAGATAGGGTCTGCTGTGTAGCCCAGAATAGTTTTGAAGTTACAGTCCTCCTGCCTCTACCCTCTGAATGTTGGTAATACATTTATGTGCCACCATGCCAAGTTTTAATCATTATTAACCACTGATTGGTAAATAAATCTGTCTTTATTGAGTGCATGAAAAACAGAAGCCAAATATTTGGCTGCTTATTAAAAGGCACACATAAAATATAAAAATGTATTTCAGCTAAAATGAAAGACATATGAGACAAATACTAGACAAATTACCAGAAAACTAATATCAAGAAAAACAGAATTCAAAGGAGAAAGTAGAACTGAAGCAGGACCTCACTTGTCAATAAAATAACTAGTCCACCATGAATCTAGAATAAATTTGAGTATCTATGTACTTAAAAGGTACTTTTAACATATATATAAAGCAAATACTTATAGTAATCTGACATTAAAGAAAAACTTGCTTAAGTTTTCTCAAAAAAGTTACTAAGAAGTCAAAATATATAGAGAATAGTAGTAAAGATTCAATATGTAATAAAACATAGCTTAACAATATTTATATACAGAACATTGCAGTCAACAAAAACAGAATACACATTCATTTTCATGGAACACTTTAAAAATTGACGACATACTAAGAAAGCTATAAAGAGAATCCCTTCAAGTGTAAAGGTGACAACTATAGAGTAGTTGCTGGCTTGGCATTCCCGCTGGAGCAAAATCTACTGATACTTTAAACTAAGGGGCTGTGATGTCCCAGGCCTCATGTGTCTAAGGTAAGTGTAGATGGCTGAGATCCAGAAGTGAGATCATGTAAAAGCCCAACATGTCAGCTTGTCTTAGTCCTTGTTCTATTGCTGTGAGGAGACATCATGACCAAGGTAACTTACAAAAGAAAACACTTTAATTGGGGCTTGCTTACAGTTTCAGAGAGTGAGCCCATGACCATCATGGAAGTGAACCTGGCAGTAGTAGGCATGACACTGGAGCAATAGTTGAGATCTTACATTCTAATCTGCAGGTAGGAGTCATTCAGAAAGAGACAGAGTAGAGGCAGACAGAGATAGAAAGAGACAGAGACAAAAAGACAAGGAGACAAAGACAAATTGGGCCTAGCATGGGCTTTTTTTTTTAAACTTCAAAGCCCACTCTCAGTGACTTATCTCTATCATAAAGGCTACACCTCCTAATCTCTCCTAAACAGTCCCCAAACTAGAGACTAACCATTAAAATATATGAGTCTACCAGGGCCGTTCTTGTTCAAATCACCATAGAAATGAATGGGAAAACAAGACACGAAATAGTTTGGGCTTGCATTTCCCTAATGGCTATCAATGGTGGAAATGTCTCTATGTACTTATTGGCCATTTGTATTTCCTCATTTGAAAAATGATGTGTGGCTTTCACTTCCTCCATGATTTATTGGATTATTTGCTCTTTTGTTTTTCATTTTGGGATTCTTAATATACTCTGGGTATTAACTCCCTATCAGATAAATTTCTAGGAAGCTTTCACATATGAAACCTAAGGGACAAATGAAAAGAATATGACAGCAAAAGAAGAACTCACTATGTAGCCCAGATCAATCTCAAACACTCAGCAGTCTTTCTGTCTTAGCCTCACAAGTGCTGGGACATAAGACTGCATAATCAGTTTGTAAAATTAATTCCTTGAGTATTTCACAGATATTTATAATATCATATGATCATATCACCTCTCATCTCCCTTCTTCAACTCCCTCTGGGATCCCCAAAAGATCCCTTTCACAGCTTCATGCCATTTCCTTAAAAAATAAAAGAAGACTGAATCCTGTTAGTGTTGCTCATAATGTGTGGATAGGGTCCATCCACTGGACCATGAACAACCTACAGTGACCACACCCCTCCAAAGAAAAATCACTTTCTCTGCTATCACCTACTTACTGCCAATAGGTCCTCCTCCATCAGTGGAACTTCATGAGGTCTTCTCCAATCCATGTTAGAATTTTTGCTGGCTTAATCTTGTGCAGACCCTTTACTGATAACCACAGGTGCAGTAACTATGTCATGCCAGAAGACAGCGTTTCACAGAACTCCATCCTATCCTCTGGCTCTAACATTCTTCTGTGATGCTATCTGAGCCTTAGCTGAGGGGGGGCTATAAAGATGTCCCATTTAGCAATGATAAGGGACAGTTACTTTTTCTCAGCACTTAAATAGCTATAACTCATCCAAAACCATGTTTATAACATTGAGATTAGAAATAGGTATGATGGTTTTGTTTGTTTGGGTTTTTTTATTTGGTGTTTTTTGTTTTGTTTTGTTTTAGTTTATCACTCTTCCTGAGTTCACCTTTGTATCCAGTTGAACTTTCCACTTCAATGGTCTCTTTCTGTAGTACTTTTGTAGATAATATTAATTCATTTTATTTTTAAAATAAGCCCTTGAAATAAAAAAATATTGTTTCATTGTGATTTGGTTTGGGATATTTGCCCAGTTTTAGAAAAAATTACTGGGTGGCATCAATATCATATTGTGTTAACAAAATATTCGAATACTGTTCCATGCTTATGCATATCCCTAACATACCAACAAAGCACTCATTTTGCTACCTGAGAAGCAGGCTGAAAGTACCAAGGAGTAAATGTGTTCGTGTTACCTCAGTTTCCATTACTATGGCAAAGTACCTGAGAAAACTAACTTACAAAGTCAAAAGCTAAATTTTGACTCGTGGTTTTGGAGTAGATTGGCACTATTGCTGTAGACAAGACAGCACATCACAGTTCAACTTATGATCAAAGACAAGAAGAGAGGAAGAAAGTGGGCTGCCACAATCCTTTGGGGGAGCAATTTTTCAATGCCCTAAATTCCTCATACTGAGCCCAGAACTCTTAAAGCTTTCACGACCTCACAATACTTTCAAGCTAGGCTCCCAGCCTTCGGAACACAGGCCCTGAAGGACATTTATTCAAAAATACAGCACTCCATAACAGTACTAGCCCAGAAACTGATAGGCTTTGGCATGGAAATGCCTCTGCTTCCTTGGCCATAAGGGGCTTTCTACTCTATCTTTTAGAGGTATTGTCTGGGTTATTTTACAATATCACCCTTACTGACTTCTCTGTTGGCCTCTTTCACTTCTTCCTTGCTCCCCACAAGTGTTTCCTTCATTTCTCAACTGAATAACCTGAACTTGAATCCTTGTTTTTTAGTTGATTTCTGTGGGCTTCCAAACTGATAAAATTTCGTTCAGAAAAAATATTGCAGCAGACTTTACATGAGTTCTACTTATTACTTAGAGATAATTGAACATTTGGTGTTTGTTTTGATTTTGTGTAATGTGGAAATGGTAGACACAAGAAAATTTAGTAGGAATATGAGGGCACGGTTCGTAGTAGAGTTAATGACTCCTTCTAGGATAGGTATAATAAGCTGGGTGTGGTGAGGCATGCCTATAATCTGAGCACTTGGGGAGACAGAGGCAGGGAGATAACTGTGAGTTTGAGGCTAGCCTGGTCTAAAAATTGAGTTCAAGACAACCAGAGAAACCTTGTCTTGAAAACAAACAAACAGGACAGGTATCACAAATATGGGTACTTTGAACGGTGACACAATTATAGTGGGGTCTTTCATGACTGAATTAAAGTGAAAATGTAGCATTTGCCCTGCTGGCTCCTTCATGGAGGACTTGTCTTCCCCCAGAGTTTTCTGGTGAAAATGGTGTCCTTTTCTGAGGAACTGTGTCCCCTCTGTGTAAAATCAGAGTGAGGCCTGACTTGAGGCAGCCCACACCACAGTTCTCACTATTCTCAAAGGCAATTAAGGAGAGTTTATTCTACCCTTTCTTCTTTACAAGACGATTTTCAGTCATTCATTGTTCCTTTCTTACAATGACCTGACAAGGAAGTTTGGAGAGAGGTGGGAGATTGGTGGGTGGATTAATCAATTCCAATAATTCCTTGCAAAGTGCTCACATCCTTCTTTGGAGAGAAGAAAGTCACTTTGAAGTGACTAGTAGGACAATGGAAAATAATTCAAAAGGATCTTTTCTGTTCTAAAAGAATTTAAGATTTTACTTCACCACTCTGTAGTTTAAATAACCTTTGGAGTTATATTTATGTTACTCCTCCTGTTCTATACTCATAACCTAAAAGGCCAAAATCACTCTAAACAATAAGGCTTTAGCTGTATGTAATAAACTAAACCTGAAATCCTTTCAAATGTCTTTGCTTCTGGGACTATTACTTTTCATCTTCTTTTGCATAAAAACCTTTCATCTACATAAATGAAGTGTACATTATAAACTGGAAAGGCATGGGAAAAATAGTGAGATAATGGATAATTCATATATATACTTATATATGCAATGCATATATATGCATACCTATTATAAATGTTGTTTCTTAAATATACACAGTACAATTTGTTCCTTTAAGATGTAAGAAGGAGAGAGCTGGCAAGATAGCTCAATCAAGAAGGTTCTTGTTATCTATCTAGCCTGATGACCTGAGTTTCATCCTCTGAACCCAAACAGTGGAAACAGAGAACCCACCAAGTTTTGCAGGTTGCTTCTGGCCTACACACACACACACACACACACACACACACACACACACACACACGCACACACACACACACTAAAAACACACAGAATATTTTTAATTCTTCAAAATTATAAGTCAGCCTTTCCTTGTGTCCTGATACCAAGACACACTTTCTACCAAGACCTCCATTGGCCACACTGGACTGGGACTCAGGTAAGTGATTATCACTATCCTTTCTGTCTTCCATGATGATCTGTCCAGTCTCACCAGCAACCCAGTGACACCACTCCTCCTCTAACCTCAACTCCATTGACTCAAGATTCCAACTCTTGGTATAGACCTAGGGTTCCATTAACACTTTCATCTCTATATCCCTAGACATATTCTTTGTCCTAATTCATCCTACTTGCGGAAGCCTCTCCTCCCATCACAGCTCCAACTCCCTAGGAACCCTGCCTCTTGGTGCTGACAGGAGCCCCCTTAGTTCTTCCGCATACCTCTTTTTGGCCATTTCTCTGAGCCCATCTCTATTTCTCTCTGCTACCCATTCTCTTTCAAAAGTACTCTCTCCCAGGCAACCCACAGCTACCACACTTTCTAAAGATCCTGAGAGAGCAGAGGAAACCAAAGAATGAAACACCCATTCATCAAAGAGAAGACCAGATATCAGAACCTAAAATCACTTCAAACACCATAATTCTAGATGCCTAGACAACAGCACAAAAACACAAATATTAACAGTTATTGCCTTTACAAGAACCCAGTAACCTATGACAGTAGGCCCTGAGAAATGCAACACAGCTAAAGCATAAGACAAACAATTGTGAATATGTTCAAATAATGAAATGAAATAATGAGAAACAGTCCAAGACATGAAAGTAGAAATAGAATCAATAAAGAAATCCCAAACTGAGATAAAACTGGAAATAAAAAATGTAGAATGTCAAACAAAACCTCAGAAGTAAGCCTCACCAACAAAGTATGAAAGACATAAGGGAGAAAATCACGTGTTGAAAACAAAGAAGGAGAAGTGGACCCCCCAGCCAAAGAAAATTAAAAAATATTTAAACAAAAAATCCAGGAAATACGGGACATTATGAGAAGATAAAGTCTATGAATAACTGGGATACAATAAAGAGAAGAAACCTAGGTCAAAGGCACAGAAAGGTGAAGACAGAAGGCTCCTACTGGCTTGCTGACTAGGCAATCTAGGCAGGTAGGAGAGTTTCAAGTTCAGTAGAGATTTATCTCAAAACAAAAAGAGGAGAGTAATAAAGGAATACATTCAAAATTAACCTTTGGCTCTTGCATATGTGCATACGGTCATGCCTACCATCCAACACATATGTACTTCATGCATACACACACACACACACACACAAACACACACACAGACACACACACACGTAAATGAAGTAAAAATTGTAAAGAAAATTAAGTAAGATCCAGTACACAGCTTTAGGAAAACAATAAGAGAAGACATGCTGAAGCTCAGGAAAGACAACAACAACAAGACATTGTCTGCATCGCCCTCCAAGTCCAACCAGCCCATCACCAAGAAACACCCAGCTCCTTGGGAAAAGGGAGAATGGTAAAAAAGTACTCATGGGCTTATACAATTTAAAGGAACACATCAAAGCCCTACTCCCCACCATGCCTATGGTCCTAGTCCACTGCCTAAGGCTGGATCCTATCCTCCCTCAACAAGACAGCCTCATGCTCCAGCCCACACCACCACCAAATGTGGCACCAATGCGAAACATACCCCATGATTGGCCTGATTTCAACTACAATGAGCTTCATGTATGAGCCAGGTTAGCATCAGTGATGGCAGCTTAAGGGTTGTGTCCAACTATCATTAACCTTGGGCAGCACTGTATAGAGAAAGACTCTTCCTTGGTACTAAGCCACAGGCCCACTACAGTGAGATAAGACGCCAGCCAAAACACAATTCCTGAGCCCAAGGCCTGTGCCTATGGATGAAGCCTCTGAATCAGACTTCACACCAGGCAGAGACTCCAGCCTTTACCAGCCAGACATATATCATATATCCTTTCAATACCAGACAACCACTGAAGGCTTATGCCTTAAACAAACCTCAGTGGCAAAAGTGGAGTGTGGGCTTTGGACTGTCTCTTGCTGGGCTGTGCACATGGCAAGACCTAACATCAGGCAAAGGAAAATGAAAAGAAAATAAGAACAAATAAAGAACATTTACAGGAATTATGGCAAGGAATTCCCAGCAGGGAGGAATAATTGAAAAGCTGACAAGACAGTCCATGTCAGAGACAGCCCCTTCTCCTCTTACTAGAGAACCTGCATGAAGCCTGAGCTGCCCATCAGCCACATCTGTGTAGGGGGTCTAGGTCTAGTACTTCCCAGTCCTTGGTTGGTGCTTCAGTCTCCACAAGGCGCTCTGTGCCCTGGTTAATTGGCTCTGTTGGTCTTCTTGTAGAACTCCTGTCATCTCCAGGTCCTTTTCTCTTTACATCTACTTTTTCACAAGACTCCCTATGAGGTTCCACCCAACAGCAGTTCAGAAACTGATGCTGACACTTAACATGACTTATTGAAATACTACTACCACAAAACTTCCTAGAAAAAGGTACCAATATATCCATACAGGAAGATCAAAGAGCATCAAATATATTCCAACAAACAAATTAAAATGACATAAAGAAAATTTTGGTTTGATACTATCATTCACTACCCAGATCTCTTCTTCAGGACCCAAACCCACCCAGAAGCTTCTGTGGGAGCCAATAGAACGCTGGCAATTGTCCTTAGCTAAATAGAGCTGCTCAACCAAAGGGCATGCCTCCATAACCGAGAATGGGACTCAGATGTCCTTTGCAGAGATGCTAGGGTTTAAGCTAAGGCCTTTCTTGAAGCTGTGCCATAGTTGAGACCTTTCTAGTTATGAACTCTGCTGCTTTGTTATGAGGCCATCATCCCACTAGAGTTCCTGCCTGCTTCTTAATGGATGAGCTTGTAAGTGTGTGCATATGGACACTTTGATTCTCAGAGCTATAGCTTGCCAATTGGTAACAGCTTTTTAATTTTTATTCTTCGAGAACTTCATAATGCATATAATATAATCATCACTGCCTCCCATATTTTTAGTATTGTAAGCTGGGTTACGAAATGTTTTTGTTGAAATCACAGTGTGGTGAATATTGAAGATCTGTTTACTGAACATCACAACAATGTTTATGAAGGCAAGAAGGTTCCGTTTGTAATGTAATATTTTTGTCTTGATTCTCTAGAAGTTTTTCCTTTTTAAATAAATTACATTTGTTCCAACACCTTCCACATTTGCATGCTGGAAATTTTAATCATAAAATGGTCATTCTATCCAGAGCAATATACAAATTCAATACAACTCCAATAAAATTTCCAGGTCCATTCTTCACAGATATAGAAAAATGATATTAAATTTTACATAGAAGCAAAGAAGTTCAAGCTAAGCCAAGAAATGCTCAATAGAAAGGATTCTGTAGGAGGTATAATCATACCTGGTTTCAAATTATACTGCAGGGAAATAGTAATGAAAATAGCACGATTCTGGCATAAAAATAGATCATAGATTAATGGAATAGAGTAAAGGACCTAGCTAGAAGTCCACACAAATACAAATACCTGATTTTTCACAAAGATGCCAAAAAATGAATTGGAGAAATGACAAAAACTTCACAAAATGTACTTAGAAACCTGAATATCAACAAGCAGAAGAACAAAACTGTATCTCCATCTCTCACAGGAACTTCAAATCCAAACATATCAAGAACCTTAATATAAGACCAAATACCCTGAAACTCATTTTTAAAAAAGCAAGTACAGTTAAATGATGTTCTAAACAGGATCAATAGCCCTGGAAATAAGACCAACGATTGACAAACGGGTTCTTATGAACCTAAAAAGCGTCTATATGGCATAAAAACCCTGTCATTCTAATAAAGAGGTGGCCTCCAGAGCAAGAAAAAAATCTTTGCCAAATATACATCTGACAGAGAATAGGTGTTCAGAAGATACAAAATTCAAACATCAGTTGTCTTATTTTGTTTTCTATTGCTGTGGTAAAACATAGCTAAAAGGCAGTTGGGGAGGAAAGGATTTATTTCAGCTTACAGGTTATA
Source organism: Acomys russatus (assembly GCF_903995435.1). Classification (NCBI taxonomy): domain Eukaryota; kingdom Metazoa; phylum Chordata; class Mammalia; order Rodentia; family Muridae; genus Acomys; species Acomys russatus. Next base: position 33,373,133 of record NC_067169.1, read on the forward strand.
GTCTATCATGAAGGGAAGTCAGAGCAGGGCAGGAACTTGGAGATAGGAACTGAAATGGATGCCAGGGAAGGGTTTCACAGACTGAGCAGAAAACACCCTTAAGACTAATAATAATACCAGTCTTTTCAAAGAGGAAAAGTCAGACCTTAACTTCTTTTTATAAAAAAAAATTTTTATTAATTTATTCTTGCTACATCTCAACGGTTATCCCATCCCTTGTATCCTCCCATTCTTCCCTCCCTCCCATTTTCCCCTTATTCCCCTCCCCTATGACTTTTCCTGAGGGGGATTACCTCCCCCTGTATATGCTCATAGGGTATCAAGTCTCTTCTTGGTAACCTGCTGTCCTTCCTCTGAGTGCCACCAGATCTCCCCCTCCAGGGGACATGGTCAAAGGTGAGGCACCAGAGTATGTGAGAAAGTCATATCCCACTCTCCACTCAACTGTGGAGAATGTTCTGACCGTTGGCTAGATCTGGGTAGGGGTTTAAAGTTTACTGCCTGTATTGTCCTTGGCTGGTGCCTTAGTTTGAGCAGGACCCCTGGGCCCAAATCTGCCTATCATAATGTTCTACTTGTAGGTTTCTAGGACCCTCTGGATCCTTCTACTTTGCTATTCTCCCATGCTTCTCTCATTTAGAGTCCCAATAGGATGTCCTCCCCTCTGTCCCAGTTTCCTGGTAAGTGAAGGCTTTCATGGGACATGCCCCTTGGGCTAGTATGCAGATATAAGTGAGTATATACCATTTGATTCTTTCTGCTTCTGGGTTAACTCACTCATTATGATCATTTCTAGCTCAATCCATTTATCCACAAAATTCGAGAATTCCTTGTTTTTAATAGCTGAGTAGTATTCCATAGTGTATATGTACCACAGTTTCTTTATCCATTCTTCTACTGATGGACATTTAGGCTGTTTCCACGTTCTGGCTATTATGAATAAGGCTGCTATGAACATGGTTGAGCAAATTTTCTTGTTGTGTGCTGGAGCATCTTCTGGGTATATTCCAAGAAGTGGAATATCTGAGTCTTGAGGAAGCCTTATTCCCATTTTTCTGAGATAGCACCAGATAGATTCCCAAAGTGGCTGTAGTAGTTTGCATTCCCACCAGCAATGAAGGAGTGTTCCTCTCTCCCCACATCCTCGCCAGCATGTGGTGTCGCTTGAATTTTTGAACTTAGCCATTCTGATGGGGTGTAAGATGAAATGCAAATCAGACCTTAACTTCTTTAAAGCCCCAACCCAGACTGGACCTTGCCAAATCTGCCACTGGGCAAGGATACAGAACAAACATTGCATTCCCTTATCCTTTCATCAGACCATAGCCTTAAAGGATGACATGATATTACAGAAACACCCACACATCCAAGTTCATTCTATTCACAGTAAAGCTAAGAAAGTGGAACCAGTCTAGATTTCCATCAGCTGATGGATTAATAATGAAAAATGAATGACGAAGATGATGTGAAGCCAGGCAGTGGTGATGCAGACATTTAATTCCAGCACTTGGGAGGCAGAGGCTGGTGGATCCCTGAGTTTGAGGCCAGCATGGTCTACACAGTGAGTTCCATGACACCTAGGGCTATACAGAGAAACCCTGTCTCGAAAGAAAGAAAGAAAGAAAGAAAGAAAGAAAGAAAGAAAGAAAAGAAAGAAAAGAAAAAAGGAAAAGAATGTGGCCATATGATACACAATGGGAATTTTATTTTGCTATAAAGGAAACGGAAATGTTTAGAGAAATGGGTGAAAATGGAAAAACTATACTCCAAGAAGCAACCAAGGCTTAGAAGGACAAACATCACATATTTTCTCTCATATCCAGATCCAAACTTTGATTCTTTACTTCTGTTTAACATGGAGTACCCTGTTGAATCCAAAAAAAAAAACTAGGAAGGAGACACAAATGTGGGTAGCATAAAGGAGAGAAATAGTGAGAGAGATAACAGGGAAGTGGGAAATATTGGCCATGAAAATGTTTAAGTAAGGAGGGAAGCAGGAAAAACAGATTGAGGAGCAGAGGGTGCAGGAATGGAAGATATGGGAACAGAGATGGGGAGGATTAACCAGGACAAAGGGACTATAAAGAAGCCATATGAATGTCTGCTATCTGGTAACCCAAATAAAGTATACAAAAGAAGGATTGAAGGGCATTTCCCTGAATGACTGGATGGTGCTTCTTCTAGAAGCAGTAGCTTACTGACATGGTTCACAGGTGCAGATATGAGACACTTTCACAAGAGTTGGTCAGGAGTTCTCAGATCCTCCAAATAACACAGACTTTTGTCACCCTCTTTGGTTGTCTACCTGAACTGTAGAATAAAGACAACATTTGCAAAAAGATACCATACACTTCAGATGCAAGGTAGAGAAAAATCAAGATGCAAGGTAGAGAAAAAGCAAACTGGAAACAACTGGAAGTGTCCTTTATGATGACTAGCATTCAAAGCTCCAGAATCCCCCATGCTAGCTAGTATTCAAAGCTTCTGAGCGAACCATGGGGGAGAAAAGCCATCATTGGCCTTGCCCAGTTGAGAACTATCTATGAACCAGAAGGCCAACATTCCATGCAGATGGACTCTCCTGTTATAGTAGTGCTTGCCTGTCATAGGCATTAGCAACTGCCCTCTGATTGGATGTGACAAACATCCTGGCATAAGGAGGTGCTAGCCTAGGTAGAGAACCTATTACTGTTGTTTAAGTAAATAGACATCACTTTTCTTTTCTTTTTCTTCTTTCATTCTTTCCTTTTCTTTCTTTTTAAGATTTTTTTTGGCATATACATTTATACTATTACACGTAAGTAGAAAAATTACGTACAGCAATAAGAACCACAAAACGATCAGGGATCACATGAATATTATATTCAAAGTGGTTTGGGCTAATTGCATTTGGCAACCTTGTAGAAAACATCTTTCCTATCTTGGTGAGTCTAAAATTCTAAATGAGAATCAATATCTATCATCTTACCCCCTAAACAGCTTAGGTTAATTGTAAGACTAAAATATCTGGTCTTCAACCACATCGGAGACTTGAGAAGGACTGAAACTGAATTACTTGAGTGAACTGCAAGTGCGGGTTAGCAGCTTTCAAAATAAGAAGGGGGGAAAAAGAGAGAGACAGTTTGCTGCCTTAATAGTCACCCAAAACTCTCTGTAACGTTGGAACATCATCTTCAGCCTTCTGGCCCAATATATCTGACAGACATATTTGTGAGGCAGGAACTATTGAGGACTTCCTTACCCTGCCTTGGCAGAGTTTGGCCTTTGACTCTGCCTGCATCCAAGTTTGCCCATTTTTATGCAGAATTCTGTCCATGGCAGAAACTTGGACGGTCTCCAGTGGTTGGTTTGCCACATTTGAAGCCATCTCCATAAGGAGGATCTTTCTTTGATGTTCATCATCTTCTTGAGATAGGCTGGGTGGTGCCAAGATTTAACCTGTCTTCTTGTCAAAGAATCTTTAAGCTATTAAAAAGCTTCTTAAATGCCATATTCTGTAGGTCTCTGAAGACCTTATCTAACTTTTTAACTTTATCTATCTATAGGATCAAACCTATCTGTTAAACTTATGATGCATATTCTTGTAACTAAAAATAGGCTGGTAGTTAACATGACCATAATTTGATCAACTAACTGTTGGCTTAATTATCCTAACCAGCCTGAAATAGCACTTTCCAGGTATTGGAAGTAAGCTTTGAATTATAACTGAGTTGTGTGGGTTCAGTGCCTCATATTAGAGTAGAAATACATATAATGTATGTGAAGAATAGTCTTAAATTTGGATTCTATGTCAATGTATCAAAGTTAATCTTATTTTTTAATCAATATACAAAATTCTATACCAATGAATTAAAAATAACTTTTTTTGGTTAGTAACACATAAGGCCTTAGGTTGAGGAGTAGATTTAATAATCTACTTTTTATTCTGTCATCATATATTTCTATATCTCCCCTTCTTTCTTTTCAACCCCAATCTTCATACCTGTGAAAGAAAGATAAAGGAAAAGAGAGACATCCCTGAGTCCCATCTCGTTTTCTCTCTGTATAAGAGCAATAATAACTTATAACCAACTCCCAATGAAAATAAGCATCTGTAGCCCAAGAAAGCAAACAGAAACCTACCCACCTCTGAATAGGGGAATTGGGGGTGTCATTCTCTTAAGGTTTTTCCAGCTGATTTGGGGCAAATAGTACCTTTGTACCATTTTGGGGGGAATATGATTAATCAAGCCAGGAATAGCATTTGTGGTTCAGTTTCAAATGTTGAGAAATTCCAGGCTTAATAGAAGTCTAATGTGGGACATTCTAAAATAATGGGTCAGTTTGTATGGATGCTTTCTTTGAAGCTGTCCTGTTTTGATGAATACTTGACAGCACATGCTGTTGAGTATGCGGAGAATGAGGAACATTCCTACATTGCTGGTAGGAGCTCAAACTTGTACAACCACATTGGAAATCAATCTGGTGCTCCCTCAGAAAATTGGGAATAATTCTATATCAAGACCCAGCCATACCACTCCTGGGCATATACCCAAAAGATGCTCCACCATACAACAAGGACATTTGCTCAGCTATGTTCATAGCAGCCTTATTAGTAACAGCCAGAGTCTGGATACAACCTAGATGTCCCTCAATCGAAGAATGGATAAAGACCAGCTATATAAAGCAAGGAAATCTTGAAATTTGCAGGCAAATGGATGGAAAGCAAGACAATCATCCTGAGTGAGGTAACCCAGGCCCAGAAAGACATGCATGTTAAATATTCACTCACAAGTGGAATTAGCCACTTAATACAGGATAGCTATATTACAATACAAAGAGAGATGCACTAACCAAAGACATGTACAATGTGGACCTAGACCCCCTGCTCAGTTATAGTAGATAGGCAGCACAGTCTCCTTGTGGGTCCCACAATAATGGTATTAGGGACTACTTCTGATATAGACTTTGGCCTTCCAAAGTTGATCACTTCCCCTCTGGCAAGGTGGCCCTACCAGATCACAGAGGAAGAAGACACAGATATTACAGATGAGACCTTATAGGCAGAGGTTAGGGGAGGAGGGCTCCCTTATCTGAGAACTAGGGGAGAGAGGGAGAGGGGATGAGGGAGGGTGGGTGGGATGGGAGGTGATGAGGGAGGGGGACTACAATTGGAATGTAAAGAATTCAAATGGCAAAACAAGCAGGTAACTTGTAGTGCTAACCCCACTAAATGGGAATAGCTCTGAGACTGCCTGAGACATGAACGTACATGCATAAAGAAGGCTTCTTATTGGTCACAGAATGCCTGTAACTTATTCTTCATATGGCATGAATGAATATTAGCAGATGTCTTTTTTCTGCTCATACTAAGAGCAGAGTACAAGCCTTAATTGTTCTGTGCATCATATACACCTCATATATTTACAATTTTAGGACTGTTTAATGCTTGTGAGAATTTATATGTTTTCAGAACAGAAGAACTGGACACAGATGCTGGATCAGACCTGACAGGATTCATTCCTCTCAGCATGCTGGACACTGACATCCTGCATCCTTCATGTTCCAGCCCCAAGTGTTTCAGTCGCTGTTATTCATCAAAACAGGACAGCTTCAAACAAAGCTTCCATACAAATTGATCCAGTAGTTTAGACTGTCCCACACAAGACTTCTTTTTTGTTTGTTTGTTTGTTGGGTTGGTTTTGGTTTTGTGAGACAGGGTTTCTCTGTGTAGCCTTGACTATCCTGGACTCACTTCCTAGACCAGGCTGGCCTTGAGCTCACATCAATCCACCTGCCTCTGCCTTCCTTAGTGCTGAGATAAAAGGCATGTGCCACCATGCCTAGCTCATAGCTTTTCTTTTTAAGGCAATACTTTTAGTCAGCTCAAAGGAACGCTTAAACTACATGGTTACTCGTGGAGCCAGCACTGCAAAAATGTCTTCAAATTATTTCTTCCTTCCACAGACATCATTCATCACTTAAGTAAACCTACAATTAGGCTGAAAACACAAGTGCTAACAAAGTAAAATGATATTCTCTAAGATGTTACATTTATTTCCAGGGCATTTACTCTTAAGAAGGCTGCACTTAGGTATTGCTTAAATAGCAACATTTTCAAAGTGCCAACATTCCTCAGTAATTGGGTATGGTGCAGACGTAGATTCACAATTGTTTCCTGGGGTTGGGTCTGAATTGTCCTGTTGAATTAAGAGTAAAAGGCTGTAATTGTCTGGAATGGATATCTCAGTTAAGCAAGATTCTTAGCTGGTCCTGTGGACATGAGTAAAATATATTGGAGTATAAGTCAATCTCTGTCTGTCTGTCTGTCTGTCTGTCTGTCTGTCTGTCTGTCTGTCTCTCTCTCTCTCTCTCTCTCTCTCTCTCTCTCTCTCTCTCTCTGTGTGTGTGTGTGTGTGTGTGTGTGTGTGTGTTTGTGTGTGTATTCATGCACATTTGCCCAAGCATGTGTATTCATGTTTTTACACACATAGAAAAAAGAAAACTTGCCCTTGTCTCTATCTTGAAAGCTGGGATTTCCTTTAAGCACACATCTGAGATCACTTTGGCTTAAAAACAACAACAACAACAAAACAGGGTCTCAAAAAATTTTAAAACAAGAACTCCAAGGGTCAGGGAGGACCACACCCATACATAGAACCTTGGAGGCTCAGACATCATTTTCCAGACCACATCAGGACATGCATGTTCACCCTGAATGAATCACTGTGGCTGATGAAAGGAAGGCTCATATACTCATTGTAGCTAATCACTTTCCATTGTAGCGGTCAGTCCCTATTATCTCTGAATTACAAAACCCCTGTCACGCCACACCTGTCAACACATTGAGCATGGCATAGAAGTGATCAAGTGACTTTACTAAAGTCAGTGCCTTTCAAATAGCTTTTCACTTCCTCTAATAAGAAAGCTATTTCGTGGAGGTTAGAGAGATTGTTCGATGACTAAAGTGTTTCTTGCAAGGTAAGAGGACCGGACTTCAAAGCTGCAGATGTAAGGTAAAAACTGGATACAGTGTCCAATGCTTGTAATACAAGCACCTGGAGGCTGACCAGATAGATTCTGAGACCTCACTGGCCAGGCGCTCTAGCCAAAGTGGTGAACTTCTGCTTCAGTAAGCATTCCTGTCTCAAAAAGGTTTTTTCTTTTTTGTTGTAATATTCATATTACATCGCAATAGCTATCCCATCCCTTGTATCCTCCTATCCCTCCCTCCCTCCCATTTTCCCCTTACTCCCTTCCCCTATGACTGTGACTGAGGGGGACCTCTTCCCCCTGTATATGCTCATAGGGTATCAAGTCTCTTCTTGGTGGCCTGCTATCCTTCTTCTGAGTGCCACCAGGCCTCCCTATCCAGGGGAAAGGGGAGAGAGAGAGAGAGAGAGAGAGAGAGAGAGAGAGAGGAGAGAGAGAGAGAGAGAGAGAGAGAGAGAGAGAGAGAGAGAGAGAGAGAGAGAGACAGAGACAGAGACAGAGACACAGAGACACAGACACAGAGAGACAGAGACAGAGATAGAGACATACAGAGAGAGACAGAGGGAGAGAGAGACAGAGATAGACAGAGAGAGACAAAGACAGGGAGAGAGAGAGAGAGAGAGAGAGAGAGAGAGAGAGAGAGAGAGAGAGAGAGAGAGAGCATGGTGTTGGGTAAATGAAAAGGTAGTGAGGAACTGAGTGGAGTTGGGGGAGAGAAAATCATGATCAGAAAATATTGTATAAAAAAGTTTTTCAATACAAAAAACTAAAATGGAGAAGTAATCAAGTAAATATTTTTGGCACTAGCCTCGCAAGTGAGCATACATACATCACATACACAAAGAAAAATAATTTAACATGGAATCTATTATATACATCTATTTTAGGTATGAAATAGACAGAAGTTTCTTAAACCAATTTCTCCACTGCTCTTTTCTCTTCTTACATTTCTATGCTTCTGTACTCTAGTCTTTTCTTTTTTCTTTTTTTTTAAACAATGCTAGTCCCACCTCATCAAACTCCCTGAGGTCAAATCTGTGTTTTTGTCCCAGATTGTTGATACATCCCCCCACTCAGTTCATGTATCGAAACTCTAGCTTTCAAAGTGATAGGTATTGGGAGGTAAGACTCTTAGGGAATGACTAGGTCATGAAAGTAGAGCACTCATGAATGGGATTAATACCCTAATAAAAGAGACACAAGCAGGCATGATACACACACCTGTAATTCCAGCACAGGAAAAGCTAGCAAGGTCAGCGTCAATCTGTGTTACTTAGTAAAAATTTGTAGAACTTGTCTCAAAAATCTGAGAAAGCCAGGTACAGCAGTGCATAGTCTTCAATCTCAGAACTCAGGAGGCAGAGACAGGTAGATCTCTGTTAATCTGAGGCCACCCTGCTCTACATAGTGAGCTCCAGGCAAGCCAGAGCTACATACTGAGACTGTTTCAGAAAGAAAGAAAAAAAAGGGATGGAAGGAAGGAAGGAAGGAAGGAAGAAGGAAGGAAGGAAAAGTTTTCTTTAAACCCAACTTTATTTGAGGTATTTAGGCCTCAACCTCCCTTCCAATCCCCCAACCCTGTGTAGTAGAAAGAAGGTTAGTGGGAAGAGGGGGCTCCTTTACTTCTTCCAGCTGTTTATGGTTGGAGGGTCTCTGGGACTATACCAATCTCCATCACCAACAGAGGCAGCCAGCTGTCTCCTCCAAGCAGCTGTTCCCAAAGGCGTTTCTCTCCATCTGTCTTCTCCAAACCACTAAGCTATCTGTCTCTGGTCTCTTCAAACTGCTACACAGCACGTGCCAATGTCGCACTCCACACCATGCTGTCTCTGAGCTCTCATTTATATCCTCAGAGCCTTAGACCACACCCGGGGCTAAACACTATTGTTAGTCTGGTTGGCCAGTTCCCTCTGGGGATCTCCTTCCTCTGCCTTCTGAAGTTGGAATTAAAGGTGAGTCACCACACCCATACAACATTTATGTGAGTTTCTAAGGATACAAACTTTAGTCCTAACATTAAAATGGTGCCTTTACCTGCTGAGCCATCTCTCCAGCCCCATACATTTATTTTGCACTGGACACACTGTCACACCACCCAATTTTGCCTACAATAGATGGCTCTGATTTGAGTCTATTGGATATAATGAACTGTAGGGCTTTTTTTTTTTTTTACTGCATACACAGGATTTTTGATCTTATAGAAACCATTTAATTGCAGAAAACAAAGGCTTTTAATATTTTCTACAGCAAGTTAAATAAACTGGTGTATCACTACATTGTATTATGTTAGAATGTTTGTGAAAACCGTTGTTTGAGTTGCTAAGTTTTCATTAAAAAATGGTTAATGGAGCCAACAAATCTGGGTCGGGGTGGGGTGGGGTGGACTGGGGGCACTGCAGAGCCTGATGCACCAACCAAGGACCATGCATGGTGAGGACCTAGACCCTCCTGCTCAGATGTAGTTAGATTAGGCAGCACAGTCTCCTTGTGGGTCCCATAATATGGGGAGTAGGGGCTACTTCTGACATGGACTCTGATGCCCACATGTTGATAACTGGTGGGTGGCCTTACCAGGCCACAGAGGAAGAGGATACAGACAGTCCAGGTGAGACTTGATAGGTTGGGGTCAGAGGATGGGGGAGAAGGGCTCCCACTTTCTGAGGACTAGGAAGGGGGTATGAAAAAAGAAGGCTGGAATGAGGAGATGAGGGAGGGAGCTACAATCAAGAAGTAAAGTGAATAAATTAAAGATAAAAAATTAAAATTAAGATAAAAAATTAAAATTAAAAATTCTTTAAGTGAATTTTGGCTTGAGATTAGGAAAGAATTTCCAACAATTTTTACAACAGCTTTAGACATATTTTTGCCACTTTTTTGTACAACATGTTTGCCCAAAGTGAAATTCTAAGCATTGACAATTACAAAATCAAACTGTTGGTACCATTTCAGGAACAGCAGCAGAAATGAGGCATGCCTTTGTTTATTTGGCACCTACTTTCCCTAGGCCTCTGATTTAGTGACAGAGTCTTTGTTATAAGGAAGTTCGGCTTAGTAGCAAAGACAAATGATGAAAAAAGTGAGGTTAAGGCTGCAGGGTGCACTCATGCCACCTACTAGAACAAAGGAAAAGAATGTTTCTGGTGCTCAGGTTATGGATTCTTCTGTGCTATCAGAGGACATGGGGCTGCTTTCATATGGAAATGGCCTTTTATACTTGAAAGATAAAAAGAGGAAAGAAATTAAGTTTTGATCTTTGTTCTTTTTACACAAGAATACAAATTCTGATAACAAAGCTGCTTGGCTTTATTTCTAATGCCTGAAATACTTATTAAACTATTCCTTGGTGGTGAGTATGGGCACATCAGGCTGTGAATACTTTTGTTTCTAATAGCCAACTCCAGAGGTAAAGAGAAGATCAAAACCATTAACAGGCTACCTGCACTGGGATCATAAGTGCACACCATGCCTGACTTTTTACATGGATTCTAATGGTCTAAACTCAGGTTTCCGTAAGTGTATAGAAAGCACTGTACTATCTCTCCAGCTCAGATGATGGTTCTCCCGATGCATCTCCCAAATGCTGGTACTACAGGCACCTACTGCCTTGATTTTATGCAGTACTAGGGGTCAAACTCAGGATTTCATGCATGGGTGCTCTAATACTCTACCAACTAAACTACATTCCTATTCCTGCCTTGACACACTCTAAATCAGAACCACCGTGCAACCAGGATCTAGAGAAATTCACATCTCAACTTACCTTTCACCATGGGAAAATTCCAAGAAGGGGGAGTTGTGAAGTGGAGCTGAAGCGGGATAATCTTGCCCCATATTAAAAGTCCAATTTTTTGCACATAGCCATGGCTAAGTAGGACCTACCATTGTCACCATTATTTCTGCCACTGAAAGTCCACAGTTATCCACAACTAAAAGTGAGAAAAATTGGGTTATCTGGTTTGGTGGTATTTAATTTCTTCAGCTCTTTATATATTTTGGATAAACATCCTTTGTCAGATGAATGGTTGGTAAAGATCTTTTCCCAGTCTGTAGGCTGTCGCTTTGTTCTCTTGACAGTGTCTCCTGCCTTACAGAAGCTTCTCAGCCTCATGAGGTCCCATTTATTAATGGTTGACCTTAAGGCCTGTGCTGTTGGTGTTCTGTTCAGGAAGTTATCTCCTGTGCCAATGTGTTCCAGGCTCTTCCCCACTTTTTCCTCTAACAGATTTAGCGTCTCTGGTTTTATGATGGGGTCTTTAATCCACTTGGACTTGAGTTTTGTGCATGGTGACAAATATGGGTCTAATTGCAGTTTTCTACATGTAGACATCCAGTTAGACCAGCACCATTTGTTGAAGATGCTATCTTTTTTCCATTGAATAGATTTGGTTTCTTTGTCAAAAAGCAAGTGTCCATAGGTGTATAGATTTATTTCTGGGTCTTCAATTCGATTCCTATGATCAACCAGGCTATTGCTATGCCAGTACCATGCTGTTTTAATTACTGTTGCTCTATAGTAGAGCTTGAGTTCAGGTACGAAGATTCCTCCAGAGGATCTTTTATTGTATAGGATTGTTTTAGCTATTCTGGGTTTTTTATTTTTCCATATAAAGTTGAGAATTGACCTTTCAATGTCGTTAAAAATGTGTAGATATTTTGATAGGGATTGCATTGAATCTGTAAATTGCTTTTGGTAAGATGGCCATTTTTACTATGTTAATTCTCCCAATCCACGAACAAGGGAGATCTTTCCATTTTCTTATGTCATCTTCAATCTCCTTCAGAGAGTTGAAGTTTTTTTTTTTTAAACAGGTCTTTCATTTGCTTGGTTAGAGTTACTCCTAGATACTTTATATTACTTGTGGCTATCGTGAAGGGTGTAGTTTCCTTAATTTCTTTCTCAACAGAATTGTCATTTGTATACAGGAAGACTACTGACTTTTTTGAGTTAATTTTGTATCCAGCCACTTTGCTGAAGGTGTTATCAAGTGTAGTTCTCTGGTGGAATTTTGGGGGTCACTTATGTACACTATCACATCATCTGCAACTAGGGATAATTTGACTTCCTCCTTTCCCATTTGGATCCCCTTGATCTCCTTTTGCTGTCTTACTGTTCTGGCTAGAACTTTCAGTAATATATTGAAGAGATATGGAGAAAGTGGGCAGCCTTGTCTGGTCCCTGATTTTAGAGGAAATTTCCTTGAGTTTCTCTCCATTTAATTTGATGTTGGCTATTGGCTTGCTGTATAAAATATGGGGCTCACAATTAAACAGATAATTATCAACAGAGGAATATCAAATGGCTGAGAAACACTTCCTTAGTCATTAGGGAAATGCAAATCAAAACAACTCTGAGATTCCATCTTAAACCCATCAGAATGGCTAAGAATAAAAAACTCAAGTGACAGCACATGATGGTGAGGATGTGTAGAAAGAGGAACACTCCTTTATTGCTGGTGGGAGTGCAAACTTGTACAAGCACTTTGGAAATCAGTCTGGTGCTCTTTCAGAAAACAAGAAGTAGGGCTACTTCAAGACCCAGCTATTCCACTCCTAGGAATATACCCAAAAGATGCTCCACCACACAACAAGGACTTATGCTTAACCATGTTCATAACAGCCTTATTCATAATAGCTATAAACTGGAAACAATATAGATGTCCCTCAGTTGAAGAATGGATAAAGAAACTGTGGTACATTTATATTATGGAGTACTCCTCAGCTATTAAAAACAAGGAAATCTTGAAATTTGCAGGCAAATGAATGAAACTAGAAATGATCATCCTGAGTGAGTTACTCAGATGCAGAAAGATACACATGGTATATTCTCACTTATAATTGGACACTATCCCAACAGGGATGTCTTCTGATAGTCTTCACTTAGAAGGAGATTGGGATAGATGCTGGGACTTCCTATTGTGACTCCAGGTGAGAGAGGTATAGGAGAATGGGAAAATAGAAGCATCCAGAGGATCCTAGAAACCTGCAAGACCATCAAGGCTGGCAGATATGGACCCAGGGGAGGGGGTCTGCTCAAACTACTTTAACAACCAAGGACAATGAAAGCAGTAAACCTAGAACCTCTACTCAGATCTAGCCAATGGATAACACATCCTCCACATTTGTGTGGAGAGCAGGGACTGACTCTGACTGAACTCTGGTGTACCCTATTTGACCACTTCCCCTTGGTGGGGAGACCTGGTGGCACTCAGAGGAAGGGCACTCACCAGGATGAGACCTGATAGGCTGTGATCATATGGTGTAGGAAGAGGTCCCCTTCTGTTACAGACCTAGGGGAGGGGAATAGGGTGACAGAGGGAGGGAGGGGGAATGGGAAGATACAAGTGAGGGGATAACAATTGAGGTATTATCTGAATAATTTACTTACATAAAAAAGAAAGAAAAGTGAGAAAAATAAAAATGTGCTTCCTAAATAATAATGCCAAGAGTGATTTCATCATTTTGTATTGGGCCATCAAACTATGTAGCCAGTACCACACAGAAATATACAATATGTTGGGAATTGAGACTAAACTCATTTCTTGTGATGAAAAATAAAATAACAAAGGAAATTATTTGATATTGAGGGGTTCCTAGAAGCAAATAAAGAGGGACTGTGCATGCTCTTATTGTAACTTGTTATGACATGTTCAGTTGACATCCATGGAAAGTGTGCTCTTTTCTGAAGGAAAACATGGAGACGGAGTGGATCTGGGAGAGAGAGGAGGTGTGGGACGGACTGGGAGAAGAGGAGGGAGGGAAAACTGTGGCTGCAATGTAATGTATTAGAGAAGAACCAATATTTAAAAGAAAAAAAAACTGCTACAAAGCGAGTCCAGGACAGTCAAGGCTACACAGAGAAACCCTGTATAAAAAAAGAAAGAAAGAAAGAAAGAAAGAAAGAAAGAAAGAAAGAAAGAAAGAAAGAAGAAGAAAGAAAAGAAAAAGGACTGACCACCCGAGTTTAATCCCCAGAATTTACAGTGTAATGAGAGACTGGACCCTTGCCAGTCATTCCTTTACCTTTACCTGCAATGACATGTGCATGTTCACTCCCTTGTCTACATGCTCTTAAAATCAATAAATGTAATTTTAATATGAAAAAGCAGCTGTTCAATAAGAATTAGAGTTTCTTGTTTATTTTAAGCCCTCTTTATACTCTTACTTGCTCTCCAAGTTCATAGCTTTTGTAATTAATTGTTACTGCATGTATTTATATATTTTAGAGGCATATGCATTCCTAAATATAACCTGTTGAGTTCATATACTGTTAATTGTATTATGTTTTCAGGGCTGAGAATTTTTGCAATGGAAACTATATTTTGAGGACAAGAATAAGAATAACTTTGGGCCAAAGGCTAAGGACAAAATGAGATAAGAAGACACCTTATCAGATGGTGGCTAAGAAAAATGAGAATAACCTGAATCTGATACCTTCTCCCCATCATAGAAAGGCCCAAAACATAAAAAATAGTTATGAAAACTCTCACTTGATGATGTTCTCCCTAACCTGCCTCTGCTTATGCCTTGGATTATGTCTGTGCCTCCCAAGGAAACTCAAAAGCCCCAAGGAGCCTCAAAGTGGAAATGAGGTTGTTGTAAAAATATAGTTAAATTTCTTGCCCACTATGTCTGTGGACTGAAATCTGCAACGCATTGACCTTCGAAGCTGGTGTTTATTAATTATTTGAGATTGCTAGCTAGTACATCTTAAAGATGAATAAAGTGTTTTAAAAGCATGCTGTAAAAGTTCACTGTAAGCAGTATATTGCCTACTTTTGCTTAACAAAGAAGAAAGTAAGTGTTCTACATGTGTCTCAAGTATGAAACTGACCGAAAAGTACATCATTAACATGAAACACTATAACATTAGCAAAAGTTCTGTAGAATGTGTTTATTTAAAAAATGACCAAAGCATTAAGTTAAGAACATTTTAAATGTTTATTCATCTTCTACAAATAGTGCCTGACTAACTGGATGTCTACATGTAGAAAAATGCAATTGGACCCATATTTGTCACCTTGCACAAAACTCAAATCCAAGTGGATTAAAGACCTCAACATAAAACCAGAGACACTAAGCCACTTAGAGGAAAAAGTGGGAAAGAGCCTGGAACATATTGGCACAGGAGACAAGTTCCTGAACAGAACACCAGCAGCCCAGGCCTTAAGGTCAACCATTAATAAATGGAACCTCATGAGGCTGAGAAGCTTCTGTAAGGCAGGAGACACTGTCAGTAGAACTAAGCGACAACCTGCAGACTTGGAAAAAGTCTTTACCAACCCTACATCTGACAAAGGATGTTTATCCAAAATATATAAAGAACTCAAGAAATTAAACACCACCAAACCAAATAACCCAATTGAGAAATGGGGTTCAGAACTAAACAGAATTCTCACCAGAGGAACATCGAATGGCTGAGAAACACTTAAAGAAATGCTCAAAGTCTTTAGTCATCAGAGAAATGCAAATCAAAACAACTCTGAGATTCCATCTTACACCCATCAGAATGGCTAAGATCAAAAATTCAAGCAACACTACATGCTGGCAAGGATGTGGAGAAAGGGGAACATTCCTTCATTGTTGGTGGGAATGCAAACTAATACAACCACCTTGGAACTCTATCTGGCGCTTTCTCAGAAAACTAGGAATAGGGCCTCCTTCAAGACCCAGCTATTCCACTCCTTGGAATATACCCAGAAGATGCCCCACCACACAACAAAGACATGCTCAACCATGTTCATAGCAGCTTTATTCATAATAGCCAGAACCTGGAAACAGCTTAAATGTCCCTCAGTTGAAGAATGGATAAAGAAACTGTGGTATAAATGGAATACTACTCAGCTATAAAAAACAAGGAAATCCCAAAATTTGTGGACAAAAGGATGGGACTAGAAATGATCATAATGAGTGAGTTAACCCAGAAGCAGAAAGACTCACATAGTATATACTCACTTATAAGTGGGCACTAGCCCAAAAGGCATGCCTTATAAAAGTCTTCACTTACCAGGAGACTGGGATAAATGTGAGGACATCCTACTGAGACTCTAGGTAAGAGAAATATAGGAGATGTGGAAATAGAAGGACCCAGAGGGTCCTAGAAACCTACAAGAAGAACATCGTGATGGGTGGATCGGGGCCCACGGGGTTCTGCTCAAACTATTATACTAACCAAGGACAATACAAATAGTAAACATAGAACCCCTACTCTGATCTACCCAATGGACAGGACATTCTCCACAGTTATGTGGAGAGCAGAGACTGATTTTGACATGAACTCTGGTGCCCTATATTTGACCACCTCCCCTTGGTGGGGAGGCCTGGTGGCACTCAAAGAAAGAATAAGCAGGCTACCAAGTTGAGACTTGATAGCCTATGACCATATAGTGGGGGAGGAGGTCCCCCTCGGTCATAGACCTAGGGGAGGGGACTAGGGTGAAGGTGGGAGGAAGGAATGCGAGGATACAAGTGATAGGATAACAACTGAGTTGTAATCTGAATAAATTAATAAAATTAAATTTAAATTTAAAAAGATGACCGAAGCATTTATGTTAAGAACACTTAAATGTTTACTCATTACACTTATTTGGACAAGAAAAATAAATGTAAGTGTACATATCAATAACAGATATTAAAATTAGACATTAGTCTGTGAATTTTCAAAACAACAAAATGTACAATAAAACATCCAGTATTATCATGAAATTTATCTTGTAACGTCAGATTTTCACATAAGACATATACATTATATGTCAAACAATAGGAACTGATTTATACAAATAAAGGCCATTGTTTAGACTTTAAATGTACATGCCTAGCATTTTTTAGCTTTAAAATGAAGTCCTTCTTATTATAGGATAGAAAAAGTAAATATCCAATATATCTCAAATGTGTCATCCAAACCTACCTAACTTCCAGTCTTAAGTCACTCAAAATTTAAATGTAATTCTTCTAATTTTTCAAGTGTTCAATAGTTACACTGCCCTAATAACTATCACGCTGAACAACCTAAGTCACTTAACTGTGTTTCCATTCCTGTGCAAAGTTCTATTGGAGGGATAATCCAAAGAACTTATATTATCAATGAACAAGTTCAAATTGAAATATGTATATACAATTTGAAGTTAAATTTTGGCCAACATGTAATTATATTTTTTAAGCTATCAAATAGTTGCATGGATTTATGGAGGACAATGTTATGCTTTTATGTATGTTTACAGCATAGATTTTATTTCTATGTCACCTCACCCATCAATACTTGTGAAAGTGGTTAAACTGAACAGTGCAGCCAGAGACTAGCTTAGATGAGTAAGTCTAAATAATTCTTGTCAAAATTCTTTTGTGTAGTATAAAAGAGTTTTAAAACTATCTACTTTTAAAATCCTTTGTAAGCATACTTTAAACACAAAGATGTACATAGAAACACTATAGTTTGCTAAGCTAAAGGAAAATATTCATTTGTTTACTTATTTATTTAAATAACAATCTTAAAACGTCTATTTTTTGGTTGTTGTTCTTTTGGTGACAGGATTTAACCCAGAGTCCTGGGCATAATAAGCATGTGTACTTCCAATAGGCTATTACCACAGTTGCCCATAACAACTAATATGCCATACACAATTTTATAAAGCAATAGTAAATTATACTAAAAGATTGAGTTTTCAAATAGTTGTGTGTGTGTGTGTTCTATAAATTAGGCACATAAATTTCACAAGTTGTGAAAATAACAGGACTTCAAAAATAGTTATACTATTTAACTGACTTACAGTACCACTTTCCACTGGATTTTTTTCTCTGCTTTATTAAAACACTGAAGATGGTGAAGGTCAACTATGTAAGATAATATTTTGGGTTATGTTGAAGTTTTACATAAGAAAATTTTGCTCAGTAACTAATTTAAAATTTAATTTAAGTGTATATAATTTTTGATAGGTTTATAGCTAATAGACGGCATTATAACTAGCAAAATATTTCCTAACCATAAATATTCAAATAATGGAATTATTGCTGTGGCTAAAACATCCAATAATGTTCTCTACAATAAGGGACTTATGTTAAGAACAAAATACTATTCATGAGCAAGTTGGATCTTTTTTGCTTCTCTAATATTCTTGCCAATATCCTTTAAGACTGGTTTTCAACATTTCTAACGCTGCAACACTTTAGTACAGTTCTTCCTGTTGTGGTAATCCCTAACCATAAAATTATTTTCATATCTTCCTCCTAACAGTAATTTTGCTATGGTTATGAATTGTAATTGAATATCTGACATGCAGGACATGTGGTGTGTGACCCCTGTGAAAGGGTCATTTAACTCCAATAGAGTCACAACTTACAGGTTGAGAACCACTGTTTTAAGAGCACTTTTCTCTGAATTTCTGACGTATGTTGTCTTATACATGAAACACTGTCAGATTTCAGTTTGTGCGCACTCAACTAGTAGAATGTATCTGAATAATGGTAATATATTAAACCATTACCCAGATACTTCAGAAACCAAAAATTGTTTCTGTGTCTGAATTTGCTCAGATTCCTATTCTTCACAGATGTTGTTAAATTTTAATAAAAAGGAATGTCAACTGCCCTGGTAGAGCTTCCTATATTCAACCTGAACAAATTTGTGTAATAAAATGTTATCAAGAGGTAATTTAGAGAATACTACTCTATCAATAGTATATCAAGGCATTTAGGTCTTATCCCTGAAAGGCTTAGGTCAAACAAATGTGACAGCCATTTTATCATTGTATACAATGTATAAGAAAGTCACGGCAGCTGCTCTGGCTATGAGTAGATAACATTTCCTTTCTGAATCAACAGTTTATACCTAAGTTCTAAAGTGTCAACTCTTTTGGCAAATACTACTTTTCTACTGTATGCAAGTTATGCTTGAAACATCTTGTATTATCCTAACTACAGTTCTCTACATGTATGTTGCAGGCAATCAGATTTCTTCTACCACTAAGTGCTAAATATACCACTTTATATTCAAATAGCCATGTAAAACAATCATTTAAGAAGGTCCTAGTATTCCCTTTACTAGAGGCACAATGAAGCAGTACACTGCTCCATACTTTGTCCAGAAACAAACTATTTCTTGAAAGCAGAAAAAGATGGTTTGTTAATTATTTGATGGTCAAAACGAAAACTTTGTCATTATGACAATTACAGCATTACAACTTCAGAAACTTACAAAAATATCTACTACTTTAGAAAAAAACTGGTTAAGTGCATCAGTTACTTTCAACAGTCTGGGTGGCTCCATGGAAAGGGTTGTTGCTAGAAATTAGTATGATCAGATTGTAACATTCCTTTTGCCTTGTCTAAGGGCTTGGAGACAGTTGTTGATGGCTGTCACACACAATTTCCAATTATATCCCGTTTCTTCTAGGTCATATTCAGGGTAGATGCCCTGAAGAAATTCTGGTGGTAAAAATCCAAAATAAAACAATTACTTGGAAATCACTTCTCAGGGAAATTAATTCATGCACTCATAGCTTTATTGTTTTGTCATTTTCTTTAGTTTAAAATGCTAGGGATCAAACCTGGGTCTACCACAGAACTGCACCACCAACGGAGGGTCTTTAAGAATTTAATGAATTGAAATGCATGGATTAAGACCATCACTAAATTAGCTGGATAAATCTTTTCATTTTAAAAAATAATAGCATGAAATAGCATCATGCAAAAATCATAATCTCTAATGATCTTGTTACATACCAGAAAATAGTAAACCTCAGCTGTCTTAATTATCCAAAATCAAGTCTTCTTATTTTTAAATGTCTCAATCATGCACCTAGCATATTCATTATCTCAAAAACATGGATCTTAAGACCTTATAATGTGAAAAAACAAACCAAAAACAAACAAACAAAAAACCCAACAGTGTCTTTATAGTTGGAGACCCAGAAAGCTATCACTGCATTTTTTTCTTTTTTTTTTTTCTTTTTTCTTTATTTTTTTTATGCTACTGATGGTCTTATATACAACAAAAATTAAGGGGATTTGGAAATTTCATTCAGTAGTAGATGGTGCATAAGAGAAAGTGACAAAATAACATAATTCAAGAAGTGTTCTTAGAGAAAATGGAAAAACAGGTATGGAAAAGAGAAACAGGTGTTCATTAGTACAGCAAACTGCTCTCAATTCTTTTGCATGTTAAGGCCCCAATACCTTTGATCCCTTAACATCTGGTGGTCCCTACATGTCAGCAGCAATTTGTAACACTGATCTCTTCATTTCTTCAGATTTAATAAGCTACTAAATCAGGACAATGCTGATAACAAAAAAATTCATGGCAGTACATATGTCAAAAACTTTCACACCCAGAATGCTACTGAGATCAGCAGTAACCTAGAAAGAAGCTTTTGTGATAAGTCACTGGATTCAGGGGCAGAATGTATTCTGATAAACACGTCTTTATTCCTGTGTGTGTATGCGCTGGTTCACATGTTTGTGGGGGGACAGAGGACAGCCTTGGGTGTCCAGCTCAGAAATGCCATGGCCTAGAACTCTCCAATTCAGCAGACTGAGTGGCTCCCAGGCCCCAGAGAGCTTCTTCTCCCCAGTCCTGAGATTATAAATGTGTACCACCATGCCATGCATTTTTACATGGGTTCTGAGACTCAAACTCAGATCCTCATGCTTGCAAAGCACGCATTTTACTGGATGAGCTATCTCCCTACCCCCTGACAGACACTTTTATGGGATTAAAACAAAAAAAGTTTTGTCCCATGTTTCCATGACTATAAAGATACAGCAGATAATGAATGCATTAGAAAACAAATAGCATTTGTAAAGCTTACAAGAAGGAACAGGCAAGTGAAGTTGGTTTGTGCTTCCAAAAATTGTGTTCTCTAAAACACTAGTACTAAAAGAAATTTAGGGGAAAGGTGTGCTTGTGTACATATGAGAAATACAATGTTCTGAAGTTAGTCCTCATTTAGGAGTTTATCTTGCATGTAAGTAATATTAAATGCTCTGAAAAAATTAGAGATAGTAATATCAGTAACTTTAGCTGCAAAAAGCAAAAGAGTACAGATGCTGCAGGGCACACAAATGAGCGAGTTTTATTGCAAAGTGGGTTTTTTGTTTTCTTGTTTGTTTTGTTACTTTTAGAACACACATAAGAATATACTGGGTTGCTGCCAGGTGCAGTGGCACACGCCTTTAATCCCAGCACTCAGGGAGGCAGAGGCAGGTGGATCTCTGAGTTCGAGGCCAGTCTGCTTTACAAAGCAGGTTGAGGACAGGCAAGGCTACACAGAGAAACTGTCTAGAAAACAAACAAACAAACATTAATATACAGTGTTGCAATGCAGTATGTTTTTTGTTTTTTGTTTTTTAGTATGAGTTGAAGTTAAAGATGAAAAGGATTGCGTGAGATGATAGCAAATGTTTACAAAGTCAGGTTTCTTTAGTTAAACATGAAATATCAGTGTTGTTGCAACTTGCTCCAAATTAAATTATATGATATGAGGAAGAACCAAAGAGGTATCAATAGAGGTCAGGGTTGGAATCAAAGTTATGTATATCTGTGTTGAGCACCAGCAACACCAGAAGTGCGGAGAGAAGTACAAATCATGAACCTTCTTAGTCCCCAGTGAAACACTGAGTACAATTTCCATCTCTAAGAACAGACTCAAACGGAATGGATTCTTCTTTTTGCCCCTTTCCCCTAACACTACTAACTTATATTTAATCTCTCATGGTCTATATATTACAAACCTCGGAGAGCATCAATCCTATTGGGATCAAGGGTAAACAGGCCACACTCCATATTGCCGTAGACATTACTTCCAATTAGGACTTTCTCTGGAAACAAGTGGAGAACAATGTATTTGGCTGACAGATCTGGATGCAAACAGGCTTTTGCTATTTTCAGTACTGAATATGGTATTTGTATATTTTTAGATGGATCTCCAAGATACACTAGAAGCAAAACAGAAAGGCAGAGATTAGGTTGTATTTTCAAAAGGCACTATTAGAAAGATTAATTTTACTGGAATTTTAGATTCAAGAATTTGAGGGTTTAAGATAATTAAATCTTATACTTCTAGTTTTTTATTTTATATGTTTTTGAGATTAGGTGAAAAACCAGAAGTTGGGTAGATAAAGGAGATGGGAAGGATCTGGGAGGACTTAGAGGAGGAGAAGGACTATGATCAAAATACATTGTTTGAAATTTTTCGAAATAATTATTTAATGTGACTTAAAAATTAAAATAAAAAATTAGTAGATTATGAAGCATCATAAAAATGAGACATACATTACTGCTGGCATAATTTTGTGTATTACCACTGTTTAAAAAGATGACTTTTGTGTTCAGCTACCTCCTGGTATGCAATAAGTACTAAAAACTTAGTATAGTCTAAATAATTTTTTGTGTATAATTTCCTTACTCATAAAAAAAGATTATTTTCAAAAATAAGCAACACAATTCTTATTGATGCATTTAAGCTTTGAAAAGTAGGTTTTCTTTTTTTTGGCAATTAAAACGTTTTTATTATCTTTTTTATTAATTTATTCTTGTTACATCTCAATGGTTATCCCATCCCTTGTGTCCTCCCATTCTTCCCTCCCTCCCATTTTCCCATTATTCCCCTCCCCTATGACTGTTCCTGAGGGGGATTACCTTCCCCTGTATATGCTCATAGGGTATCCAGTCTCTTCTTGGTAACCTGCTGTCCTTCCTCTGAGTGCCACCAGGTCTCCCCCTCCAGGGGACATGGTCAAATGTGAGGCACCAGAGTACGTGAGAAAGTCATATCCCACTATCTGCTCAACTGTGGAGAATGTCCTGTCCATTGGCTAGATCTGGGTAAGGGTTCGATGTTTACTACACGTATTGTCCTTGGCTGGTGTCATAGTTTGAGCAGGACCCCTGGGCCTGGATCCACTCATCATAATAAAGTTCTTCATACCATATTTCTTTGAGATATTTTTTCCAAAAGTAACTTTTTGTCATATATACTGTCGAATAATTTTCAAGTATGATTGGTTTAAATCATTGTGGGTCTCAAGTAGATGCTAATAATCTATAGAGTTGAAAAATGGAAAAAGCTTAACAAGTTTTAAGTTCTAATAGAATCTCAAATATGTTATTTATGATAATTTAAAGTTTGTTGATTGTGAAGAGATGGCAGCATTAATAATTAGAAAACCTACTATCAAATTCAAGCGACACCACATGCTGGCGAGGATGCATTGCTGGTGGGAGTAGGTCCCCTTCAGTCACAGTCATAGGGGAGGGGAGTAAGGGGAAAATGGAAGGGAGGGATGGGATTAACAATTGAGATGTAATATGAATAAATTAATACAATATATTAAAAAAGAAATATCATATGATTCTTACAAGTCAATAAACATTAAGTCATTACTTAATGTGTATGAGTGATGATATTTAAGAGAGAGTAAACTATTTAGAACCATCTCAGTGTGCCTAAAGATTTAATTCTGGGAGATTAACCTAATAAGTTTATCAAGGGTCAGCAAAAATGTTGATATACTAACAGAATTCAATTCCACAGAACCTAAAAAAATCACCAAAAATATGGACTATGTCATTTAAATGGAGGTAAAAAACACAATAGTGGGTAAGCTCCTTCTACAAATAAACTTTCAATAAAAAGCACTAAACAAAGAAAGGAGTTAAATATTCCAATTAAATAATTTTATTAATGCTCCTGTCTCTTCACCATCAACAAACCTTAAATTAAATAAACTGGAATATACCAAATTTGTAATGTTATAAGCCTATTCTTGAGGGAAAATATATTCATATTTGAGAAGAGTAATTATATGAAACTTCTAATGTTTTAAAATATTCATAAGAAAAAGAAATTTATAAGAAAATATAAGGGCCCGCAATAGTTTTAAAAGGTTTCTTGAACATAGAATCTTTTTCCCTTTTAAATATTTTTCCATTTTTTAAGTTAAACAGCATAATATTTCTGCACAGAATGTGGTAGCCAGCTGGTTCAATGTGCTTAGTGAAAGTGAAGTTGGGGCTAGAAAAGTGTGACTCATTTCTTTGTCAGTTGTTGCTGATCTGGCTGTTGTCTATATAAGGCTCCAATTTTTTTTGTTGTTGTTCTTCTTGTTTTGTTTTATTTGTTTTGTTTCTTTGTCTGATGGTTTTTATTGTTGTTTAACTCAGCCACTTTGTCCAGGTACAACTTTAACATGTACAAAAGTTAAGTTACTTATGTAATAGAAAGATATATTCCTTCATAATTCCTTTTGAACATGATCCCCAGTAACAGTATATTAAATGTTGATATGGATACCATGATAAAAGACCACCCCAGGGACCATTCATTTACTAGTGATATTAACGACCAGCATCCTGAGGAAAATGTCATGAAAAGCACAGTGGCTGGTGGCTCAATTACAGAACCACTGTCACTTGACACAGTATATACAGTTGGCAGGGAAAGTAAAATTCCCTAAGGAATGAGATTTGTTAATTTCCACTCAAACCCTTACTGAAGACCACCAACATGCCAGCCACAGAGACCAAGGACTGGGAGTTGAGCCCAGCTGTAGCTCCTTCCTGTCACCTGTAGCGAGCCCCAGATGGTGTCTCTTCTGAGAGCTTTCACCAGTCAAATGTCATCAGAGGGCTACTCTCTTCAGGAATAACATATTCAATTTAACATTTAAAGTGGTCAATGTCAGACCCAAGTATCTTTATTTCATTAACTCATTAGTATAAGAAGTTTAAGTTGTTTCAATTTCTTATACAAGTTTTTCAACAAGCATAGAAGTAGACAATAATATAATAAACCCTACAAATAGATTATCAGGATCCACTGCCTAGAGAATTTCTTTGTCAAAACTTACCTAGTTCATCAGCAATCATGGCTTCATTATCAGTACCCTCAGGGTTAGCACTAGCATTCTCTTCAAAATTCCCAATTTCTCTTATTACAGTATCCCTGACCTCCTGAAGGCACTTGGAAGGGCCTTCGCCTGCATCATCACTGCTTCTGGTACACCAGTCTGTGGGCATGGGCATAATGAAGTTTCTATCCTGAAACACAAAATCGTATCTATGAATAAAATTCCATGGTGAGAAAGTATGTACATTTGTAAGCACCTACATATCCCTACCCCCAAGTTGGTAAGAAAACAACTAGCTATTTCGAAAATGGAGGAAGGGCATTCATTATAAATATCAGGTAGCCCAATCAAACTGTCAAGACTTGATATTTCTTGGGGAACCTGGAAACTCCACCTAATGAACTGCTCAAAATAAGTGTGTAGTAAACATTCCAGAAAAAAAATGAACACATGAGTGTTTCTTGTGAATGGCAATTTTTGTTTTTAATATTTTGTGCTTTTGTTTTTAATCTCTTTTACAAAGTGTTTGCCTTGTCTTTAAGGAATCACTGCTTATAAAAATACCTTAACTGGACACCACCCACACCAAACAGAAGAGGTAGCCTCTGATATTTATAACACGTTATCAATGTCTCATGTGATCAGTTTTGATGGTATGTTCTTATAGTCCAGGTACTTGGAAGGTCAGGGTAGGAAGATCACTTGAGCCCCTTAGTTTGAACACTCTTGATGAGACCAGACCATAGTGAAGCAAGTCTCAATGAACAAAATGTGTCTCCTTTCATTCTGATATGTACAGGGTCACAACCACTATTTTAAATTATAGCCTCTCAAACTTTAGGGTACTCATAAATCATCAGGAGCCAAGGTCTTGAAAAATGCAACTTCTGCTTCTGTGCATCTTAGGTGGACCCAAGGTTACAATTCTCACATGGTTTCTGGGTCACAAGGCCACTTTTAATGGCAAGGACCTATATTTGACCTCTTATAAAGCACACAGCAGGCACCTGGCAGCTACTGCTTCTTTTCTGAAGCCTAAGCAAATATGCAAATTACCAATTTCCAGGCAGCATATTGATTTTGCATGCAAATTGTTTAGGATGCAGTTTTTGAGGGCTATAAAATGAAATGTTAAAAATAAGCTGATCTGGTTTCCAACAGATGGTGCTTGAGCTATCA
Source organism: Acomys russatus (assembly GCF_903995435.1). Lineage (NCBI taxonomy): Eukaryota > Metazoa > Chordata > Mammalia > Rodentia > Muridae > Acomys > Acomys russatus. The sequence goes on from NC_067169.1 coordinate 33,399,122, forward strand.
CTGAAATCCAGACACTCACCAAGAAAACATCAACTCAGCTGCAACTACTCCTGGAAAACAGTTTCCATAAACTTACTCTAAAGAGACAGACACGACTAAATACTGTAACAATAAAGTTAGGTCTTTAGAGAGACTGGTGAAAATTAGGAATTACTATTAACTTAAATACTTTAACAGGAAGAGACCGCAGTCATCTCTAATGGCCCATTTGAGGTTAAAAACACAACTCTAATGGACTTTAAAGGTGGATCCTATGAGAAAGAAACAAGACTGCTATTGCCATATAGTAACTACACAGGTTATAAAATACATGTGATATGGGCTGGGGTGATAGCTCAAAAGGGAAGAGTATTTGCTGTACAACCATGAGTAACTGAAGTCAAATCGCAAATACCTGCATGACAAGGCAAGCATAGCTGTGAACACACATTCTCTTGAAGTTATTTTTTCTTTTTAAAAACTTTGTTTTTTATAATTATTCACATTACATCCCAATTGTTACCCCCTTTCTCATATCTTCCCATTCCCACCCTCCCTCCTTCTTCCATTCTATTCCCTTCCCCTAGACATCTGACAAGGGGGCCTCCTCCCCCACAATCTGACCACACCTATCAGGCCTGCATCTCTTTCCTCTCTGTGCCCACAAGGCCTACTGGCTAAAGGGCAGTGATCAAATTGCAGGCACCAGAGTGGATGTCACAGGCAGTTCCCACTCTCCCCCACCTCCATGTGGAAATGAGCTGTCCATTGGATACATCTGAACAGGAGTCTAGGTTCTCTGCATGAATTGTCCTTGGTGGATGCATCAGTTTGTGCAGGCCTCCCCTGGGGCTAAATCCACAGGCCTTGATGATCTCTCTTTGGGGCTCTTGAACCCTCTGGGTCCTTCCATTCCCCACTCTTCCAAAAGACTCTCAGCACTCTGTCCAGAGTCTCAGCTGTGAGTCTCGACCCCTCTATCAGAGGACATCTATGTTGGGCTAATATCTACTTATACGTGAGCATATATCATGCGTGTGTTTCTGAGTGTGGGTTACACCACTAAGGATGATCTTTTCTAGTTCTATCCATTTGCCTGCAAATTTCATGATTTCATAGTGGTCAAGAAGCACTTACAGAAATGCTCAATGTCCTTAGTTATCAGGCAAATGTAAATCAAAACGAATCTGAGATTCTATCTACACCTATCAGAATGGTTCAGATAAAAAACTCAAGTGACAGCAGATGCTGGTGAGGATGTGGAGAAAGGGGAACACTCCTCCATTGCTGGTGGGAGTGCAAACGTGTACAAGCACTTTGGAAATCAACCTGCCACTGTCTCAGAAAACTGAGGATAGTTCTACCTCAAGACCCAGCTATACCACTCCTGGACATATGCCCAAAAGATGTTCCACCATACCAAAAGGACAGTTGCTCAACTATGCTCATAGCAGCTTTATTTGTAATAGCCAGAATCTGGAAACAATCTAGATTTCCCTCAACAGAAGAATGGATAAAAAATACTGTGGTACATTTACACAATGGAGTACTACTCAACTATCAAAAACAAAGCATGAATATTAAGTAGTGAAGCAAACAGACATTACAATTTGTAAAGGTCACTTCCACCTACCTAAATCAAGTAAACAGCACATGGCCTAAAGATTCTGAGTGCCATGCTATGCATCATAGACACAGCATGTTCTATACAAGAGAAAAGGTTACTTACTGTGGGTACTTCTGTTTCAGTAAACGAACTCTTAAACATAAAACTAATGGCAGAAAGACAGTCTTCCCAGTCTTTTCCTTCTTCGCTTAAGTCATAGTTTGGGAAAACTGCCAAGAGGTATTCTGCAGATAGAGAAAGTATTCACAAAAAATTAGAAACGTAACTAACAAACGAGTAAGAAATGTTTTATTTAAAATAAACAAAATGAACTTTTTTTCTTCTTGATTGCCATTCCTTTCTCTATTCCCCCCCCCCACACACACACACTGGGAGTTTAGAAGTTATATTTGATGGGGACACTACTGAAATATATCTTTGTTTCATGTATTTGTGAAAACACTCACCTAGGGGAGGGGGCAATACTCAGAACTCTGTGATTTAATTTTAAAAAGTGACAACTTTTTCAAGGTTCTAAGACCACTTACAGAAATGTTAAGACCACTTCTGGCTATTTTAGAACTAAAAAGAAGCAGCACTCTGTAAAGGGAAAAGAGTGTCACTGTAAACATGATGACACTGTGCTCTATTTACTGATACACTTGTCATGTCTGCCTTCCACTAAATTATTCCTTCAGCATAAGATATTCCCTGTACATCATTCACCAGGACAAAGACAAAGACTCTTCCAGAAAAAGAGGTCAAATGTTCATCCATAGGGATGCTTCCTCAGTGTAGCTGTCCGATTCTTAGGCCCCTCAAGACCACTACACTGGGGAAGGATTTCTAACTGTACTCTTCTAAACTGTGAGCAATATTCCACAAGCATAATGCTTCTGCCTTATGGTGCTCTCAGTATCTGTAAATCCTAGGACCTCAGTACACATTTCTGGAAGGCAGGAAGGTTGACATGATCTGGATCATCTGGGGGATCCTACTTCAGCGTTGTTAGCCACTAGCCCTAAAAGACTATTATTTTTTCCTATCCTCTATTTATTTACTTATTTATTTGTTCAGCTTTCTTATCTTTCCCTCAACAAGTTTCAGTACTAGAAATATGACCTATTACTCAAAGGAAACAACTACACTCAATAAGGCTGGTCTTAGTCGACTAGATAGGAATAAGCTTTACTCTTTGAACGCTATAGCCCATTGTACATTATTAGACCTTAAAATCAGTATCACACAATACAATGAACATTTTTAAAAATTCACAGACATCATCATTCTTTCTTTTAACAGCCAACAACATTCACTATATGACTAAACTATGATCAAAAACAAGATAAAAAAAAAACAAGATTCCTTAGTAACTTTACACACCTCTTAGCGCACATATTCTGTTATGATCTGTGGGTATACAATGTGAAGTATAGTCCGCAACTGGGCTTATACGCAGGATTTCCTCAGAGAATATCAGCTTAGCCAAGTAGCAGGCTGCATAAGTAGGAGTTGGCTTATTTCTTGCAGTCACCAAATGAATATTAGGTAACCTGACGTTTCTTCCTGGATCACCAAGATATCCTTATAAAATACAGGGAATTTTATAGTAAGACTCTATTAGAAAAGATATCATACATTTTGACCATTGATCACAGACAAATTACCTAACCAGATAGTTTCCTCCCCTGCTAGCTAACTTTCATAGTACCAGAAAGTGCTATGAATGCTTCTGAGGGAAAAGTCATCAACAGTTTTACCCAGTTGTGAACCCTGTGGCCTGCACTAATGACCAGTATGGCAAGATATGCCTAGGGGTGAAATAGTGTCACAAGTGTTATGGGGGTAACTAAAGGCTTTCTTATTGAATACAAGACCCACTATACAGGACATGTCTAGTCCTACAAATATAGCCATGGACTCATGCTTCGAAAGCTCATGAGCCCCCGAAAAAAAATATTCCTATTATTATAGTTTCGAGCTGTTCTCTATATCTATGTCTCCATATCCATAGATTAGTACAGATATTAGACCTCATCAAAGAAGCTTCTCTGTGCAGTAGACAGTAGCTAACATAGAAACTCTCAACTGGTCACAGTGCAGTGAACAATGTCAACAGAATTCTCACCCACAAATGCAGAAAAGTAGGCTGAAAGATTGTTAAGACCCATAGGTTGGGGAAGACCAAAGTAAAACAATGTATTTGGACATGACAGGGCTGACATACTCACAAACTCCCAGCAGCTGTGGTTGCCTGCACAAAATCAAAACAGTGAACATTCTGGCATAAGGCGGTGTGGGGGTTGGGAGGTGGGAGGTGGGAGGTGGGGGGAAGTGGGGAGGAGAAGGAGGAGGGGCTTCCCAGCCCCTACCACTAATTGAGAAGCTATTATTAGTTGATGGCTTTTGTTAGAGAGGAAAGTCAATTTACTTTAACTTTGTGGTCACTGATATGTTTTCCATGCCCCTGCGTTCAAAGCCATATTCATGAGTAAAGAAGAAAAATTTTGACTCAGTAGACTATTAAAAAGTAAAGGGAATACAATGTTGGGAGGGGGTAACGAGGAAGAAGAGTTGGTGGATCTGGGAGGAGTCAGGGATAGGAGTAAGGGATGAGGAAAATGCATTGTATAAAATTCTCAAGGAATTAATAAAACATTACATTAAAATACAGGGGGAAAGGGAAAGAAAATCTCAGGAAGCATATCATTGAAATGCCCAAGAGTATTAAATTCACTGATTGTTCACACAAATTTTACTTGTGAGAATTTTTCTATAATGACTTTTTTCATTAAATGGATCTCTTTGATGTTGTCTATCCATCTGGCAACAGTGTTCATCTTTGCTAGTCTTGAACTTGCACATTTCAACTATCTGTTGATTGGCTTGAATATATTTCGTTATTATGCCCCAGGTAAATATGTAAACATGTTGATTTGTATTCTCCTTGCTCCCTTTTACACTGTAAGTACAGAGTTATATGCGCCGTAAAGATAATATAGAAAGCATGTGGGGGAATATTTAAATTTTTCAAAGAAATAGTATTTATCGAGCTATTCTTACTTATTTTGTTAATATTTAACTCTTAAGTCCAGTTTCATCACTCGAGCAACTCTATAATCATTACCACTAACCAGATAAGAAAACTGAGACCTAGAGTAGACTATTTAAATAAGGTCAGATTGCTGCTTATAGAGCCAATTTTAAAATTGAGTTGTGGAGGCTGAGTAGCTCAGTTGGTAAAGTGCCTGTCATGCAAATTTGAGGACATGAATTCAATATGTAGCATCCATATAAAACCAAGGCATTGTCTCTAATCCTAGTGTTGGGAAAGTGCAGACAGGAGGGTTCCAGAATTTCATTAGTCAGACAGTGTAACTAAATCAAAAGGCTCCAGGTTCAGTGAGAGACTCTGTCTCAAAAAATAAGTGGGAAAAGCCAGGCATGGTGGTTTGTTCCTATAATCCCAGCACTTGGGAGGCAGAGGTAGGTGAATCTCTCCAAATTTGAGGCTAGCCTGATCTACAAAGACAGTTCCAAAACATCCAGGGCTAAACAGAAAAACTCTGCCTTGAAAGAAACCAAAAAAGAGGGGGAGACAATCAATTTCAACCTGTGGCCTCCACATGCATACACATGCACATACCCCCCCACACACACACGTGAACAGTTTGCTAACTTCATCAATTATTTTCTCTATTTTTAAAATAACAGTTGAAATGATACTTAATGTAAAGGTGAATATTGCTTTTGGCAGTTAATATATCTTGAACAATTCTGGAAGTTCTAATTTTATTTTATTTTTGTTGTCTGATCCATTTAATTGAAATAAACTGAAAATCAGACAATTTTATCTATATTGTCAGAATACAGTGTAGCAGTTAGTACTGAAGAATATTTAGTATTTGATACTATTACTTTTCTCTCCTTATCGATGAAGGAACTATTATTTAGAATTAAGCAGTAAAAAAAAGTAGTTGAAGGTCATAGGATTAAAACACACTGCTGGCTGGTATGTAAATATGGGCAGGGAGATTTGAAATACCATACACTTAACCACTATGTTTCACTGTCTCGTATTCCATGAACAGACCAAAAGTTACCTAATTAACACGCTAGTATTGCTTATTTGGTTCAAATTTTGTATGATTATATTAAAAAATGAGAAAATTGTGATATAATCTTTTGATTTTTTTGAGACAAGGTCTTGACATATAGCCCAGGCTAGACTGGTATACACCTCAGTACTGCAGATTGATTCAAACTCATAAGCCTTCTTCCTTAGCATCCCAAGTACTAGGTTATATGCAAGCACTACCACATCTGGCTTATGTAAACTTTTAAATGCAATGTTTTATTACACCATCAGGTATAAATGGGATTAATTAATCAGCTAGCATACATACTTCTGTATTTGTTTATGTAAACAGTTCTTGAAAGTTTGCACTGATTTATAATTCTTTTTTATTTTTATTTAAATAATTTATTCAGATTACATCTCAATTGTTATCCCCTTACTTTTATCTTCACATTCCCCCCTCCCTCCCTCTTTCATCCTATTCCCCTCCACTAGCTCTGTGACAGAAGGGGACTTCCTCCCCACCATATGATCACATCCTATCAGGTCTCATCCTGGTAGCCTGCTTACTCTTCCTCTGAGTGCCACCAGGCCTCTCCACCAAGGGGAAGTGGTCAAATAGGGGACACCAGAGTTCATACCCAAGTCAGGACCTGCTCTCCACACAACACATTGGCTAGATCTGGATAGGGGTTCTAGGTTTACTGCATGCATTGTCCTTGGTTGGTACAGTAGTTTGAGCTGACCCAACTGGGTCCAGATCCCCCAGCCTTAATGGTCTTCTCGTAGGTTTCTAGGACCCTTTGAATCCTTCTACTTCCCCATTCTTCCTTACCTCTCTCACCTACAGTCCCAATAGAAAGTCCCAGTATCTATCCCAAACTCACACTAAGTGAAGACTTTCAGGGGACATCTCTATTGGGCTAGTGTCCAATTATGAGTATATACCATGTGAGTCTTCCTGGGTTATCCTCAGATTTATAATTCTTAAGAGAGTGTACCAGAATGCGCATTTTACTATATAAATTGCCAATGTTTTCCTACTTCAAGAAACAAAATAACCATTCGCTCCAAGAGTTAGCAAACTGCCATCCATGGACCAACCTCATAATCTACATAGGTGAGAATAAGCTTGTCTACAGCCATACTCATGCACTGAATGTCATCTGTGGTTGACATCTTGTTTCCACAGTGGAGATAAGTACCTGTGAAAAATAATGACATCTATTCCTTTACAGAAAATGTTTGCTGATACGTGCTAAAGAGCATTAATAAGAGATAAACACTGACAAATCAAGATACAAAGAGACTACACTATTTAGAAGGCTTTCCGTTAGCCTGGAGTCTCCTCAACTCTGCTTCTGTGACTTGGAAGGCATTACAGTAAGGAACATGAACTTTAAAGTCAGAGAATGAATATAGGGATAGCGTTTCGCCAGCTTGACTCACCTGCTGTGGAACCTTGAGAAAGACAGTAGTTAAAGTTCCAACATTGTGAAGTCATTAAAAATGAGACGAGACATACCAGTTGATCATTACTATGCCTTTTACAAAATGTATTACATGGTGTCATTGTTATCAATATCACCTAAATCCAGCCCACTACATCAGAACAGTGGAGGATGATACTAAGTCATTTACCTTCGTCAATAACGTGTACTACATCATTACTGTGGTCATTCACGTGCCACACGGAAACCAAGCGATTCACTATCTGAGGTGCTTCTGGTGTGACTTCTGTTTGCAACATTTCATTAGGTAAAGCATTGCTAAATTCTGAAAAACCAAGAAAACTCATCCATTATTTTATATCAATTCCATCATCCTCCAGGAATGAAGGAGAAATATGAGCATTCTCAGAAGAAAACCTTTGAAATTTTTCACTACATGACTTACCCTTAAAGAATGGCTACATTCAGTTCTTCAATGTGAAAGGATATAATGAAGTAGTCTCGAAGCATGAGGAAGGAAGAAAGAACAACAGACAAAGCAGAAATGTGCATGTGGACAAAGTAGATCATAATCCTATAGTACTGAAGGGAACAGAAAATAGTAGAGGCACTGCTTTATCCATCTTTTAACTGAAACAAAATGAAAATCAGGCTAATTTATCCATGTTGTCAGAAGACCACACAGTCCAGTATAACCAGGGCTACACAGAGAAACCCTGTCTCAAAAAACAAATACACAAAGTAAAATGAACAAAGAAATCTAAACAATTTTAGAGTCGCTATCCTGTCTGTCCAACTTGTATCCTACATTCCACAGGGCTTGCATGCAACCAAGGATAGCAACAAATGTAGCCCAACACCAAATCATAAATTACTTAAAATATTCTGAGATCTTTTGTGAGGTACTTTTGCAACCAGATTGTGTAGTTATTGAATGTGAAAGTTACAGATGACATCATCATTTAACAATATCAAAAGACAGGACACACCTGCACAATTCCACATACCGAATACAAAAATGATCATTTACACATTTGGAGAAAAAATTAGTAGTGGCCAGCAGGTAGAGACAGGGATGGAGAGAATGTTGATTGATGGGAAAGTTGATTGATGTAAGAGGACTACAGGAAGAGATGATGGTGACACTAGATATTCTTGAGAGATATGTCCAGGATAAAGGATACATGATCCTCCAAATACTATGAAATGGAAATAAAATACACATTTAAGCACGCTCACATATAAATACAAGTAACAAAAAGGAAGAGGGCATGGGGAGAGCAGTACAAAGATGAGTTAGTATATTGATAGTATATTGATGCATGTGTAAAAATGTCTGATGAAACCCACATCTTTATGTGTTAGATAAAAGGAATAATATAACAAGAGAAAAAATGAATACATATAAAGCTGAAGACATTTCAATAGTATCTGTAGATATGTCAATATTATGGTTATGATTTTGTCAGCTTTGGCAGTTTTGGATTTTTTTCATTTAAGAGAAACTGAATAACAGAAACAGTTTCTTGATTTAATTATAATCATTAATTTTAACTACATAGAGTAGTAAATTTTTCTGAAAGTAGACTTTCATTAATAAAAGCTACCACTATCTTACACTAATGATGTTAATGAATCTAGATTAAATATGGTGACATCTAGGACATACTACTTTAATCTCATTAAAATGATGAAGCGAGACAATAAGAAAATATTTTGGCAACTGTCATCTTCCAAGAAGGTAGACATTTTTTCTCAGGGCTTCTTCTAGACTAGTTTGTGGTTTTGCCAACATTCCTATTTTAAGATTTTATTTCTTTTGTGTGAGGTAAGGTTTGGGACAGGTACCATACATGTGCTAGTTAGAGGAATTAGCTCGCTTCCACCATGTGAATGGAACTGATGTCCCAGGGATTGAACTCAGGTCTTCAAGGTTAGTGGCAGTAGCATTTAATCTACCCACTGAGCCATCTCATCAGTATTTCTAGAGATAAAATAGTTTCAAATATTTAAGAAAAGGATCCCAAACCACATATTTTCTATCAAGAAACCCTATAAAAATAAAGAGGAAGAGCTGGAAACATAATTCAGTAGTAGAGCTCTTGCTCAGCCTCATGTTAAAAAAAAAAAAAAGAAGGGAAACAAATATGCTCCCACATGAGAGAAAACTTGACTTGTTTGTCAATGATTGAAGTAAACTTAGAGAATGGCTAGTTGGCTGTGTGGTGGTGGTGTGTGACTTTAATGCCAGCACTCAGGAGGCAGAGGCTGAGGCAGAAGCAAAGACAAGCAAATTGCTGTGAGTTTGAGGCCAGCCTGCTCTACAGACTGTTTCAGGATAGCTAGAGCTACACAGAAACCCAGTTTTGGAAAACAAAAAAGCATGGCTAGTTGGTCATGGTGGCCCAAGCTAATAATGGTATTAACTATCTGGGAGAATGATGTGAATGGGTCATGTGAATCTAAAAGTTTCACAAGGCTGGGCAAACATACTGAGACTCCAATACAAAAACAAATGTCTAAAGGAAAATCCTCAGATATGAAAGTGACGAATTGTTAAATCCTGAAGCACTAAAAACAATGAATAAAGACGTCAGACATGTGAGTTCATGCGTGCCATCACAATGCTTAGGAGGCTGAATGAATCAGACTGCCCCAAGATTAAGGCTAGCTTGCACTACATAGTGAATTCCAGGACAGCCTGAACCACAGACCAAGACTCAAACAAGCAATAAGTTTGGCAGAAAAATATAGATGTGGAGAAACTGAAAACTGGATCACTTATAGCTGATGGGAAGGAAAAATGATACAGCCTTGATGGAAAACTGTTTAGCTGTGTTGTATAAAATCAAACATAAAGTTTCCGTGTAACCAAGCATTTTACTCTTGAATAGTTATCCAAGTCAAAAGTTATGCTTACACAAAAACTATCCACACAAGAGCAAAGAATATCATCAAAATGTATGAAAAACTTAAAATACTTAAAAACGAATGGTTGTAGTAACTTACTTATAATTGAAAAGTGAAAGTAATCTAGTGAGGCCCTTAAATAGGTGAACAGAAAAGCATGTAGAACTGCACACATAGCATAGAATACAGCATTTAAAAGGGACTATTTATGCATTCACATGCAAGAACATGAGTTATGGGCAGTGGATTATGTTGGGGAAACAAGGGTAAAACATAAAGGGCATTTCTGTATTATTTCTTACAATTGTATGTATATCTTGTTACCACATGCTTGGAAGCTTAGTTTAAAAAAGAGCTACCAAGAGCGGTGTGCTAAGGATGTTACTGGATCCAGATGACATAGTCCCACTAGTACTATGTGATTTCAAACTCACCGGTATCTGAAGAGACAAACGGTGCAGCAGCAGGTTCTTGGCATCCACTATTTTCTGGTATAATTGGATTATTTAGTGTCTCAGTGTTGTCATCCACAATGTCTTCTGGATGAAGTGTCACTTCAATTAGCATTAGTTTTTCAATTACTGAAACACAGAAATTCTCAATTATGACTCTTGTACTGAGTGAAATTACCGTTCACTAAGAAGGAGAAAGGAAAATATACTCACAAAGAAATAAAATTCAAAATATTTGTCCCAAGAAGATTTGCCCTAAAAATGCCAAACAAACATTCTTCAAACAGAAATTTTATTACAAAAACAGGGATCTTGGTACCTCTAGATAGAGACAGAGATGTGCAGAGACTGTGTCACCCATGCTTTGCTATGGGGAATGTAAAATGGTTCAGCCTCCTCCCTGGCAAACAGTTTAGCAGTATCTTAAAACTAGACATGTTATTTCCATAAGGCACAACAATTACACTTATGGCATTCATACAGAGGAGACAAAAGCAGTTTACATTAATATAAGAAACCATACATAAATGTTCACAGCAGCTTTAAAACTTGTAACATCAGAAAACTACAAAGAAAAAATGACTGAGCTGTATAAAAAAGGAGAGTGTTCATATGTATAAAGTCATCATAATAAGAAAAGTTCATCAGTAGAAAGATCTATTGGGGAACCAAAAGTTGCATTTATACATAAATGTGCACACAATTATTCATAGAAGCTTTATTGCCTAGAGACACAAACTAAAACAAAACAAAAACGGTGGACTCTGTTCCCTGCTTTTGGATCACTTCCTTCTAGTGGGGCTGCCTTGCCTGGCCTCAGTTGAAGAGGATGCACTCAGTCCTGATGTAACTTGATGTGCTGGGGCAGGTTAATACAGGGGGAGGAGGCTCCCCTTTTCTGAGAAGAAATGGAAGGGAAGAGCATGGGAAGCTGGGACCAGGAGGAGAGGAAGAAGGGGACTGTGTTCAGGTGTAAAGTGAATAAATAAACCTAACACACAATATGCTCTTCAACAGATTAATAGTTAAACAAAAGAGTATATCCAAACAATAGAATCATACTCAATAATAAAGAAAACAAACTATTACTTGTTTGCATCACCCTCACTCTCCCAAATTACATCACAGAAGCATAGACAGAAAGAATGTAAGAGCCATAAGAAAGGTATGGAATGTTGTCTTCTGGAAAAGGCATGACCACTTAACTCACAGCAGCAGTGATTACCTGCACAATGCCTTTGACATGATGGGGCCTGTCAAATTTATATCATAAATGGGGCAGGACCAGTGAGGTCCCATCCCTTCCTGAGGTGCAATAGGCAGCCAATGGAAAGGGACAGACATATTCTAAAGGGGTGTAGCCACTGGTGAGGTGCCAGTGGTCATGTAAATAACACCTTACCCATGTTTCTGCCTGTAAGTAACCCTAATTCAGCTTATTGGCTCACCACCAACAAAGAGGACAAGAAAGTGAAAAGGGGCGTAGTTGAGAAGAGGAAGGACACCATGAGGAATATAGACACTTGTGATAATTTTTAAAAATGAAAAAAATTACATCTCAATTTCTGATTGCATTATTGTTATTCCTTCTTTCCTGAGGCACCAAGATGCCTGTTTTTGTAACAACCTTTCTATTTGAAAACAGTCTGGATGAATCACTAGAAAATTAAGATGAGTGAAAAGTAAAGCCCAAATATTATTCTTATATAACAAATGAGACAAAATTGTAGAAATGCAAATGATATCTATGGTAGCAAGGTGGCAGGGATAAGCCATAGGTATAAGGAAAGGTGACTATAATTGGAAAGTGAGACAGGGTAGCTCATGCCTATGTTGCCAGCATTCAGAAGGTTGAAGCAGTAGCATTGCTGATATTTTCAACATTGGTTTGGGCTACAACGTGTTTCAAAAATTTAAGAAGAAGGACTAGAGGAAAAGGTCAGGGGTTTCTGTGCATCCTGCACTCCTCATACATTTATAAATTCAGATCTGTATAATGCTTCTGAGAATTTATTTTTTCAGAACAAAAGAACCGGAAACTGAAGCTGGATCAGACCTGACAGGATTCATTCCTCTCAGCATGCTGGACGCTGACATCCTGCATCCTTCATGTTCTAGCCCCAGATTCCTCAGTTGCTGTTACCCATCAGAACAGGACAGCTTCCAGGACAGTGTTCTAAAACGCTCTGACCCCAATTGTTCTAGCATTTCAGACTGTCTCACACAGGACTCCTATTAAGCCTGGAATTTCTCAACATTTAGAAACTACACCAAAAATGCTATCCCTGGCTTACTTAACCATTTTACCCATTATTTTTGGGCCCCTTCAAAGGCATTATTCTCCCCAAATTAGCCTGAAGAAATCTTAAGAGAAAGATGCCCCGTTTTTGTTTGCTCTCTTGGGCTACAGAAGCTTATTTTCATCAGGAGTTGGTTATAAGTTATTATTGGTCTTATACAGGGTGAAAATGAGGTAGGATTCAGGGATGTCTCTCTTTTTCTTTATCTTTCTTTCATAGGTAAGGAGATAGGAGCTGAAAAGAAAGAAGAGGGGATATAAAAATATATAGGGAGGATAGAACAAAAAGTCGATTATTGAATCTACTCCTCAACTTAATGACTTAACTGTTACTCACAAGGTTTCTTTTTATTCATTGGTATAGAATTTTGTATATTGATGCACAATAAGTTTAATTTTGGTACATTGGTGTAGAATTCAAATTTCAGATTATTCTTCACACACATTATATATATATTTCTAGTCTAATATGAGGTATTGTACCCATTCAACTCAATTATAATACAAGGTTTACTTCCAATATCTTGAAAGGGCTATTGCAGGCTGTTTGGGATAATTAAGTAATACAAGCTAATTGTTAGTTGATAAAAGCATGGTTATGCCAATTACTAGTCTATTTTTATCATAAGAATATATATCCTAGGCTTAACAGATAGATATGATTCTATCAATATATAAGGTAAAATAGTTAGATATGGTCTTCAAAAGTCCCAGAAACCTAAAGAATATGGCATTTAAAGATGCTTTTATTATTTTAAAGATTCTTTGGCAAGACAAGTTAACTCCTGGTGACACCCAGCCTACCTCAAAGAAGATGATGAGCATCAAAGAACCTCTTTATGGAGATGGCTTCAAATATGGCAAACAAGCCACTGGGTAAAATGTCCTTGTTTCTAACACAGACAGAATTCTGTCTTAAAAAGGGTAAGGTTGGATGCAGGCAGAGACAATGGCCAAACTCTGCCAAGACAGGGTAAGCAAGTCCTCAATAGTTTCTGCCTCACAAATATGTCTGTCAGATATACTGGGTCAGAAGGCTGAAGATGATGCTCCAAGGATATAGAGAGTTTTGTGTGACTGTTCAGGCAGCAAACTGTCTCTGTCATTTTTTTTCTTTTCCTTCTTATTTTGGAAGCTGCTAACCTGCACTTTTGATTCACTGAGGTAATTAAGTTTTATTCCTTCTCAAGTCTCTGATGGGGTTGAAGACCAGATAGTTTAGTCTTACAATTAAGCTTAGTTGTTTAGGGCTTAATAAGTTTTTATGTCTAGATAGATGTTTTAAGTTGATAGAGATGAGATATGATAGATATTGATTTTCATTCAGAAATTTAGACTCACCAAGATAGGAAAGATGTTTTCTTCAAATTTGCCAAATACAAATAGCCAAATCACTATGAGTGTAATATTTATATAATTCCTTATTATTCCATGATTCTTGCTGTATGTAGTTTATTAATTTATGTGTAATAATATAAATGTATATGTGAAAAAGAAATATAATAAAAAAGAAAAAGCCTATTAAGTGCTGAAATAAATTTGATTGTCAGCACCCATGTGGGTGTCTGATAACTGTACATAACTCAACTCTAGTAATTCAACACCCTCTTCTGATCCCCATGGACGCTTGCATGAGCTCATACACACATACATATATATAATTAAAAACAAAAATAAATGTTTAAGAAAATGGCAAGTTAGGTACATTGTGATGATGGAAATGACCTCTTCTTTGTCCACTGAAGTGGTCACACACTTTTATTCATGGGATGAACTTGCAAAGTTCTTGACACACATTTGAAAATACAAATAAATACAAACAAATCTCTGGCATCCTGATAAAATGTGTGGATTATACCAAAGTAATCCTGGTTGTGATAGTCAATGCATTTTTGTAAAAATGTTACTATGGCAGGAGAGACAAATAATATACAAAATTGCCTTATTGTCTTACAATTGCATGTGACACTGAAATACATTAGCATGAAAAGATTAATTTGATAAAAAATGTTGTTCCAGTGAGATGGGAGATGGTTCCATCACTAAAGCACTTGCCATGTAAAGTTGACAACCAGCTCCCAGAAGAGAAGGAAGAAAGTGACTCCCCAATGTTGTCCTCTCTCCTCTACGTGTGCATCATGATATGCATGCCACCCACAAATTCTTCCCCTGATATACACAATAATGATGATTATGGTTATAACACTAAAATATAATTTTAAAAATATAACAGGTACTGAGCACGGTAGGAAAAGGCTGTTTTGAAAAAGCCATCACTTGCCACAGGTACAGCAGCACATGCCTATCATCCCAGCACTCAGAAGGCAGTCAAGAGGACCATAAGACTAATCCGAGCTACATAGTAAGCCTAGGTCAGCTTGGGCTATAATATGATCTTGTCTAAAACAAAGCAAAACAAAAGCTATCACTGACAATTAATATCAAGAATGTTGGAAATGGAGAGATAGCTCAGCAGTTAAGAGCCTTCGTTCCTCTCACATAGCACTCAGACTCAGCTTTAGTTCAAGCACACGTGATGGTTCACTACCATCTGTAACTTCAGCTCCAGAGGATTCAACACCTTCTTCTGGGCTCCAAGAGCATTGCCTATAGCAGGTGCACAAACATATGTACAGGCAATACGTCCACACATAAAAACAAAAATAAATTAAGCGTTAAAATATATTAAGAATGTTAATGCAGAGGGGGCTGGAATGATGGCTCGGCAGTTAAGAGAACTTATTGCTCTTTAAAAGTCCAAGGTTTGATTCCTAGAACCCATAGGGTAGGGCATAAGTATGCATGAGTCCAGTACAGAGGATCCAATGACCTCCTTGGGGACGAGGTATACACACAGTACACATACATATGTACATACATACATAAAAACAAATCACTCACGCAGGTATAAACAAACAAACACCAATTACCGTTTATAAAAACCGCTACTTGGCTAATTACCCCCTGTAACTCCAGTTTGATACTCTATGGCCTCTGAAAGCACCAGGCATGAAAAAGGTGCACAGACATGCATGTAGACAAAACAGCAAAACACATAAAATAAAATTCAATTTAAAAATGTTAATATGTCTCCATTTAAAATGCTGTATTTGGGGAAAGAGAGATAGCTCAGTGGATAAAGACCCTGTCACAAGAGCATGGATAATGGAGTTAGTGTCCCCGGAACCCACAAAAAGCCATGCAGGTATAGAAGCTGGCCTGTGATCCCAGCACTCAGATCACCATTGATAGGGCATAGACAGGACGTCCCCCAGGGTAAACTGACCAGCTAGAAGAAGAGATCTGCTTAAGTAAATGAAGTGGAGTACAATCACAGAAGACAGCCAACAACTTCAGATCTATACACACACACAGACATGCAGCTGCACATACATACATGTATATCCACAAATGCAAACATACCATGCACACATACTAAATACATACATACATGGGCAAAAATAAAAATATGTCTTGCACTGTGTATGTATTATTCCAAACTCACCCATCTCAGAAGCCACAGAGGTAGCTACAGTTTCAGGATCTGGGGGAACAGCGATCCCCAATAAAGCAGGGTATACTGTGTGTTTCTTGCCATCCACAATCACTTCAGTTACTTTTGGCATTTCTACCAGTACAACTTCTTCAATATCTGAAAGTAAACGATTCCCAACCATGAATTCTATATAATATAAAGCACTCTTTCTCAGGGGAAAGGGTAAGTGAAATAAAAATGTTCTCAAAACAAAGGAAACCGTGATAAATCTTCCCCTAGTATACCCAGCCCTATAAAGAGCTAACAGAAGAGCTGCAAAGCTGAGGGATATGCTGTAAGGAGGGAAGTCAGAGAATCAGAAAGGGGTTGGGAGAGAGCAGTGGAAAGGTCAGTCACATAAATGTAGAGAAAGTGTTCCACCCTTGATTGCAATGACAATGTAATGTCATTACCCTAAGATATTACCATAAGACCCAGCAATTGCACTCTTGACATTTATGAAAAAGTAATAGAACTTAGATCTACACAAAAGCCAGTACACAAATGTTTATAGTGTTTTGCTCCTAAATGTAAAAATGGATGGAAAAAAGCCTATCTTTCAGTGGATGAATGGCTAAAAACAACAGAGTTGGGGAGATGAGATGAGATGAGAGAGAATATGAACCATTTACAGATACCCACAGGTGGTATGAGCCTAAAGGGAATTATGGTGATGGGAACATAATCTACATACCATAAGATTTTCTTTATATGAGACTATTAAAGCAACAGAATTATAGAAAGCAGTATTAAGCAGATGGTAATAACAGCTCATGCCTACATTTCCATTCACTCCCAACCCCTTTCCTGACTCTGACTTCCCTCCTTACAGCATATCCCTTAGCTCTGCAGGTCTTCTGTTAACTCTCTATAGGAGTAAGTATGCTAGGGGAAGATTTATCAAGTTTTCCTTTGTTTTAGAGAACTTGAGTGAGATGGGTGGGGTAACAAAAAACAAAACAAAACAAAACAAACAAACAAACAAACAAAAAATGAAGCAGCCAATGGTGGTGGTGTTATTCTGTATCTTGGCTACAGTAGTGACAAGAAAAGCTTCTCATATAGTAAGTCTATAAATAAATATAAGCCCACAAACTAATACAAGAAAACTTGGGACTTCTCAATAATATTTAAGTATCAGATCAATGTGAATATCCTGGTTGTATATTCAATCTTAGCTTTGTTAAATAATATTGTTGGATAAAATGATAAGATAAAAGGGGATTATGTTACATTATTTCTTACAATATATGAATCTAAAATTATTTCAAAATAAAAATTTAATTTAAAACTGAAGTACAAGTGTTTTGCATTAGGGATGCTGAAGTGTTTATGGTTTGCACCGAAGAATGTTTTTTGTAAAGCATATATGCAGCTCACCAGAATCAGAAGCAGGCCCTGTAGAAGAAGATGAATTTTGCAGGCCACTGATATTTCCCATTTTAGGTGAGTAATTAATAGCCTCAGGGTTGTTTTCCAAGATGGCTTGTGGTATCACTGGATTATCTACAAGAAAAACATTTTCAAGACTCCCAATTATGAATTCGTGCATAGCAAAGCTATCCTTGAGTAATGTACAGGAAATAAACATGTTCTCACTATGACTAAGACCAAAATTACTCATCCTTAATAGACGTATCCTTTTAAAAAGGCTAAAGGAACATCATCTCTAAAGTACATGATGAAAAGAATGAAACCTTGAGAATGAAAAAAAGGAAAAATGAAAAGATAAATTATGCATTCAGAGGAACTGTCACTTAAAAATACAAGTGAGGAGATAAAACAGTACAACTCCTTGGGAAATAATTCAGCAACGTCTTATAAAATGAACCCTGTATCATCATATGACTTAGAATTTCATGTAAGTTTATACAAAGCATACATGAACTCTTACAGTGTTTGCTTATTCTAACAGTGAAAAACTGGAAACATCTTCAATATAGTTCAGTGGGTGAACAGACAGATTGTACATCCATGCCATGGAATAGTATGCAATGCTAAAAGAACTACTAGAATATTGAAAAATGTGTTATTAACTTCAAGCAAATATGTTTCATAAGATTATACCCCCAAGATACAGTGCATGTGATTCAACTGAAGTAAGTAAAATGCAAATGAAATATTATAGAAAGAAATTAAGCTCACAGATACTCAGCTGATGCTTAGGAAGGAGCAGGATGGGAGAGAAGAGAGATGAGAAAGGGAGATGGTTGTACTTTATAGAGGGGCAACAGGAAATATTCTTACAATGATGCTAGCAATCTTCTATATAATAACCTTAGAGGTAGACAAGTAAAAGCTCATGTGAGAAAATTTCATAAAAGTAATATAAACAGTCGTCATGCATACAAATGTGGATTTAAGCCATGTCAATTTCATAGTCATGGTGTTACATTTCTGCAATACACTGTCATTGAGGAAAACGAGTACAGCGTAAATGAGGCCTCTATGATTTCTTCCCACTAACATATAGATTTTAAATTATCTCAAAATATAAAGCTATAAGGATGTGGTTGAAAAATAAGCTGCAAACTACAAATTTTAATTGACTATCCTTAAATAATATAAGGGAAATATACATTCCTATGAAGAGAACTAAAAAAGCCTAAAATAAAGGCAAGAAGAAATTATTCAAATGGAAAGAACCAACTGTAGGTCACTGGAGAGAATAAATTAGCAACAGAAAGGTCAGAAATGCAAAGGTGGAGAAGATGGATAATTTGTATGTAAGTGCTGGGAATGAAAAATGTATAGAGTAGAAGAAATGGAAGACTGGCAGTCCTTACAAAACTGGACATGAAGAGGGTTAATTATGTAAAATATGCAAAGAGCTAAAACACTGAACATAAATAAACAAGAAAATAAATAATCCAATTTTAAAAGAAGTAAACAGAAAATTCTCAAAAAATGAAATAGATGCAGTTGAGAAATACTTTTAAAAGGGTTCAACATCATTAGCCACCAGGGAACTACAAATTAAAAGTACTTTGAGATTCGCCTCCCGATACATTAGAGTGGCCAAGGTTAATAAAACAGAGAACTGCTGAGGATATGGGCAAAGAAAGACAGTTATACATTGATGAGGGGAGCACAAACTGGACAGTCACTATGGAAATCAGTATGAGGAATTCCCATAAAGCTGAAACTAGACATACCATATGACATATCAGCTCTTCCACTCTTGGGCATATACCCACAGAACTCTACATCTTACTACAGAAATAGTTGCTCATTGCTGCTTTATTCATAGCAGTTAGAAACTGCTAGGGGTGAATAGATAATGAAAACATGATATATTTACACAATAGGCCTATTCAGTTGTTCAGAAAAACGCAATCTACATGTAAATGGATGAAGCTACAAATGATCATCCTAAGTGAGGCATCCACAACCCAGAAAGTCCCACCTTTTGTTTTCTCTTACATGTGGATATTAGCTTTTATGTTTAAATGCATGTGTTGTATTTAGAATGTTCCTAATGGTTAGGTAGCTAGTAAGGGACCAGAAGGAAAGGTAAGCAGCCAAGGAAGGGGATTAGAACATAGTGTTAGAAAGGAATACAGGGAAAATTTGGACAGGAAGATTAAAGGGGAAAGGGATAGAATGGAGTTTGAAAAGCTGTATGGAAACCTACTACTGTAGAAGCTTCATAATACACTGTGGTGGTTTAAAGGAAAATGGCCCTCATATGCCCATATGGAGTAACACTATGAGGAGATCTGGCCTTCTTGGAGTAGGTGTGGCCTTGTTGAAGGAAGTGTGTCACTGGGTGTAGGCTTTACGGTCTCAGGTGTTCAAACCAGGCCAAGTGTCTTGCTCTCTTCCTGTTGCCTGCTGGTGCTGATATAGAACTGTCAGTTATCTCTCCAGTATGGTTTTTAACCTCTGTGCTGCCATACTTCTAACATTAACAGGAATAGGCTAAGCTTCTGAATTTGTAGGCCAGCTCCAATCACTGTTTTCATTTATAAAAGTTGCTGTGGTCATGGTGTCTCTTCACAGCAATAGAAACCTCAACTAAGACAAATTCACATATAGAATCATGTGAGCTATAATAACAGCCTGCCTGTAAGATATGCCCACTGTGGCATGAGTTTTGTAAGAGTAATCAAAAAGAGAGGCAGAAGGGGCAGCACAGACACAGGGCAGGTCTGGTGGAACATGCCTTTTATTTCCAGCACTCATAAAGCACAATCAGTTGGATCTCTTTGGACTCAAGGCCAGCCTGGTCTCAAGAGCAAATTTCAGGCCAGCTAAGGCTACAACATAGTGATGATATGTGTCAAAAGCATGAACAAGAGTGTGGATTGTTCAGTGGTTAAGATTCCTTACAGTTCTTCCAGAGAGGATCAGAGTTCAGTTCCAAGAATCCAGATTGATTAGCCTACAACTTCCTGGAAGTCTAGTTCTGGGGGCTCTGATGCCTTTTTTGGCCTCTGTGGTCATTCACATATACTACATGCATAAATGCACATATACACATTTGAATATTCAATAAGTAATTTTTTAAAAAACTAATATGGCACTATGGTAGAACACTTGCTTAACAAGCACAAGGCCCTTGGTTCCCTACCCAGCACTGCAAAATAATCTTATATTGTGGTAAAACTAAATAGAATAGATAATGACCATTATTAGTATTAATAAAAGTACACTTGAGGACATCTCGATAAAATCTGTGGATTGATCCAATTTAAAACCCTTAGCTTATAACAGTTGTTAACTTTTAAAGACGTTGTCACTGGAAACAATAGCTCAGCCATATAATTCTCTGTCAAATGCTTAAGAATGCATGTGAACCTGAAATAACTTCAAATGCGAAGGTTCGTTTTAAAAGAACGGGGCTGGAAAGATGGCTCAGAGGTTAAAAGCACTGCCTGCTCTTCCAAAGGTTCTGAGTTCAATTCCCAGGAACCACATGGTGGCTCACAAACATCTGTAATGAGATCTGGTGCCTTCTTTTGGCCTGCAAGCATACATGCAGGCCCAACACTGTAAACATAATAAGTAAATAAACCTTAAAAAAAAAAAAACGAACGACACAATATTGAACAGGTACAGAGAGACTGGATGTGGGAGGGGCTCAATAAGTCTTCCCAAAAGATGGCTAAAAGCCAGAAGATCAAAGAATTTACGGTGAGACTGTTTCCTCTCGTAATACCAGAAGCTACAGTCAAAGTCTCACCAACATGACTGCCTATGCATGAGCTGAATGAGGGTGGCAGCAATGAAAAGCTCCGTGAGGCCTCTACCTTACACAAAGAACTGTAGGCAGCTGAGGAAAGCTGGAAATGGAAGATGTGGTCTTCCCCAGGGAAGAGCCCACCGACTGGTTGTTCAGTGCCAGTCAGCTCAGAAAACATACATATAGGTAGCATTATACAAACTGAGCAGGTTGTATTTAGTAGTATATATGTTTAAACACATATGCATGCACTAATAGTGAAAAAAGACATGAATTTAAAGGTGAGTGGGAAGTGTTATATGGTAGAGATTTTAGGTAGGAAAGGGGAGGGGAAGTGTTCTAATTAAATTACAATCTCAAAAATAAAATAATAAATAAAATAAGCCCCACCACTGTCTGAGGAGCTACTGGAAATTGATAGCCACTAAGAAAAAGATTCAGTTTTCTTTAAGATGAGACTCCTGAGCCAGGAGTGTTGGTGCACACCTGTAATCCCAGCACTCGGGAGGCAGAGGCAAACAGATCGCTGTGAGTTCAAGGGCAACCTGGTCTAAAAGGTTAGTCCAGGTCAGCCAAGGCTAGACAGAGAAAACCTGTCTCAGAAAAACAAAAACAAACAAACAAGAAAGAATGAGGATCGCCCCCATATGCTACCTAGACTCCAGCAGATGGCCCTATATCCATGCACATAGTGGCAGCACTAAGTAGACTCAGTGCATTAAATAAAGAGTGTACATGAGGTTGGAAATTAAACAGGGGGATGTTAGGGGAGGAGGTGGAGAGGAGAGGATGGAGAGGTGGATCTAATCAAAACATTTTATGCATACACAAAATTCTCAAGCAATAAAATCATTGACACTAACAATGAGGTAATTTTGGATTATGGAGTGCTATCTGTAATGGATATGATTTTGAACTCACCAAAGTTGTGAAAGATTGGTGGAGTGACAATGTCTTGTTCATGGTGATTTTCCTCAGAAGTTGGGTTGTTGAATGTCACAGTGTTGTTTTCAACACTGGCATCTGCAATTTCTGGCATTTCTATAAATAAAGAAAATTAATGTTATAACAGCTTTCATATAGAGACTAGAGTCTTCAGGAAAGGAAGAAGAATTAAGGCATTCATGGAAAAAGGAAATTTAGAATAGTTTGTCCCCCCACGAACTTACCCATATGTGAGTCTAAAAAGGCCTCAATATAAATCTTGTAATTAAAACAAAACAAAACAAAAAAAACTAACACTAGTTTGTGTGACGCTGTTTTAAAATCTAAAGAGCATTATTTATGTGTCGTTACAGACTCACCCAAATGAAGAGGGATGTCGTCAGTATCTGGGTTGGTATCCTCAATTCCCACAATAATCTGGTAAACCATCCTGTTAGAGTCATTGTCAGGAATGAAGTCTACTGTTTGCTGACATTCTAGAAGAGCTTCCAAAGCAGGCTGCTCGACTGAGGTAATGACACTGTTGATTCTTTGAGCACCTCCATCACAGGGTACTGTGTCAGGGCCAGGAAACAGATCTTCAAGACTGGCCTCTGCCACTGGCTGAGGAACTGTTCGCTCAGGATTGTTCTGGCCCACAATTGTCTGTTCTATTTGGATGAATGACTCTAGGCAATGTTCCTGTCGAAGAAAAGAGAGTGGAATGACTTAAACTTCCTCAGTTCCTTGACTTCAGTTCCTCCATGAGATCAGCCAATCAAAACGTTTCTTTTAGTAGTTGTTTTGCTTCTTGAGACAGGTTGTCATATCATTCAAGCTTTCTTACAAATGATGACTCTCCCACCCAGGCGTACTTCACCACACCTGGCTGTTACAACATTGTTTTTGAAATTAAAACTTTATTATAAAGAACTTGCAAATCAAAAAAAAAAAAAACATGCCTTAAAATAACCAGACCCAAAGTAAAAATATTCCTGTGTGGTGAGCTGGAGAGATAGTTCAGAGGTTAAGAACACTGGCTGTTCTGCCAAGGTTCTGAGTTCAATTCCTAACAATCACATGGTGGCTCACAACCATCTGTAATGTGATCTGATGCCCTCTTCTGGCCTACAGGTGCACATACAGGCAGAGGACTGTATACATATTAATAAATAAATAAATCTAATAAACAAACAAATAAATACAGCTTTTTAAAAATATATTCTTGTATGAATACACATCATATCTAAAATAACACTAACTCAGTTTAAATCAACTGTGAATAAAAACAAAACTTAAAATGCGAATCAGAGATGGCTAAGTATACTGTTCTTCCAGAAGTCTCAAGATCGGTTCCCAGTACTCATATCAAGAAGCCAACATGTGTCAATAACTTCCACCCCATGGGATTTGGCATGCCCTTCTGGCCTCTGAAGAAATCATGAAAACACACATACACACACACACAGTTTTAAAAGCTGGTCATTTACATTCATTTCTGTTACTTCATTTTCTACTGATCAAGGTAAATCCTGCCTTTCCATTCTCCTCTAGTACATTTTAACTGGGTTTTATAAAAGGTCATTTAGTAACATAAAAGCATTTGTGTTAATTTGGTAAACTTGCGTTTAAGCATTTTTCCAATAGAATTTTAGTCCCCTGTATGGTGCTGAAATAAGTGTAGATCAATCAACCTTGTTAATTTTGTGGATTCTTGTTTCATATCTTTGGGTACTAGAAGTTTAGCAAAATTGTAGGAATGCATTTGTAATACTTACACAGCTCTCAATTCTTGAAACTTCTTCGTAAGTATTGGTAATCTGCCTGTTAGTCCTTTCAAAAAGATCTTCTAAATGCTATTATAAATGAGAAAATTATTAAGTTCTCATTTTAAAAGAAAAAATGTGTCTTTCTGGGTCTGAGTTATCTCACTCAGTATGATTCTCTGTTAATTCAGGATAACCAGATTACAATACAGAGACTGAAGTGCCAACTAAGGTCCATGTATGATGTGGACCTAGACCCTCTGCTCAGATGTAGTAGATAGGCAGCACAGTCTCTTTGTTGGTCCCACAATATGGGAAGTAGGGAATACTTCTGACATGGACTTGGGCCTCCTAATATTGATCATTTCCCCCCTAGCAAGGTGGCCTTGCCAGGAAACAGAGGAAGAGGTTACAAGTATTACAGAGGACACTGGATAATCTGAGGTCAGATGTTAGGGGAGGAGGGTTCACCTTTCTAAGGCTAGGAGAGGGAGGAAAAGGGGATGAGGGAGGGGATAGCATCTGGGAGGTGATGAGTAAGGGGGTGGGATAAGAATGTAAACAATTCAAACAAGTAGGTAACTTATATTGCTCATCCCACTACATGGCTCTGAGACTGGCTGAGATATGAATGTCTATACATAGGCAAGGCTTCATGTTGGTCACAGAATCCTTGTGACTTATTATTAGATGCCAGTCTTCATATGGCATGAAAGAAGATTTGCAGATGTCTTCTGATCATACAAAGAGCAGAGAACCAGCCTTAATTGTTCTATACATCCTGCACAACTCATACAATTATAGTTTTAGAAATGTATAACGGTTGTGAGAAATTATGTTTTCAGAACAAAAGAGCCTAACACTGACATCCTGCATTCTTCAGGTTCCAGCCCCAGGTGCCTCAGTTGCTGTTACCCATTAGAACAGGACGGCTTCCAGGACAGTGTTGTAGAAAGCTTCTGATCCCAATTGGTCCAGCATTTCAGACTGTCCCACACAGGACTTCTATTAAGCCTGGAATTTCTCAACATTTAGACCGGACCAAAAATGCTATCCCTGGCTTACTTAACAATTTTCCCCAATTTTATTTAGGTCCTTTTAAAGGTATTATTCGCCTTAAATCAGTCTGAAGAAACCATAAGAGAATGAAGTCGCATTTCCTCTAAGGGGCAGTGGGTAGGTTTCTGTTTGCTCTCTTGGTCTACAGAGGCTTATTATCATGGGGAGTTGGTTATAAGTTATTATTGGTATTATACAGAGATAAAACTGGGTTGGACTCAGGGATCTCTCTCTTCCTTTCTCTTTCTTTTGTAGGTAAGGAGATAGAAGCTGAAAAGAAAGAAAGGAGGGTATATAAATATAGAGGGAGGATAGAACTTAAGGTAAATTAATGAATCTACTCCTCATCTGAAGGTCCTAATTGTTACTCACAAATAAAGTTATTTTTAATTCATTGGTATAGAATTTTGTATATTGATGCAGAATGAATTTAATTTTGATACACTGGTATAGAATTCAAATCTAAGATTATTCTTCACACACATGTATATTTCTACTCTAATATGAGGTATTGTATCCACCCAATTCAATACAAGGTTTACTTCCAATACCTTGAAAGTGGTGCTGCAGCCTATTTAGGAGAATTCAATAATACAAACTAATTGTTAGTTGAACAAATCATGGTCATGTCGAATACTAGTCTAATTTTATCAAAAGAATATATGTCCTAGGTCTAAAAGATAGATATGATTCTATAGATATATAAGGTAAAATAGTTAAATAAGTTCTTCAAAAGCCTGACAAACCTACAGAATATGGCATTTAATAGAAAGATCCAGAGGGTCTTAGAAACCTACAAGAAGAACATCATAATGTGTGGATCAGGGCCCAGGGGGGTCTGCCCAAACCACTGCACTAACCAAGGGCAGTACAAGCAGTAAACATCGAACCCCTACTCTGATCTAGCCAATGGGCAGGACATTCTCCATAGTTATGTGGAGAGCGGGGACTGACTTTGACATGAACTCTGGTGGCCCATATTTGACCACCTCCCCTCCCCTTGGTGGGGAGGCCTGCGGTGGCACTCAAAGAAAGAATAAGCAGGCTACCAAGGTGAGACTTGATACCCTTTGACCATAAAGTGGGGGAGGAGATCCCCCTCAGTCATAGACCTAGGGGAGGGGAATAGGGTGAAAGCGGGAGGGAGGGAGGGAGGAACGGGAGGATACAAGTGATGGAATAGCAATTTATTTGTAATCTGAATAAATTAATTAAATAAAAATTTTAAAAGATATTTTTATTATTCTAAAGATTCTTTGACAGCAAGACAAGTTAACTCCCAGCCTGCCTCAAAGAAGATGATGAGCATCAAAGAATCTCCTTATGGAGATGGATTCAAATGTAGCAAACCAGCCACTGGGCAAAATGTTCTTGTTTGGGCCACAGACAGAAGTCTGTGTAAAAATGGGCAAGCTTGGATGCAGGCAGAGTAGACAGTCAAACTCTACCAAGACAGGGTAAGCAACTCAATAGTTCCTGCCTCACACATATGTCTGTAAGATAGATTGGACCAGAAGGCTAAAGATGATGCTCCATCATTATAAAGAGTTTTGTGTAACTGTTCAGGCAGCAAACTGTCTCTGTCATTTTTTCATTTTGGAAGCTGCTGCCTGCACTTCCGGTTCACTCAGGTAATTAAGTTTTATTCCTTCCCAAGTTTCTGATGGGGTTAAAGACAAAATAGTTTAGTCTTACAATTAAGCTTAGTTGTTTAGGGGTTAAGATGTTTTTAGAACTAGGTAGATGTCTTAAGTTAATAGAGTTGAGATATGATAGATATTGATCTTCATTCAAAATTTTAGACTCAACAAGATAGTAATGATGTTTACTTTATATTTGCCAAATACAAATAGTCAAATCACTATGAATGTAACATTTATATAATTTCTGATGGTTTTGTGTTTGTTCTTGCTGTGTGTAATTTATTTTATTTATGTGTAATAATATAAATATACACGTTTAAAAAGAAGCATAATAAAAAATGGAAAAAAGAAGCAAAACACAGTCATAAACACACAAAAAGGAAAGAAAGAATGCATGAGCAAATTTAGGAAGCATGGGGCTGGTGAGATGGCTCAGCTGTTAAGAACACTTGCAACTTTTGCTGTAGGCATGAGTTTAGTTTCTAGCACCCATACGGTGGTTCACAACTATGCCCAACTCTTGTCCCTCCTTCTGACTTCTCCTGGAAGCATGCATGCATGTAGTGTACATACACACATGTAGGTAAAATACTTACATAAATAAAATTAATACATCCAATAAAATTTTAAAACAGAATAATTAATTAATAAAACAAAATATGAAGTTGACTTTTGAGTTCTTGGCACAATAGAAGCTCTTCTGTAGTCATAAATGCCCCATTTCCTTGGTGAAGTCTGGGTGTGACACAAACCACCTGGCTGAGATTTGGACTCTCAGCCTGCCCCTACACTACCTGATCTATGCACACTTGGAAGAGACTCCAATGACAAAAGGTAAGCAAGTCACAGCCCCTGACAGCCTCCCACATGCTACAGCCACTTCCCATCAAGGAAGAGGGTAATTTAGAGAAAGGCAAAAATCAAGGGCTGCACCCCACACCTACTGAATGAAGAACCCGAGTGGAAGCAACAGGCTGGGTTTTAACAGGCCCTCGGATGGGTCCAGATACATGATCAAGTGAGAAAAGCCCAGGACTGTGGCACTGCGCGAAACACCACAGCTTTGGGGAACATGATTGGCTCCAATATCAGAACATTGCCACTAGTTACTCAACTTCTCTGTGTTTCAGTTTTTCTCATGTTCAGAATTAGGATGAAATATCCCTTAAAAGTTCTCTTAAGGACAAGCATTGCTGTAGCACTATCTTAATACTTAAGATGCTAGGGCTACAAGATGATTGGTTCAACAGACTCAGTACTCCATTAGTAGGATTCTCACCTCTGCTCACCAGGTAAGGAGCTGAGGCCAAGCTTGCCCAGAAGAGCAGAGAGAATCCAGACTCTCAGCTGAGGCTTTATAGAAAACATGCTGTCTGAGTAGAACATTTAAAGGTAAGGTAAAAAAAGGTGTTGGCAGGGTAAAGATATGTGAAGCATACAGAGTGAAAAAATCATCACCTTCAAAAATACCCAGGGAGCCAGACAGTGGTGGCACATGCCTTTAATCCTAGCACTTGAGAGGCAGAGACAGGTGGATCTCTGTGAGTTCAAGGCCAGGATGGTTTACAGAGTGAGGTCCAGAACAGCCAGGGCTACACAGAGAAACCGCAAATTAGAAACAATAAATAAATAAATACCCAACAAAAACTCAGTAAGAAATTCAAGTGCAATGTTTCAACAGCCAGTGTTAAATGCTGGTAACGGAACTGTGTTCTAAAGGGAGTACAAGAGTAAGGGCTACTGAGAGGGGATAGGCAGGCAAGGAAAGTGGTGTTCTGAACCAACAGAGGAGAAAGAGCAACAGGGACTGTATACATGATTGAGAGGTGGAAGGCTGTGACCAATTATGAACTTCTGTGAACACAGAAAAGAAGGAAGATGAGGAAACCAGCAAAGGCATCAGTCTTGAGGAACAGAAGACTTTACTCTTTATGAACTAGAATGGTCCAAACGAGGGTAGGCTCTGGACAGTTTGCTGGCTGTAGAAGCTGACTGTGGCTGTGGAATATTTACCAGGTAAAAGACAACCCTGCCCAAATGGGCTACTTCTCTGTATTCTGCCACCAGCCTATCTCGGGCTCAGAGACATACACAAGATGCCTGGCAAGGAAAAGTTGCTGTAAGAAACTAGAGAAAAGAACCAAGGGCTGAAGTGGTTTGCATGAAGTGAGCTTTCCGTGTCTTGGTCAGGGTTTCTGTTGTTGTGGAAAAACATCACGGCCAAGAGCAGCTTGGGGAGGAAAGTGTTTTATCTCGCCTTCCGTCTTTTAAGTCCATCACTGAGAAGTCAGGGCAGGGTCCTGTAGGTGGGAGTTGATGCAGAAGCCATGGAGCTGTACTGCTTACTGGCCTGCTCCCCATAGCTTGCTCAACCTACTTTCTTTTTTAAAATATATTTTATTAATTTATTCATATTTCCTTTACCTGAGGACAACAGATTAAAGACCAGGCAGCAGCCATGACGTTTCACTAGACATCTTCTGTCCCTTCTTTAAAGCATGTTGAATGTGCCTGACACACTTCCACTGTGTATAAAACATCGGAATGGCACATCCTTGTATTTGGCTCCTGTAAGGACACTTTAAAATCTTATGTTTTTCCTTGTCATCTGGAATTGGTATCAAGACGGAACAGGTCATGACTACTCTCTGAGTCCCCATTATAGTTCAAAATGCATATATCCGTTCTTTAAATGTGTGCAGCAACGTGTGAGGTCATGAGGAGTAATGATGAATACATTGGCAACTGACAAAAGCCTTTCCTCTACGGCCAATGGGAATGGCCCAGGGGTAAAAGGGCTTGTTTTTGTTCTTTTTTCCTTTTTTTTTTTTTCAGACCTCAAATTTCCAAATTAGGAATCTTTGCATTTATTGTTTTTTTGTTTTGTTTTGAGTTTTCCTTTTTTTTATTGAAAAATAAAATCATTCATATTACCAAAATAAAAGAGTCAACAGTTGCAAGCAGCACAGCTTAGGGGTGTATCAATGGAACTCAGTGAAAACCAGGAGGCAGTAATATCAGAAATGGAAGTGCCTCAAGGGCAGGTCCTTCAGAAAATGACTTGGAAGCCTGAACATCTGTATTTGCCCAGACATCACATCATACCCAGCTTCCTGGTTGCTGGGACCCTGACTAAATACTATACCACACCACAGGTGGCAGGCTATTAAGGTCTAGACACTATAGGCCATGTAGCCCTTCTAGAACTCACACTTTTAAACTTATTTGTTATTTATTTTATTTTCACTTTTTACTTGTGATTAAACCTATGACCTCATACATGCCAGGCATGTATGGAATACTAAACCGCATCCCTAGCTCTTTTTACCTTTTTATGTTGCAACAGGATCTCACTAAATTGCCCCATCTAGTTGGCCTCAAGACACTCCTGCGTTAGCCTCCCAAGTAGCTGGGATTATAGGCATGCATGACAGCACCCAGACAAACTTTTGCTTTGCAAACTGTGTCAGCACATTCTACTCAAGAAATCTTATAGGATAAGATTTGCATTGTGTATCCCCATTGCCTTTAGGACATTGGTTCTCAATCTTCCTAGTGCTGCAATTCTTTAATACAGTTCCTCATGTTGTGGTGACCCACAACCATAAAATTATTTTTATTGATACTTCTTAGCTGTAATTTTGCTACTGTTATGAATTGTGTTTTCCGATGGTCTAAGGAAACCCCTGTGAAAACAACTGTTCAACCCCCAAAGCAGTCATAACCCACAGGATTGAAAACCACTGCTCTAGGGTACCCAGTTCACAAAATCACTGATACTTACATATTTCTCTTGGTGTCTACTAAAAGGTTAGTTTTTCTCACATACCCTAAAAACAACATTTAAGATGAATTCCTCACAAGATATGCCTTTTTGTTTCTGTGGAAGTAACTTTGTATGCAGTTAGGCTCACAGGAAAACTGCATCCAAAACAGCCAAATGTCATAAAAGTCTACATTGAAAAACTAAACATCAAAGAATTCCTATGAAATTTAAATTAGCTATACCCCAGGTCCTTTCTTCACATTTAATTTTGAGACAGAGTCTCATTAAGTTGTTTTTAAAATTAATTTATTCATATTACATATTGATTGTTAGCCCTTCCCTTGTTTCCTCCTATTCCTCCCTCCCTCTCCCTTCCCCCCTTCTCCCCTCTCCTATGTCTGTGACTGAGGGAGACCTCCTCCCCCTATATATGCTCTTAGAGTATCGAGTCTCTTCTTGGCCTATTATCCCCATCCAGGGGACATGGTCAGAAAAGGGGCACTAGAGTTCATGTGAGAGTCAGATCTCACTCTCCACTCAATGGTGGAGAATATCATGATCGTCAGCTAGGTCTTGGTAGGGGTTCAAAGTTTACTGCCTATATTCTCCTTGGCTGGTGCCTTAGTTTGAGGACGACTCCAGGACCCAGATCTGCCTGTCATAAAGTTCTTCTTGTAGGTTTCCAGGACCCTGTGGATTCTACTATTTCCCCATTCTTCCATGCTACTCTCACCTAAAGTCTCAATAGGATGTCCTCTCCTCTGACCCACTTTCCTGGTAAGTAAAGTTTTTCATGGTACATATCCCTTGGACTAGTGTTTTGATATAAGTGAGTATATACCGTTTGTCTCTTTTTGCTTCTGGGTGAACTTACTCATTATGATAATTTCTAGATCAATCATCCTCGTTAGTCATCAGAGAAATGCAAATCAAAACGACACTGAGATTCCACCTTATACCCATCAGAATGGCTAAGATCAAAAACTCAAATGACACCACATGTTGGCGAGGATGTAGAGCGAGAGGAACACTCCTTCATTGCTGGTGGGAATGCAAACTAGTACAACCACTTTGGAAAGCTATCTGGCACTTTCTCAGAAAAATGGGAATAGGGCTTCCTCAAGACCCAGCTATTCCACTCTTTGGAATATGCCCAGAAATGCCCTACCACACAACAGGGACATATGCTCAACCATATTCATAGCTGCTTTATACATAATAGCCAGAACATGGAAACAGCCTTAGTGTCCCTCAGTAGAAGAATGGGGTACGAAACTGTGGTACGTTTACACTATGGAATACTACTCAGCTATTAAAAACAAGGAATTCCCGAAATTTGTGGACAAATGGATTGATCTCATTAAGTTGTTAAAGCTAGCTTTGAATATAAGATCCTTCTGCCTTAGTTTCCTAAGTAGCTGACATTACAACCTGCATTACCAGGTTCAGTTAGTTACAAGTTTATATATATATATGAGAGAGAGAGAGAGAGAGAGAGAGAGAGAGAGAGAGAGAGAGAGAGAGAGAGAGAGAGAGAGAGAGAGAGAGAGAGAGAGAGAGAGAGAGAGAGAGAGAGAGAGAGAGATAGCAACTATATTTCTATTAAATTTTTTCACATTGGGATAATATTCTAATTGGCATTTTAAGTGTACATTATAGTGGGATGATAATTACAGAACAGAAAAAATTTTAATGGTGTAGTGACATTGTATGTAAAAAAATTCTGCTCAGTATTTTAGAAAATTACATTTAAAAGACAGAAATTTGATACCTCACATAACAATGGAAGTCTCTAAGAAAGTTTCAAGTATTTTGTTCCTCTCTGGATATTATAAAAGCAAGTAGTCAGTGCTTAATATCCCTAGCAGCTAAAATAAGCACTAGAAATAATATGTTCAAAGAGTTACCGGTCTGAATAGTTTTTACTTTCACCTACACTGTAAAGGATTTCAGAAATCTAGTAGCAAAGATAAAGTAAGCCGAAACTGACATTCATATTGGAATGAGAAAACTAATAAAGGCCGAAAGGAAACAAGTTATAAAAGGATTTAAGTTTAAGTGACTGATGAGCATTATTATGAACATATTTTAATATAGCTAAATACAGGGTTAAGGATGTAGCTTGTTTGTACAAGACTTGCCTAGCATGCCCAGGGCATTTTTAGTGTGTACTGCATGGTTTATTTTAGGCCATGTAGAGGCCTAGCATTACTGACCCAACAGTTAACAACGAATGCACCTAGCATCCAGATCAAGATTTCTTTCCTGTAACCCAGAATGATTCCTTCAGAAGCTGAATTCCTCGGCAGGAGCAGGGAAAATGCCAGTGAACTTGGAACATCATGTGATGCCAGAAAAGAAGACAGTGCTCAAGAATGGTGAAGGCAGAGCAAAAAAGCTTTAGGAACCAAAGGAAAAGAGTTCAGAATGACCTAAACTGTAAGATCAGAGCAATGAAATGAGTAGTGTTAATAACTGGAATGCAAGATATAATCAAGTAAGTGTGTGTGTGTGTAATATTGGCTCATAACTCACAATAAATTTTCATGAGTCTGTTTTTGATATGACTATATATATATATATTTACATGAATGAGAAATTAATGATGGTTCTTCCTAACAAATTCTAATCAATAAATTCTAATAAGCATAGGACAAATGAAGGAATAGAGAGTCACTTTTAGGCAAATATCAGGGTAATAATGGTCACAGTTAAAAATCCATGAACAAATGCTAACTCAATTCAGTGGGTTTTGGAGAAGCAGAATGTTAAAGAATCACAGAGAATGCTGTATATTAATCACTTACAATGGGAAAAATGAGAAGGCACTTTGTGAATCAAGTGATGTATGTTAACTTAACCATTAACAAGGTATACAGACAACACCTGTCCTAGGATGTGGCTCAAAAAGATAACAGCATTTGTGCAGCATTCTTGAGAATGATGCACAAATTTTATCTATTCAAAAGGGAATATAAGACACACAAAAATTGAGAGATATTTTATAAAATAGCCACCTAGCTGTCATCCAATGTCTAGGTCACAATAATACGGAAAGAATGAGGAACGGTGACAGATCCAAAGAGACAATGGAGACAAGGAAATTCAGTGTGTGTGTGTGTGTGTGTGTGTGTGTGTGTGTGTGTGTGTCTCATGACGTCAGTTTCTTCAGAACACGAGTTTCTTCTAGGAATGTGTTTTCATGCTCTTCCCAGGTATGTGGGATAGGATGAGTTCACTTTAGATTATTTGTTTCAAGTGGCTATTGTTGTTTCTTCTTATGCCTCTGCGGTAAACAAATGTTTTGGCCATAGGTCCTTGCGATTCTATACTTTTCGCAGGTGACTCTTCTTAGCCCTCAAAATATAAATTGCTGGATGCTGTGAATAAAGCTGGCTATTGCATGAGACTTTAATCTGCCTCACTTGTAGGCCCCACTCTCCCAGGTTCATGCCACCATTTAGAGCAGTAAATACCATCTCAGGAGAATTGATTTATGAACCAAAAGAGAAATAAAGGTAGGAATTAAGAGGAAAGTTCAAGACATCAATTTTTTGAAGAAGCCTGAATGTCTGGTTATTATTATAGCAAAAGGCCTTTCATTGACCATACTACAACAGCAGGAAAGGATGTACTACTGGTAGAACTGTATTCTTATTAACCCTACTGCCCTTAAGCCATAATTCCCCTTGAACATAACGCTGTCTGTGCTTCAGGGCATGAAGACTAGTTCTTCTAGTAAGCTAGAATCATTTCTGTTATGAAAGGAAATATTTCTAACCATAAACAAAGAATCAAATGTTACGGGGCTCTTGATCTTCAAATAATCCAACAGTGACACTCTGTGGTCAAGACAGGAAACAATCTTCTTCAGAATAAACCTGGATGTAAATAGCTAAAGAGCCCATTATACTGAATTAAAAGGACTATCAAAAAGATAAATATGGACTTTAAATACAATATTGATACAAATATATTAAGTAGCTAACAATATATTTGTTATAAAATACATGATTAAAATTATTTGATTTGCCTTGCATCATACACTTAACCAATAACCAAAATCATATGCAATTACACTAAAACATGTCCTAGTAGAATGTATTTTTATCAGTCCAACCTCCATTAAGTCACAATAGCCAGTGAACAACACAATCCTTTTAGTACTTCAGGTCTTCAAGGCTATGCCTAGCCCTCTTCACTTA
Organism: Acomys russatus; assembly: GCF_903995435.1. Lineage (NCBI taxonomy): Eukaryota > Metazoa > Chordata > Mammalia > Rodentia > Muridae > Acomys > Acomys russatus. The sequence continues at coordinate 33,433,980 of NC_067169.1, forward strand.
TACCATGCATCAGGCCCTAACCTCAGAGCCACAATCCTGCAGCTTCCTTAGGCCCCAACAGGACGCTATGGCCCTTTCTTCCACACCACTTTTCCACCTCCCATTTGAAGCTGCCTGTCACCTCACAGCTTCTCTATGCCCTCCTGGCTATTATACTGTGCAATCCTATTCCCATCCCTTCCCTATGGATAAGACCTCACTCCTCAGCTTTGATTTTCATTGCCTTTAGGCAAATGCATGGGCCCCATTCACAAAGGGCCTGGTACCAGGTGCAGTCTCTCCTTGGGCTGTTAACCAGGACCCCTGCTGAGTGCAGGGGGGGCGGGGAGAGACATGCTGAAAGGCTTGATCCCCTTTGATGTGCCCTGAGTCCTGAGAATGCCCTCAGCCACAGGCTGCTGGGACATTTTTCCTATACTCCCCTCATCCATGGGAATGGTGACATCCATACCCTCTCATTGACCTTGTTATGCCTCTTAGAAAACCTCCAGCCAATGGTCAGAATATTCTCCACAGTTGAGTGGAGAGTGTGATACGACTTTCTCACGTACTCTGGTGCCTCACATTTGACCATGTCCCCTGGAGGGGGAGACCTGGTGGCACTCAGAGGAAGGACAGCAAGTAGCCAAGAAGAGACTTGATACCCTATGAGAATATATAGGGGGACGTAATCCCCCTCAGGAACAGTCATAGGGGAGGGGAATAATGGGAAAATGGGGGGGGGGGAGGAATGGGAGGATACAAGGGATGGGATAAACATTGAGATGTAACAAGAATAAATTAATAAAAAAAAAAAGAAAGAAAAAAGAAAACCTCCAGCCTCTCCACTCAGCACCAGACCTAAAGGGCCCAAACTTATTCACTTTTTCCAACAAATATGGTTTCACTATCCCTTCGATAATCAATCCAAATGGCTACCTAATGGCACCCTAGATTCCCAATATTATTTGGGACTTTAACAACTACTGCGAACAATCAGGGAAAAAGAAATTCCCCATGTCCCACATTCCAACTTTCTCTCATCTTTGCTCCAAGTCCTATCTGTTTGTTTTTCTCTAACCTACCCCAACACATGGTATGAATGTGCTTCCTTTTTAAGTCTCTGTTGATGAACCTGTAAGTTTGCTGCAGATGTGGGAGCTGGAGTCAGACAGTGCAGGCAAGGGAGGGAATCAAAGGAATAGCTGTACATACACTCCTTGCTGGCTAGTGCCTCTCTCAGCTCCCTCCTGCAGCCTTCTATCCTGCTAGAACTCAAAAACGTTCCTGTCTCTGACCCTTCTTTGTTCTCAGTCTATTGGATTCAGTTTTACAGGATTCGGGTACTATGTAGACATGGATAATATTAAATTGTTGTTTTATGCTGCTCCACTTTGATGAAAAGCTTGCTCTGGAGTTGGGTTATGGCTCCCTTCCTCCTCCAGACCCAAGTGCGCTTGTTTAAAGGGTTACTCCAAAATCTCTGTCCTCTGTCAGACAGGCCACCTGACTATGTGACAGAGAAAGGAGAGCAAAACAAGGAGACTATCCCAATGGGGATTAGTACTATTCATCTCATACTCTCTTTTGTTTTGGTTTAACTCTCTAAAATGCTTGCTAAGGTAGAAATCTTACCTTAAGGTTTGTAAGACTGCTAATGTAAACTTTCTGTATTTCTACACTTTTAAGTATATTGAGTATGGTTAAAAATCTGTAACAACATGATACTCTCCACCGTTGAGTGGAGAGTGAGATCTGACTCTCACACGAACTCTGGTGCCCCTTTTCTGACCATGTCCCCCGGATGGGGAGACCTGGTGGCACTCAGAGGAAGGATAGCTGGTTACCAAGAAGAGACTTGATATTCTGAGAGCATATATAGGGGGAGGAGGTCTCCCTCAGTCACAGACATAGGGGAGGGGAGAAGGGGAGAAATGGAAGGGAGGGAAGAATGGGAGGAAACAGGGGAAGGGCTAACAATCGAGATGTAATATGAATAAATTAAAAAAACTAACAAAAGGCTTAATTTAAATCTTGTAACAAGGAGGTTGATAGTTAAAATATATACATAGGTAACCTTAAAGGAACCATATGGTATGACACAATTTATGGATGTAAGCAACACACAGCTTTCCACCATCCTACCTACTGTCTCTCACCAGGATGGAGACAGCCATGTGGCTGTCAGTGGTCCCAATTCCAGGACCACCTTACAAAGGCCCTCCTACAGTATATCAGTCTGGATCCTAAGACCCCTGAGATCCTGCGATTGGAAACAGTTGCTTATGACCTGCTTCTCCCAGAGTTGCCCTGACAACTTAAATGTCCAGAGAAGGAACTCCTGATACCAGAGGCACATGTGTTAGTGGTGGCTTTTAAGGTATACAATGGGAGAATGAGAAAACCTGAGAACAAAATACCTGATATTGGCTAAGGCCTTTTAGCTGACCACAGCAACATCTCAGGTTCCCTTGCTTCTGAAAAGCCGAGAACCTCCAGGTCCCTGCTTCAAATGCAGTCAGGAGGCTCACTGGGCCTGCCTCTGCTCAACTCTCACAAACCCTATTGACTATGTCTACGGGCCATCAAGAAGGACACTGGGATGTGGACTGGCCCCTATTGCCCTCCTTGTGTGAGGACATTAGGCCCAGATCACCCTTCAGTCAACCTCCTAGGTCTGGCCATGGACAACTGAGGGGATCTTGGCTGACCATCATCATCTCTAACAGGGAGCCACGGAGAGTCAGGATATCAGGGCAACCCATCTACTTCCTTTTGGAAACTGGGGCCACTTACTTGGTCGTGACAGAGCTTGTGGGACCAACCTCTCCTTTTTTCCCCCTTATTATCAGGGTAGGGGGACAGCCTTACCAACCTTACCAAACCTTACCACTTAGGGATATTCTCCTTACTCAATCCTCCCTAATAGTACCAGCCTTTCCTGCCTCCTTGCTAGGAAGGGACCTCCTAGACAAAGTGGGAGTCTCTTTCTTTTGCTCCCCCAATGCACTCGACCCCAGGCTCACTGGCCATTCCCCTCCTCTTTTTTCTGCAAACCACACAATCCAACACGCCTTTCCCTTTACCGGCCTTCCAGTTGGATTCCTGAGTATGGAACATCCAAAATCCCTAAATAGCCAAACATCAGTCCCCTTGTCATGCAATTGCAAAACCTACCAATTACATCACCAATGCTCAACACCCACCTTCTCGCCAATGTCTCAGGGGACTTGAGCCTCTTTTTTCTGACCTCATTTTTTAATTATTTCATTTTTAGCATATAGATTTATATTATTACACCTAAATAAAAATGACATGCACCAAATGGAACCACGAAACAACCAGGGATTATATGAATGTTATATTCGTGGTGTTTTGGCTAATTGTATTTGGCAGCCTTGTAGAAAACATCTTTCCTATCCCGGTGAGTCGAAAATTCTGAATAAGAATCAATATCTATCATACCTCACCTCGGTCTATTTAAAACCTCAATCTAGACCTAAACAAATAGCTTATCCCCTAAACAGCTAAAGCTAATTGTAAGACTAAACTATCTAGTGTTCAACCCCATCAGAGACTTGCAAAGAAATGAAACTTAATTACTTGAGTGAACTGGAAGTGCAGGTTTGCAGCTTCCAAAATGAGAAGAAAAAAATAACAAAGCTTTGCTGCCTGAACAGTCACTCAAAACTCTCTATAACGTTGGAGCATCATCTTCAGCCTTCTGACCCAATATAGCTGGCAAACATATTTGTGAGATGGGAACTATTGAGGACTTGCTTACCCTGACTTGGCAGAGTTTAGCTGTCTACTCTGCCTGTGTCCAAGCCTGCCCATTTTTAGGCAGAATTCTGTCTGTGGCAGAAACAAGGACATTTTGCCCAGTGGCTTGTTTGCCACATTTGATGCTCATTATCTTCTTGAGGAAGGCTGGGTGGTGCCAGGAGTTAAACTGTCTTGTTGCCAAAGAATCTTTAAAATATTGAAAGCTTTTTAAAATGCCATATTCTGTAGGTCTCTGAGGCTTTGAAGACCTTATCTATCTATATGATCATATCCATCTGTTAAGCCTGGGATGTATAGTCTTGTAATAAAAATAGGATGGTAGTTGACATGACCATGACTTGATCAACTAAAAATTAATCTGTATTACTTAATTATTCTAAACAGCCTGCAATAGCACTTTCAAGATATTGAAAGTAAATTTTCTATTATAATTGAGTTGTATGGGTTGAATTACTCAGAGTAGAGTAGAAATATATATAATGTGTATAGAGAATAACCTTAAATTTGAATTCTATGCCAAAGCATCAAAATTAATCAACGCTTAGAAACTGGACCACAAATGCTATTCCTGCTTTGATTAATCATTTCCCCCATTTTATTTGGGCCTCTACAAAGGTACTATTCACCCCAAATCAGCCAGAAGAAACCTTAAGAGAACCATGCCCCATTTCTCCTAAGGGGGTGTTGGGTAGGTTTTTATTTGCTCTCTTGGGCTACAGATATGTATTTTCATTGCAAGTTGCTTATAAGTTACTATTGGCCTTATTCAGAGAGGAAACAAGGTTGGACTCACGAATGTCTCTCTTTTCTTTTTTCTTTCGCAGATATGGAGACAGGAGTTGAAAAGAAAGAAAGGGGGATATAAAAATATAAAGGCCTAAACCTAAGACCTTATTTGTTCCTAACAAATAAGGTTATTTTTAATTCATTGGCATAGAATTGTGTATATTGATTCTCTTTGACCTCTAAAGAAAAGACTTTTTTGTGCCCCACCTCTTCACCTTCTAACACTTACATACACACAGTTTAAAAATATCAATGTAACCTAGCACTTGGTTCAGGATCTCAGACTTATTAACTCTGCAGTGGTTCCTTTCCAACCCTTAGTACCCAACCCCTATGCTCTCCTTTCTACCATTGACACAGGGACATCTTATTTTTTGTCTAAAACTTCAAGGATACATTCTTTCCCATTCCTCTCAATCCCCAGTCACAAAATATCTTTACCTTTACTTGGACTGATCTGGACACCAACCTTTCTACCCAACTCATCCGGAATGTCTTACCCAGGTGTTCTAGGACAACCCACATCTATATAGCAGGCATTGGCCTCTGACTTACTCTCTTTGTTTCCCCCTGAAACCCAAGCTTATACAATCTGTAGATCATCTTCTCTGTAATCCATCCCTACAAATTGGCCAGGCCAATACTTTTAATCTGCCATACTTTCTGTCTGGCAAGGGACATAGAGTTTCACCCTCTAAGTCCAGCTGTCCGCCTGATAAGATTACTTATTAGACACTAGCTATTACTCCAATTCACAAGGCCATTACCATAGATAGAAAGTACTTAATTCAGCCACTCATAGTTCCACCACCAAGGATGAAATTCTATCCTTTCTAGGATGGGAGTTTCTTACGCTTTTAGATCCCCTTTCTCCCTTCTTGCAGGCACCCTATATAGGACAGCCAATGGCATCTCACATTAGCACCTCCTTGTACCCATTATCAAGCCCTTTCACAAGCTGCAATGGGCCTTCCCAGCCAGAGCAACTAATCAACAGGATGAACTAATAGCTCTTACCTATGCCATTCAACTAGCAAAGGGACTTGGCCACCCTATCTAAGCTGCTGATCTCATTCAAGATGCTGATTGACTCTCCTAAGGCATATATGGATCCTCTGTTTTTCCTGGCTTCTGTCACCCACCATGTTTGATTCTAAATTCTAGGTCTTGCCTCTTCAGCTGCTTCTTCCCTCCACCTGCTCTGACCATTCATATCTCCTCACCCATATGGCAAGTGTCCTCTCTCTGGCCCCTGGAGCCTGCTATGCCCTCTGGAGGCCCACCATGGGAGCATATCTCTAGTTACTAAGACAGTTACTCCTTTCACTCTATTAGAACTTCCTCTGCTTCCTTGCTTCCTCCCCAACTAGGAACTGCTTCTAGGCCTCTGCAACCTTGTCCCTCCTGTCCTTCAGCTCTTTCCTGGAAGTCTCAGTTTCTCTATGACCTCCTGGCCTTCTTTCGTCTATCAGGTCTCACTTGGAAATTATACAGCTCCCTTAGGCAGAGTTTGTCTTGTGACCCCTTCTTTTTAACTCCACAGCCTCAGATGTATTAAAACCTTGCATTGTTACTACAAAAAAGATCATCTCAGTATAGCCTAATGAACAAAATTGGCATGTGCAATTTTCAAATTCTCTCAAAGACAAACACTTTACACCACCTCACAAATCTGAAAATCCTTTATATCTAAAGTTGCTCTCTCCTCTTCTATTTCTTTCTAGCTATACCTGTCCAAGGCAGCCCTTACATGTGGCTGTTTAATGTCCCAGAGACCCCCACCTCTAACCAACAGCCTGTCCTAATAGGGTAAGGAAAGTGCTCCCTATCAGGCTGATTCCATTTACTATAACCCCCTTATCCATCTCTCCTTCACTGGGATTTACACCCTGCCCCCAGGCCTATTTTCTCTATGATCAAGGGAAGGTTACTGTAAAAAGTGACCAGAAACTTAATGGGAGTTGCCCATATTAGTCCTGCCAATAGCATGGAACACAACTGGGCTGTCTTAATTGCTGTCTCATCTTTACATACAGAAGGGATCCTTCTACCTCTCCATTCAAGACACATGGGACACAAGATGGGAGGAGGGTTTCAAAATACAAAGAATATGCACCCCACTCTCCCAGGATCTAGGTATAAAAAATAGAAATGTAATATAACATTCATTAAAGTTTTTATCTCTGTAATGCCTCCCCTCTTGGATACTGATCCCACCTTTCTGTCTTCATGCTTAGTCCATCTCTTGTTTCAGACCCAAATCTTCCCATATCTGCTACTAAATAACACTTTGCAGGGCCATTTTGGAGAATGCAGGTTGTGTGTCCCTCCAGGGTCAAACTCATGACCACCATTCGTGGCCTCACTCATTAGACTATTAGATTCTACCACTTCACTGCTCCTTAACTGAGCCAAATACCACTAAAACCCCCATCTCTCCCACATCTCTCCCTCTTTGGAGTTTCAGGCTACTTTAACTCCTTGGGGACACACCGGATTCCTTGAACTGTAATAATACCTTCACCCTGAGCACCACAACCCAGCCCTAATGTCCAAATGTTCACAATGCCTAAATCCTCTACCACACTCAAGTTTCCAACTACCTACCCGCCATGAGTTCAAGGACTTGTGCCTTGGTATTCCTTTTCCAAAAATTAGGAAGGCTCATGGAGGAGAACCGTTGTCACTTCCCATCACAGAGTTTTTATAGCAGCACGACGTGACAAATCAATAGTTCAGGTCCTGCCCCTTCTCACAGTCCTGGCTAGAACCACAGGCACCACTCCTGGAACAGGGGGACTACTTACTTCGCTAACTATCTACTACCACATTCCCTCACAGTTCATCCAGGAGCCTCAACAGGTGACTCAAAGCAGACATCCTTACCCTCCACTCTCCAAATAGATTCACTGGCTACCACTGTGCTACAAGACTGTCGAGGATTAGATCTACTAACAGCAGAGAAGGGGAGAAGAGTGCTACCTCTTCCTCAAGAAGCAATGTTGCTTCTATGTCACTCAACCTGGTATATTAAAAGACAACTCTGACAACTCCAGAAAGATCTCCGAAAAGTAAAGGAACAGTTAGATGCCTCGGGCCAACAGATCATTGACAGTCCCATATGCAACTGAATACTGCCTTTCTTCATTTCCTTTCCCCTCCTTTTCCTAATCCTGATAACTGCATCCTGTCCTAATAACTTCTTATATAAATTTCTCCAGCAAAAAATTCAAAAGATTTCATATCAGGCCTTTAATCAGTTGCTATTGCAGGATTACCAGCCATTAACTGTGGGAACAGGGGCCTACAACTGACCCTCATCGCCCCCAATTATACCCTGACAGGGAAGATCAAGCTTGCACCAGGGACCTTGACACCTCATACAGCAATAGGTAATCTAATGATAAAATTGTCCCTTTTCCTGACTCCTGATTAATTAGCAATACTAAATAAAAAGGGGAGGGATGTGGGGACCAGTGCCCAGGGAAAAACACCCTACCCTATGAGTTGACCCTGAAGCTTGGAAATCCACAGGACCTGACTCAGCAATATCAACACACAACCAGCCCCACTGTACTTTACCACTAGCTCACTCTATATCCTCCAAGACCCTATGAAAGCCCTCCTTCCCATTTCCCCCAGCCTCTGCTGCCTTTCTACCTATTCAGCAGCAGCCGCCATACTATTCTTCTCTCCAGTAAATCTCTTGTGGTTTGTTGCATGGTGAAACTGTGATATTTCTTTGCTCCCTACTGCCAAGATGTCCTTGAGGCAGAAAAACAGTAACTACCTTCCCCTACAATCCATTCTGTATTTCCTTCACCTTTGACAAGCACCTCAACAGGCCTTTTCTCTTTTCACAGAGGAGTGACCTATATCTTCACTCCTGATGCGTCTGTGCCTTTTTTCATCCTGTCTGGATTAGGCTGCTGTAGCTTCCCACTGATTTTAATCATGGGAGGTGGAAGCACAGAGGGATGCTCTAAAGAATCTCCTGCACTCCAGATATACTCCTTTTTCCCTTGATAATCTGGATCAATCACTCCTCCTAACACTGCTATTTATTCCTTTCTTAGCCTCTGAGTTTATGGGCATCAGAAGCCCCAAGTGGCCAGGGGAAAGTCTGAGCTCCCAGATCAATGGAATGTTGGTGGGTGTTTTGTTTTGCTTTTGTTTTTGTTTGTTTTTTAAGGAATACAGTATACTGAGAACAAAGATTTTCACTTAAATATACGAACTGTAAAATCATTTGCAACATAGTGTTGTCCTTCATTTGTTGGGGGAAAATCAAATGAGCTAGAGTTTTTGGTTTTTACACTTGCCAGATTTTCTTCAAGGTCTTCACTGTCATGTTCTTCCTGGTCTGTGTCAATTTCACTCTCCTCATCATATTCATCTCCACTTTCTGAAAAGCAGCAAATAAAAAAAATCACTTGTATACTTGTTACATAAAAACCTTATTGGAGATATGTTGTGAGCATGCCACTTTAAATTAGAGCCTATTTCAAATTTAGAGTGAAAGAACAAAAATCTTTTCATGTGCAACTTAGAATATTAAAGCATGGAAGGGATACACACTCTCAATATGAATAAAGTTTAAAAAGCAAGTGCAAACTATGAAGGAGTGTCTTACAATCTACAAAGTATATGATGGGCACAATGATCTGTCACATATGTGTGTGCATATATATGTGCGTGTGCAAGTTTACATCTATGGGCATATATGTGTATATGTATGTGGATTCGTGTTTTACTCAGTGAACCACCTCTCCAGCCCCAACTCTAAATTCTTTATTCTTTATGAACCGCCTAGTGCATCAAATCTGATTTCCTATTTCAGAATTCATACCACAGTATTTGTGTAATTTTACCTTTTTTTATGTTTTACTATTCAATATGCCAAATAAATACCTATTCCATAAACATGTTAATCTGAGATTTTTTTTAATGGTATAGTTTTAAAAAAAATTCTAAAAAGTGTGGTGAAATGTGCCTTTAATCCTAGCACTCAGGACATAGAAAGAGGCAAATTTTTCTGAGTTTAAGGCTGGTCTGATCTACATAATGAGTTCCAGGCTAGTGAAGGCTACAAGGTCTACATGTGTTTTGTACCAGTACAAGGACAGTTTCACTATATTTCTGTAATATATTTAGAAATATAGAATGGCAATTCTTCCACCATTGTTTTGTTTTGTACAGGATTGCTTTGGTTATCCAGAGTCTTTTTTGCTTCCATATGAATTTTAGGAATTTTTTTTCTATTCATGTGAAGAATGTTGGGATTTTGATTGGAGTTGCACTGAATCTGTAAATTTGTCTTAGTAGGATGGTAATTTTCACAATAATAATTCTACCAATCCTTGTACATGGGAAGGCTTTCCTTCTAATGTCTTCCTCAATCTATTTCTTCAAAAATTTAAAGTTTTCATTGTAGAAGTCTTTTTCCCTCCTTGATTAGGTTTATTACAAAGGATTTCTTTTAGTTATTGTACATGGGAATGTTTCCATCATTTTTTCTATACATGCTTTTTATTTAGTATAAAAAATGTTAAATACTTTTGTATGCAATTTTATATCCTGACACTTTGTTGAAAATGTTCATCCTCAAGTTTTTTGGTGGACATTTGGAGGTCTCTTATGTATAATACATTATCTACAAGTAGGGAAGATTTCCCCCCTTTTTTTTATATGTATTCCTTTATTTTCCTTCTCTTGTCTTAAAGCTTATTGCAACAAAGGAAATAATCAATTGAGTAAAGACAGGCTCACAACGTAGGAGAGAATCTGCTACCTATGCATCTGATTGAAGATAAATATCAAGAAGAGACAAAGAACTCAAAAAGTGAAGTAATAAAAAGGAAAAAACAATTAAAAATGGGTTATGGTTATGACAGTATTCTTAGCAGAAAATATAAAAATGTTTATCAAGTATCTTTAAAAATATTAAGCAACCTTAGAGATTATGAAAATGAAAATTAGAGACTTTGAAGTTTCATTTTACCTCAATTAGAATGGCCAAGATCTTACCTCAGCTAGAATGACATCAAATGCCACTGAGGATGTGGGGAGAGGGGAACCATCATTCATTGTTGGCAGAGTTACATTCTGGTATAGCCACTACGGAAATCAGTGTGGAGACTTCTCAAAAAGTTGTATGACCCACCTATACCAGTACTTGGCCTATGCCTGAAGAACTTGACATCCTATTCAACATACACTTGCTCATCCATATTTATTATTGCTCTATTCACAATAGGTAAGAAATGGAAACAACCTAAATGCCCTATACCAACAAATGGAAAATGAAAATGCGGTACACATATACTATAGAAAGCTCTTCAGATGTAAAGAAAAAATGAGATCTGTAGTATGTAAACTACAAAGGGTACTAAATGAAGTAATCCAGACACAGAAAAGCAAATCCTGTATGTTCTCTCTTATTTATGGATCCTAGCTCCAAATATCATCTGATCTGCATATATTACCTAGAGTAACCACAGGAACCCAGAAATTAAAGGATACTGTGGGGGGGGGGGGACTCTAAGAGCTTGATAGTGAGGCACAGGTGCTATAAAGGTAAGAATTGAAAAAGCGGCAAGGCTCTACTTGGGGATGGGGAAGGGATGGCAGTACAGAAGGAGAGAGAAGTAGAAAGGATAAGGAAGGATGATTGAAAAATGCAATACAGGTGGTAAACTTTAAACCCCTACCCAGATCTAGCCAATGGTCAGAACATTCTCCACAGTTGAGTGGAGAGTGGGGTATGACTTTCTCACGTACTCTGGTGCCTCACATTTGACCATGTCCCCTGGAGGGAGAGACCTGGTGGCACTCAGAGGAAGGACAGCAGGTTACCAAGAAGAGACTTGATACCCTATGAGCATATACAGGGGGAGGTAATCCCCCTCAGGAACAGTCACAGGGGAGGGGAATAAGGGGAAAAGGGGAGGGAGGGAAGAATGGGAGGATACAAGGGATGGGATAACCATTGAGATGTAACAAGAATAAATTAATTAAAAAAAAGAAAAAAAATACCACAGGAAAACATATTGTCGGTGCTTACTTAAAATATGTAAATAATTGAAATGAATTGGGGGCAATAGTGCTCCCCAAGCTCCATACACCATCTAACAAATACCCCAGTGAAAGGCATGGCAAAGTGCCTATTGAGTTATTTGTCAGGGGAGTTCAAGAGACTTCCAAAACAATATGGGCTACTGTTGTTGCCCTTGGTTGCCTACCAGAAATCAAAGGCAAGTCCATATTGCTGAAGGCATCACCCCCTTTGAACACAATCCATGGAGAAATCGAGCTGAAACTGATCTATAAGGCTCCTCCCTGAAGACTAACTCATATCACATCCAAAGGTGCTATGCAAGCTCCCAAGGGAGACGGGCAATGAGTCGTAGAACACAGCCTACAAACTGCAACAATGTCCAGCATCTCAAGCTATATTCAAGGCTGCAATAGTGGCACTCTTACCCCTTGTGTAATTATTAGCTATTTAATTGCACTTAATCCCATTCAGTAGGAGGTACTTATAAACCTCACTGTGGCTGATGATGTCAGAGACCCTAGAGTCTCAAAAGCCTATTACAGCTATGGTCCTAAGCCAGCATAACTCCTTAACTGTATTATAAATACTTATCCTTATATCTACACACAGTATACCTCTCACCCTGTGTCAGAAAAGCTTCTTTTTGTAGTATATCTGTTTCCTGAGAGACCTTAAGCTTTATGTCAGGTTTCTGTTCAGATCTGCACAAATACATGTTGATCTTTTGAGAAATGTTTTTCTCCTTCCTAGAACCATAACACAGGATTGATTTGGCCTAGTCTCCTTCTTCACTCTCCCAGTTTGAAGACACCATGATGAGTGCCTAAGACGGAGAACATATTTTAAACTACATTAGAATCTAATTTCCTGTATCAGCCAGCCTTTATGACAAGATCGCTGGAGCAGAAGAGAAGCAACAGCAGATCACACTCAAGTTTCAGGAACTGTCTGCCTATACAAGAAAAGGCAGGATTATTCCTCCTCTTAATCAGCCAATACCTCCTCTGGTTCTGTTCAACTTATAAAAGCAGAGAAGTTAGCTGTGAGATGGACCCCCTATTCTCTCTCTGTCTCTGTGTCTCTGTCTCTGCCTCTCTCTGTGTTTCTGTCTCTCCCCCACCAACTCTCTCCCACCCTCCTACTCTGTCTCTCTAAGTGTCTCTTTCTCCCTCCCTATCTCTCTCCCTCCATCTCTCTCTGTATCTCTGTGTGTGTGTCTCTCTCTGTGTCTCTGTCTCTCTCTGAATAAACTTGCACTGTCAACTCCACTGTTTTCTGCTTTGGCTCATTTGTTATTTGTGTCATGCTGAAAGGAAAATCATCCACCATTGGAGGTCTCCTCTGCAAAAGCGACGACCAAATTTCACACAACCAAACTATTATTCATTATAACCAGGAGAATGTGTTCCCCCGAATGCACAAAGGTTCTCAAAATTAAGAAAATTGATAAAATACGCCTAGAAAGAGGAGAACACTCACATTATCATCTTGATACTGAAAAAGCAGTTGACAAAATTCAATAGCATTTCATAATATGATTTTTCTGGATGTTGGAAATAAAAGAATTGTACAACATAATAAAGGTTATTGATAGAAAATCTACAATGAGCGTCACCCTCAGTGAGACAAGTGAAAAAAATCTTTCTGTGTCTGGCTGTGATAGTCCCAGCAGTTATGAGGCAGAAGCAGGTAGATTTCTGTGAGTTGGAAGCCTGCCAGGGCTAGATAGTGAATCCTGTCTCAAAAGGGGGCAGGGACTTTCTATGTACTCTTGTATATGCAAATATAAATAGCATTGTGCTTTAATTTAAAATTCCAATTTTTATTTCTGGTATACAGCAAAATGATTTGACTTCTGTATATCCAGGTTACATTTTACAAACAATAACCATTTTTAGTTAAAAATGTTTTTATTCCTTACAATTTTCTACATAGACAGTTAAGTCACCTGATTCATGAACTCCAGGCAAGCTGTTATATATTAGCTGTTCACTTGGGTTTTACTATCAAGTAGTTTAATTATAGCTGCCAGATATAACTCATTTTCCAAGAAAGAGAATATAGTCTCTGTAATGTTTTCTGATAGTGTTCCTTTTAGAGTGAAAAAGGCAAAGGGGATCATAGAACATATCAAAGCTGAACAAAAAACACAAACACGGAAATATTATATTAGTGCGACTTTTGGGCTTCTTTGAAAATATATAATTGGATGTGTGTGAGTATTTTGCCTGGGTCTATGTATATGTACAGTATGTTTGCCTGGTGCATACAGGTCAAAAGAGGCTGTTGGATCTCCTTGGACTGGAGTTACATACATTCGGCTGTGAGTTGCCATGTGAGTGTTGAGAATCGAACCCAGGCCTTTTGAAGAGCATCAAGTGTTCTTAACTGGTGAACTAGTTCTCTAATCCCAAACTCAAGCTTTGTGTACCAAGTAATTACCACAAAGATTACAGAAATATTAAGGAGGTTTACTAGAAATGAGGAGCAGACCACAACACTTTGACAAAATTACCATATAGTGGTATTTCCACAATGCTGTCACTGGAGTCTTCAAGTTCTACAGTTATGTACGCATCGCTGGATGAATTTTCAGTAGTATCTGAATAACCATCGTCACTATCTTCAGTCTCGCTTTCCGTATCTATATAAATAATCTCTAAGAATAAGAGAAAAATTAGATTAAGCACCATGTTAAATGAACAGTTTGGAGGACTACTATGTAAATTTATGAGCTGCTTAAAATCCCTATTCTTTGAGACTGCTTCTCTCTCTGTAGCCTTAGCTGGCCTGGAATTTGCTATGTAGACCAGACAGGCCGTGAACTCACAGATGACTATCTGCTTCTGTTTCTCTCACATGCAGGGAGGGACTAAAGGCTCCATCACACACAGCCTAAAAACCATATTTTATCTCACAAAACTATATTTAGTTATTTTATACCTGTGTTAGCTAACAAATCACTTATTTACTATGAAGATTGAGATATATGAATATGCACATAGAAAGTATTACTTCTAGTAGTTATAGTTTTGCAGAACAACAGTTTCTTCACTGGAGCAATACTGTCTTCTAATTAAAGAAATACCAGCAGCTTGGGGGGTGCAATTTGGCAATACAGGGCTTGCCTATCATGCTCAAGGTCCTTGGTTCAATCTCCAGTACAAGAAAAGATAGGTGTTACCAAATGTTCCATGTTATGATATGCTCACTTTTTGCTTTTAAATTGCAAATTATAAAACTGTTATTTCATAGCCACTTTTGTAGTGACCAATAATTTATAAGCTTGTTGTCCAAAAATTAATATATAGTAAGTGATGATGGATAAAGTACAAAAACAAATATTATTACAAAACAAATTAAATTCAAACTAAGCCTCACAAAACATGAAACAGGTAAGGACACATGAATTGCATATGGAATATGAACTCAGGAACTATTTTAATGTTTCCATACATTTTGTTTAGCATGATGGCATACACCTTTAGCTCTAACACTTGAAATGCAAGGGCAGGCAGATATCTGTTGGTTCTAGGCCAGCGAAGCTATCTAGTAAGATCTTGCCAACAAACAAACATACTTAGGAATGGAGAGTTAGCATGAGACTTGAGTTTGATCCCACATGGAAAAAACCAGGCATGGTGACTCATGCTTATTGCAGCACTAGAAAGACAAAAACACGTGAATTCCTGGAACTCACTAGCTAGCCAGCCTACCCTACATAAGCCAGCTCTAAGGCAAATGAGACCCTGCCTCAAAACTCAAGGAGAATAGTTTCTGAGGAATGGCAGCTTAGGCTTCAAAACACACACACACACACACACACACACACACACACACACACACACACACACACACACGTTTTAGAGCTTGCGTCCAAATGGACATGCAATGGCCTAGCACTCAGGAGGCAGAGGCAGGCAGATTGCTGTGGGTTCAAGGCCAGCCTGGTCTACAAAGTGAGTCCAGGACCGCCAAGATAACATAAAGAAACTCTGTCTCGAAAAACCAAAAAAATAAAAATAAAAATAAATTTTTTTTTAAAAAGTGTAGTAATCTGCTCGAGATACATCTGCCTCCCTGGGTTCGCAATTTCTGGAAACTGCTTTATAAGCATCTTGAAACTGTGGAAGAAACTAGCCCAGGTTCGGTTTCCTAAGAGCCGTAGTCTCCTACCACCTCAAAACCTGGAAAACCAACAAACCCTAAATAACTGTGGAAACCACGTGTACGCCATGTCACGGGAAATGCCCAGGACCCCCAGAAACACACTGAGTGCCAGGATATGGGGAACCTACGGACGCCTTCAAGTGCCTAGACTAGGGCCCCCTCTACTCTGGGAAGCCGTGCACTGTGGCATAATTTAGAAGCCTCTCGAAGCCGCAAAACCAGAGTCTCTGAGCGAGCCTGTGTGGGCGGGCTTTTCACCGCAGCCTGAGGAAACCAGACCCTTGCGGAAGCCATGAGGCCCGAGATCCTGTGGAAGCCAGGACAACTGCCCAAGCAAGGCCAAATCCCGAGCGCGAAGGGACGCCACCTCGACTCAGGCTGAACTTCTGGGACGCCATAATGCCTAGAAATACCCAGCCCCCACTGCCCGTCCCCCTGCCCCGCTACCAACACCACGAACCCTCACGAATCCGAGTGCGGCATCTCTAGTTCTCACACATCAACTAGTTCTGGCTAGTCAGGCGGTAAGACCAGTCAGCCACCAGAAACTGCGACCGGAGGATCAGCTCTTTTTTGCCATCGCCAGAGATGTGATCTAAAAAATGGGGTCAGCCTTTCTAGCCTAACAGCTGCTAGTGGGGTCACCTTATCAGGCCTAACAGGTGCTGGTGAGGACGAGGAAAGGGGTTCTTACCTTCCTCCCCAGCCATGGTGAGGCCACGGTGCCTTGCAGCGACTGTCCCGGAGAGCGCCTGGAGCAACCCCGTGGAAGCAGAGGCGCCGGAGCCACGAGAGCCACGAGAGCGCTGAGGAGTTGGGGGGAGGGCGTGTAAACTAATAGACTTCTGCGGCTGCGCAGTAGTATCCGCGCGGTCTCTGAGTCTATTGGGGGCAGGGAAAACACCAGCTTTTGGCGCCTGGCCACCTTCCCGCCAATTGACAGCTACTCAACCCCACCCTTCATGAACTGAATTTAAAAAGTAAATAAGGAGCATAAAAAAATTTTTAATATGTCAGAAGGTTCTTCCAAGTCGTTGCACTGCTTAAGCTATACTGGTCTGTTTTGCTATTTTCTATAGAGCTCTGTGCTGCATTCCTCCATGAAATAACTGCGAGGATTTAAGTAGTTCTCTTCATAGTTCTAAAAAGCCGGTAGGTATTAGTGTCCCATATAAAGATGAGAAAACTGAGTTAGATGGGCTTTATGGCAAACGCCTTTAATCCCAGCAGCCAGGAGGCAGAAGCAGGAGGATCTCTGTGAGTTCGAAGTCACCCTGGCCTACATAGTGAGTTCCAGGACAGCCTCTGTCCTGGAACACAGAGTAGGAAAGACAAAACAAAACTAACAAAAAAACAAAAAGAGAAAAAGAAAACTAAACCTGACAGAGGAGAGTTTGATCTACTCAAAGCCATTAAGCTCATGGCAATTTTAATTAATCTACTTTTTCACAGATCAGGTCCCATTATGCAGTCCAGGCTGACCATGAATTCCTACATTGAAATGAGCGTTTTGTCCCTGCAACCCCTAAGGAGTTGTATATTTGCACCACATACTGAGCATCAAGCTCAGAGCCAGTGGCCGCTGGGGTCAGACACCATAGCGCACCCTCCTTTTCCCTAGCTAATTTATTCCCATCTTATGTCCAGTAATTCCTCATATTATTCAAAGCCTTATTATTCTTATGTTCTTTTGTTTCTATGTGCGTTTGTGGGGTTTGATGGATTTTATTTTTGTTTTTTAAACTCTCCTAAAGTCTGGGGCTTGAACTTCTGATCCTCCTGCTTCTGGCTCCAGGGTGGTGGAATTTCAGGCATTTGCCTCTACACAGAGATTTGTTGTGATAACTAGCACCAAAACACTTATAGAACATCCTGGTAACAAGGGGTCACTCCTCTAGGGTTCCACAGAAAGTTACCTTCACCTGCACCAAGACCTCACTCTAAGTTCCTGGTGGGAACTTATTTTATTAAATATAAAACAGAATTTTGCTTCTGTTCCCTTGTGTAGTCAAATATATGATAAAAAATTGTAACTGTGTCTCCTAATCTGGGAGAACACTCTGCAATTCTTTCCCACTAAGAAAGAACTGATATTCATATTGGATAGAAATACAGAGTTGTGTCATGTCAATAATTCCAACAAGTAGAAGGCAAAGCCAGGAGCATTTTGAGTTCTGGGACAGGCTGGGCCACATAGCAGAACTAAGGATTGTTGGGTAGTAAGGACCCAGTAATGTTCAAAGCCCAGGATCCACCAACTATTGCAAAAGTAGCACAAAGAAATACACAAATAAAATGGGTCTGTGTTTGTCATTGTATGAGAGAGTAAATGTGCATAGGAAGGTTATAGAGAAACTGAGTGCTGGAAATTGTCCCTCAGGTTAAACTTTGCCTGGTAAATAATTTTCGTTTCTCTAATGTCACAACTCCAGCTTTGCTTGATAGAAGGCCCTAGAGAGAAATTTTAGGATGAAAAGGGGGTTGTCCCTGGTACCATGGGTTCTTTGGGGAAGCTGTGGCAGAGTGCAGTTTTCTCCACTCTGTAAAGAGTAAATATCTGGTAAGTCCTAGAAAGCATGCTTCCAGTACCTTGCAGAGAGTATATTTCTGGGAACTTCAGGAAGGTGGGTTTCCATTAAATTTAAGAGAATGGATATGCAGCAGGTTCCACCAGAATAATTTCACAGTGACATGTCTGCTGTTAAGTCATAGTTGTATACCCTTGGAAAAGCCACTTTAGCCCTAATATTAGTACCTGTCTTGTTTTGTATTTGTTTGACTGTTGAGAGAGGACTTTAACTTTCAATCTTTCTGTTTCAGCTCTTTTAAAAAAATAGTTTATGTGTATGTGTGTGCATGTATTCCACTTTCATGCAGGAGCCTGCAGAGGTCAGAAGAGGCATCAGATCAGATTCCCTGGAACTAGAGTTACAGACAGTTTTTATCAGTCATGTCGGTGCTGGGAACCAAACTGGGGTTCTCTGAAAGAGCTGCATGTGCTTTTAACTGCTGTGCTATCTCTCCCTGTCCCAGAATATTGAATGTTGGTATTACATGTGTATGCCACCATACCTATATTTACTGCATGTTTCTGGCAAATATAATTTATATTTTATTTGGAGATTTCTTGAATTATTACCAGCCAATTACTCATTATTTCAGTCTTCCATTTTGCGCTGTTGTTTATGATACTGTTCTCTATAGTCCAGGCTGACCTTGAACTTGTAATCTTCTGTTACATCCTCTTTAGTGGTGGAGGAATAAACATGTCTACTTATACCCAGCTTTAGTATTTGTTTCTCACAGCTGTCATTCATGGTGTTTTTAGCATTTTTTCTTCCTCCATCACCTTCTTTCTTTCTTTTTTTTTTTCTTTCATTTTTCTACACAGCATCATGATATATAGCCCAGGCTGGCCTTGAAGCCAGCTCACCTTAAGTTCCCAAGTGCTGAGATTATACACAGACACTGCCACATCTGATTTTTTAAAAAATTAATGTTTGTGGCATGTATGTTTGTATGTGTTCACTGCACGTGAAGTCCAGAGTCAACATTGAGTGTCTTCTCCAATTTCTCTCCACCTCTTTCTAGACAGGCTCCCTTTCCTCTCAGAGTACTTGGAGCTCAATGATTCAGCCAGACTGACTGGACAGCAAGAGCCAGAGGTCCTCTAATCTCCACCTTCCCAGATCTGAATCACAGCTGCTGCAACTGGGTTTTCCTATGGGTACTGTGGAAAGCATGTACATTTCCTATGGGGATCTGAACTCCAGTCCTTATGGTTACACAGCCAGTATGCTACCAACTGAGCCATTTCTTAGCACCTTAAAATTATTTTTTTAATAATTGCTTTAATTGCACAAAATATTTTAATCTTTATGCTAAAAAATCTTCTAAAACTTATATAGTTGTGAATTGTTCTTATAGTTATTATGAAAAATCGAAACCTCCTTAGTCATCAGGGAAATGCAAATCAAAACAACTCTGAGGTTCCATCTTACACCCATCAGAATGGCTAAGATCAAAAATTCAAGTGACATCACATGCTGGCGAGGATGTGGGGAGAGAGGAACACTCCTTCATTGCTGGTGGGAATGCAAACTAGTACAGCCACTTTGGAAATCTATCTGGTGCTATCTCAGAAAAATGGGAATAGGCCTTCCTCAAGACCCAGCTATTCCACTCCTTGGAATATACCCAGAAGATGCTCCAGCACACAAGAACATTTGCTCAACCATGTTCATAGCAGCCTTATTCATAATAGCCAGAAAATGGAAACAGCGTAAGTGTCCCTCAGTAGAAGGGATAAAGAAACTGTGGTACATATACACTATGGAATACTACTCAGCTATTAAAAACAAGGAATTCCTGAAATGTGTGGATAAATGGATTGAGCTAGAAATGATCATAATGAGTGAGTTAACCCAGAAGCAGAAAGAATCAAATGGTATATACTCACTTATATCTGCATACTAACAAAAGGGGCATGTCTCACGAAAGCCTTCTCTTACCAGGAAACTGGGACAGAGGGGAGGACATCCTATTGGGATTTTAAATGAGAGAAGCATGGGAGAATAGCAAAGTAGAAGGATCCAGAGGGCCCTAGAAACCTACAAGTAGAACATTATGATAGGCAGATTTGGGCCCGGGGTCCCGCTCCAACTAAGGCACCAGCCAAGGACAATATAGGCGGTAAACTTTAAACCCCTACCCAGATCTAGCCAATGGTCAGAACATTCTCCACAGTTGAGTGGAGAGTGGGATATGACTTTCTCACGTACTCTGGTGCCTCACATTTGACCATGTCCCCTGGAGGGGGAGACCTGATGGCACTCAAAGGAAGGACAGCAGGTTGCCAAGAAGAGACTTGATACCCTATGATCATATACAGGGGGAGGTAATCCCCCTCAGTGACAGTCATAGGGGAGGGGAATAATGGGAGAATTGGAGGGAGGGAAGAATGGGAGGATACAAGGGATGGGATAAACATTGAGATGTAACAAGAATAAATTAATTAAAAAAATTTAAAAAAAGAAAAATCTAGAAGTGCCCTACATGTACAGGAAACAGTATCATAAACTTCCGAGCATGAATTACCAACCAACAGCAATTTCAGTTTCAATGCATACTGCAATCTTCTGTTCTACTTAGTACCTCTTTATATTAAGCTTTCCTCTCCAAATTACTGTGTGTTTTTCTTCATATTAGAACAAACAGCTTCACTCTTTTGGATGTCCTTCTGGCATTTAGTACATGATTGAAGTTCCAAGTACTTAACAACCCCCTTCACTTTTTTTTCTGTTCAGTCCTCTGTATGCATATATTTGGCTCTTCTTCTCCAATGAAGGAAATGAAATTAAGGGACTACCTAAAGGGACTACCTAAAATGCATAAACTTGAGTATGGCAGAACAATAGTGACCAATAAATAAGGGCAATTTTTCAGCACAACAAAAATATCAGGTGTTTGCTTAATAGTTAGGGTAGTCACATTGTGCTGGACTGGCTCATGAAGAATAGCCATCCCCATAAATGTAACTAACCCATTTTCTAAAATATTATAACATTAAAGAAGAACATAAAATTAGCAAACACCATCCCCTGCCTCAGATGGGAACCAGAAAAAAAGATTTGTATTCCAAATGAAAACTGATAATAGTTGGTCACTTGAAAGTCTGACAGGGCAAAGGTTCACCAATCTTGTCTCAGCTGAAGCCATTATTTAATCTGAAACTGGATCCCTCTTTTTTCCTATGCCATCTTTGAAAAGTCCCATGGGAAAATACCAAACCCTGTTCTAAAATTTCCCAGTAGTTTGCTTTACTTCCATCCATCGGCAATTGCCAACCAGAATGTCAGTTTTCTATATTCTTTGCCTGTAGAAGGCATCCCAGGATACTCCATGGGAAGTGGTTCTCGCCAGTGCAGTTGCCAGTGGCTTAATAAAGACTTTGGTCATCCTCAATGGTCCTTGCATCTCTACCCTGCAACTGAAAAGCAAGCAAAAACTCTTATGAGGAAAATGTTAACTTACTTCTACAAATACATTTTGGGTAAAATATTCAGCATAAAATGAAATAAAACCAGACTGAGAAGATCATCAGGAAATCAGGGTGTGCACTGGAGGGATTGAGGTAGGAGTAGAACCCCAGATTCACAGGCTACATGTAATCCTGTTTCAAAACAAAATAAAATTGTAAGAGAAAGAAGCAATACGTATATGCATAGTAAAGGAGTATAGTCTCTTGGTTCACTCTGTCTTGCTACTTAACAACCACAAGAAAGTGTTTATCCTGATAGGTTCCGAACCAGTTACCCTGGTCCTCTGAAACTGGCATTAGTACCTTAGAACAAACATTCAGATCAAAAGTCCCAAAGTGTTCAACAAGCACTCAGCAAGGTGTTTTCACCGTAGGGAAGCCAACTAATTTTGGGAGGCAGGTTCCTGAACCCGCACTTCTGTAGCCTCCCTTTTGTCCAGGCTAGATCTGTGGGAGCATGGACAGTACTCAGTGGGCAAAACACTCTAGAGGACTAGGACCTGAGTTCAGATGCTCAGAACCCAGAGGCAAAAGTCAGGTGGGTGTGTAGGCCCATCAGTAGTCTCAGTATGCTGATGGTAGAGACAACACAGGGAAAGGACAAGTTCAAGGACCTCTGTTTCAAGATGTGTCCGCTTCTTATCTCCATGGACTGATATACCCCTATAGGGAGTGGTGACCTTCATTCTGCCAATGAGAAAGCAGTTGCTCAGGCCATATAGCCAAAGTCTGACCTACAGAACCTGGCAGAGATGTGGCGGTGGCTCAACTCCAACAAGCTGGGGTCAGTCTTTCCCTTTAAAAACTACTGAAAACAGAAAGATGCCCATGTTCTTGCACAGAGAGGATGCTCTAACTGAGAGGCAAAGAAACATCATAAGAGGCCCTTTGCCAACCCTAAAAGTCACTGGTAGTACGTCCCGAGGATATGGAACCCTGCACATCACTTTCACAGGTGCTTGATGGCATGTCTCTCCACACAATGGTTTTCTAGTCAGTTCTCATAGATATACGAAGAAAATTGTGCAGTGTTTACTAAATATATCCAGTTTATGGTCGCTGGGTGACATTCATCTAAGGATAGCTGTGAATGAGGCCCAGCACAAAACTATAAACTTAAATAAAATTTTTACAAAGAATTTATACAGTGTGTGTGCATACGCACACACGCAGGTGCACATGCACACGCGTGCCACAGTACAAATGGGGAGGTCAGAAGAAAACTTATGGGGTTGGTGCTTTACTGATACTTTTATGTGGATGCTAGGAATTTAACTCTGATCCTCGGGCTTGGAGGGAATGGGCAATCTTGCCAGCTACATTGTATTTTTAACCTTTTTTTTTTTTTTTTTTTGTAACTCTATTGCCTTGGTTCTTGAGCATGAACTTTGTAGATGACAACATCATGGGACAATATCAAAAAGCCAGACCTCACTTAATTTCTGACTTCGTGTTGATGTCACAACATGTACTTCTATAGGATGCTGTGTATTGTGGTTCACACAAGGGCTGCCCCTATTGTGGAGTATATACCACAGAAGACTACTAGGACACAGGTTTAAAGCAATGAGAAAGTCTTAATTAGCCAGCAGTGACTGCACTGGATGCTCAGGATGCCAGTGTAGGCCTGGGCCTTTCTCAGGGTGAGCTTTTAAGGACAAAAGCCATGTTCTCTGTTAACATACTTCAGTTAACAAGAACAGTTAGCCAGAAGCAGAACAGCAGAAGCCCAAAAACAAGATTAGTATATTTAGAGACTTTCCCAGAACTATGGACTTTGAAGGATTAGGTTTTTTCTTTTCTTTTCTTTTCTTTTCTTTTCCTTTCTTTTCTTTTCTTTTCTTTTCTTTTCGGCAGGTGGTGCTATCTATAAGCTGGCACTTCCATCATAGAAATAAGTTGTGCTAATGGCTGGGAGCCTATTAAGGTCTGGAAATTGTCAGTATCCCATAGTGGTCTTACTGAGTGAGTCAAATTGTGGACTTACTCTGCTCTAAAGTGGTATTATGTAGTTTAAGATGCAGGGCCCAGATAGTAATCCAATCAGAATGAGAACTAAAGGCCCAGCCAGTGCTTCGTAGCAGAGTAGCTAGCCAGGGGGAATAAAAGAACAGATACTTGCATCAATTATTTAATTCGTATCCTTGTCTTTTACTCTTTTTGAGTTTTTATGCAACTATGGCAAGATTTTTTTTCTAATTACGCCTGATCAATTAACATAGAAAGAACAGGTTTCTTCCAAAGCCATACACAGTCCCCCTTGTCTCATGAGAAGCAAGCCTAAGCCTCTCTGTTTCATAGGGCCATTCTGAAAGAGAATCTAACTGTCATTTTAACTTATAAATGGAAATTTGTAATACGTCTAGGTCCTGATCAACCTATCTACTTAGATTTTGAAGTTTTTATATTGCATGATAAAGGCTAGTGTGTTTATGGCAGTTGCTGGCTTCAGCCAGGAGTGGGATGAGGACAGGAACAGCTCTTCATTTTTTTCTCTGTAGTCCAGGATCCATATTAAAGAGCATTTTCATTTATTCCCCATTATTTAGGTAAACTTGATGCAGAATGTGTACTAAGATACATAAAAGGAACTTCTCCACTTGGAAAACATCAGAGAGGCACATTTAGTCCAATCATTAGGACATGCCCACCAAGTAGTCTCAGGGACCCAGTTACAGTGCTATTGTGCAGATGAGTCAACCTGGAAAGCTGAATAGCAGGCAGCAGAAAAGGGGAAAATTTCTAGGTTAAAGCTTTTGGATATAAGCAAGTTCCATCCTCTCGTAAATCATCCTCTAATGGTAATTTGGACTGGCCGCAATCATAGTGAGTTTTGCCAATCAATGGGCTGATAGTCTTGTTAGTTCATATCATTACAAGGGTCTAAGCATAACCAGAAATCCTGAATGATTTCTGGCTGGGAATGATTAACTATGTGGCAGACCTCGTGAAGAATAGAAAATAGGGATGGGAATCCCTCAGCCTGCTGGACAGCATGAGGAGGCACTTGTGTCCAGTGTGTCAGATGCTCTGGAGGGGAGAGTCTGTCTGGGCTTGGCACGAGTAGAAGGTCTTTGTCAGGACTCAAATGTCTGGGGACCCTGAATGGCAGTTTAAATCTACCTGTAGTGTCCCTTCCTGTGGCATAAAGTCAGATTTCCCATGTTCTCCCTGTTTCCAAATGGCTAGAATCTTTTAAAAGGAATTTTCCAGGAAGCCTCAGTTTCATAACCCCAATTTTTCTGATGGAAACTCCCTTGTTCCTGGCAGCTAGGGAGCCTAGCTGCAAGGTGTGCATACAATTGTAAGCTCTAGGGAGGCAGAGGCAAGCATATCTCTCTTTAGCTATTAATTGAGAGCTTTTGGCTATGAAAGCCTGGCCATTGTCAGACCCCACTGCTGGAGGGAGGCCAAATCAGGGGCCAAGGTTCTGTGGGGCTTTTTAACTACCAGTTGAGCAGTTTCAGTCAGGGTGGGGAACGCTTCTACCCACCAGGAAAAGGTATCTTTAAAAACTAGCAACTACTTGTATCCTCCCTTGGTAGGTAGGATCTTGGTGAAGTTGCTTAGCCCAGAGTTTGCCAGGGCGTTGGCCTTTCATTTGACCCCATCCTGGAAAACGGATCTCTATTTTGGATTTATTTGAATACAAGCCTGGCATCTGGCTAGAACATCCTGTGCCAAGCTGTTCAGTCTAGGTATAATACACCTTGGTCTGAGCAACTCAGACAGTTTTGTGAACCATAGAAAGGCAGCTTGGAGAAGGTCAGTTACCAGAGTCCTGCCAAGTGTTTCTGCAAGAATGATATTCCCTCTGGTGTTCTCCACTAACCTGTGGGGTTGAGATGTCTACTTCATTTTTTTTGTATCTTCTGTTTCATCTTAATTGTATCATATAGTTTCAGGAAACACTCAGGCAAAGCATGTCGTCAGAATATCAATAGGCCCCACAGGTTGGGGACTAGATGTTTGGCAGCCACATCAGCAGGCCAGTCATCCCTTGCTTCAGGGACCTCAGCTTTTTTATGTCCTTTGCAGTGGAGGATATAACATAGGAGAAACTAAATATTCTCCAGGAGGGCCAAGGTTTTCTCTTTGTTTTTAATGCCTTTTCTTCCAATTATAGGAAGCCCTATCACAGCAGAAAATATTAAAGTCTTAATTTCCATAATTCACCCACTACGTTACTATGAGAGCAGAAAATTTTGTATGTACAATAAGAACACTACTGTCTATAGAACATAGTGGCCTTAAATCTGAAGTAAGATGTTTCAGGTAGTAGTGCTTGGCATTGCATAGTGTAATGAAATGCACAGGGCAAACTGCATGTATTACATGTTCAGAACTATGGTTACAAGAAAATGCTGAGATGCAACACAGGTGAGTGCTATCAGAAACACCTCAGGTTCTTTATGTATTTGCTTTCCAATTAATTTTTATTGCTTGGCATTCAGAAACCCTTTACTGTTGATAAATCTTTGTGACACCACATTAAGTGATACTACATTAAGTTCCATTTACAAATATGACTCACAGTTTAAGAAACACAGAATTAGCTGGGAAGTGATGGTGCATGCCTTTAATCCCAGCACTAAGGAGGCAGAGGTAGATGGGTCTCTGAGTTTGAGACCAGCCTTGTCTACAGAGTTAGTTCCAGGACAGCCAGGGCTACACAGAGAAAGCAACCAAGCAAGCAACCAAGCAAGTAACCAGCTAGCCAAATAAACAAAAAACCAAACCAAACCAACACATGGACTTGTTCTCTCTGCTCCATTCTTGTGGTTTAAGATGTGAGCCCTGAGTTTCTGCTCTAGCTGACATGGCTGTGGCTCACTATCATTCTCCCCTGCCATAATGCATTCTTATCCCTCTAGAGCCATGAAACAAGTAAATCCTTCCTTGAAAAAAATATAAATGGACTGAATGGACACACAGAAACACACAAAAAGGGCAGAAAAAAGAAACATGGCCAGCAATAATGGGAATCTGTAGCTCCAGTGACTCATCTGTCACCAGGCCATCCTATCTGAGTTTGAGGGCAAAAGCTGTTGGCAGTATAGGCATTCCTGTATGCTGTACAGATAACAACCCAGATGATGCAGTGATGAAGATAGCACCTCCTGTGGCTCTACAGTACTTAATCCCACATATTGTTGTTGAAAATAGAAATGGATTTTACATTTCTGTCATGGCTTCCCACTAACAACTTTATATTGAAGTCAATGTCAAAATTTCTGAAGCTTAAAAACCTGATTTCAAAGCAATTGAACACCTTTAAAATTGTCAAGGCCATGTGATACAATGGCACAAAAGATGGTTACAAAAGGCATAGGCTGGATGGCGGTGTAGATGGCACATGGTATCTGAACAGGAGAACAGCAGTGATTGTGGTATGACCAACAGGCTCTGCTGTGGACCCCCAAACTCTAGTGCCTGTGTTTCCCAGGTGAGAGGAGAGTCCACCGTGAGTGAGATGAGTAGGTCCAACCTCAGATCAGTTGGCTAATCCTGGGAAAAATCTCCGGGTTTATGCTGGAATGCTCCCATAGGTGGATGCCTCCTGGGTACAGGAGTCGGTAACTCTAACCTCAGGGCTCCTGATGCCAGGGATACAAGGAAACTGCTCCAAGTGCTCAAACCATCTCCCAAAGGAGAATCAGGTTCTCCAAATGGCTAGGCCTAGAAAGTACAGTGTCTCAGCACAGTGTCTGGGCAGCTGGAGTTTCTTAACCTCAGAGCACAAAAACCAGTAACAGAGCAGCTGACTCCAGGACTTCCCCTGGTGATAGAAAGGCCCCCAGGCTCCTGAGAAGCCCAGTTGGTCCTGAGGATCATACATCTGATCCTGGGAATCCCAGGCAATTCTCTGAGAACCACCCTCCAGTCAGAGACCATACCCTCCAATCAGAGGAGGGCTCCAGCAGGAATATCCAGCTTCCTGCCCAGGGCTTTTCCCACACTCCCAAGAACTCGAGTGGGCATCATAAACTACCAGCCAATGCCAAAGACAACTAGATGGCTAATGGTCAGCATAAAAACACAATCAGCAAAATCCAGAGCAATACAGCATTTCCAGAACCCAATTATCCATCAGGAAGCAGTCCTGGATACCATAACACAACAGAAATAAAGAAATGACATAAAGGTATGCAAAGGAAGATAATAATGGCCCTTACAGAGGAAACCCTTAAAGAAATACAGAAAGATACAGCCAAACACATTGAGGCCTTAAAAGAGGAATAAACTGATCAAAGGCATACAGGAAAATACCAACCAACAAGCAAAGGAAATCAATCAAATGGTTCAAGATCTGAAGATGGAAATGCAAAGAATAAAGAAAGCACAAACTGAGGTAATCTTGGAATTGGAGAAGTTATGGAAAAAAACAGGAACTGAGATGGATGGATGGCTCTATGGACAGACGATGGTTCCATTAGTTTCCTCTTTCTCACCCATTACTTCTCTTCCAGTGATTTCTCCACTCCCAACTGCTCCCCCCCCTTTCCCCCGCTTTTTCACTGGACGCCTTTCCTTTCATCTTTTCACCTTTCTCAATTCTTGCGAAACACATTCCCACTGACACCCCCAAGTTTGCTGTGTGTATTTCTCCTTTTCCACTGATTTCATCCCTTTCCATACTGTCTTCAAATTCTCATCCATTTCCTCTCTCTCTAGGACCCATTTGCAGTGTATCTGGTTCTATACTACTTCTTGCCTCCAAATCCCTCTTTTTCATTTCCTGTTCCCCACTTTGCCAGTAGTGCATTTATAATAGAAAACTCCCAAGAGAAAGGCTGCAGGAATTTCTTTCCCTTCTGTCTCTGATAGAAGGCCGTTCTGTGCTTTTGAACTGAGCCTTAGTTATCAATCCTGTGTAGGTTCCTCTAACATCTGTGGAACCCAAAAGTCTGGTCTGTGTTGGTGTTTACGGGTCCAAAGTCAGGGGTTTCCTCCTGCTTTGAAACAGAGCCAGCTTCCGCAAAGCGGGCTGTATCCCTGGGCAACGGGCTCTTTAATACGCCCCTGGCAGTAGGGGGCGATGTAGAACCGTACACACTTCCGGTTCCCAGAATTCTCTGCAGCCTGAGTGGCGCGCTGGGCGGTTGGGACCGTGGCTGTGGCGGCACTAAGCCGCTTAGGCCTTTTCGGGGGTTTCTCGCCTGGCTTGTGGACTCTGAGAGAGTTGTGGACCCGGCACATGGCTGCTTAGTGCTGATTTCGGCCCAGTGGAGCCCCTGCTCACCATGGCAGTGAGTATAATGTGGTTCCGGATTCGGCCGGGCACCGCGATAGGTCCTCAGGCTTGTAGCTTAAATACAGCCTGTTGACACCTTCCTGAAACTTTCTAGTTCTTTTACTTTTCCCTTAAGCGTAGGTGGGGGGAAGATCTTATCCAAGTCGAGTTTTACTACATATATGAGTTGTGTATAACCCCCTTTCCATACTGAGTAATATTTAACGTTCTTGCCAATTGTTGAGAAATTTCGGGAATGTTTTTCTTTCCTTGTTTAGTTTTTCCAAATCCCTTCCCTCTTGCACACTTTCCAACACCTTTCCCACATCTCTAACCCTTTCCCTGAACCCTTGACTCCTTCCAATCTCTGCCCATCTTACAACTACTTCTTTATACTATGAAGGGTAAAAACATATGGACTTGAAATGGTCTCTTACCTTAAAGCCAGTTCCTCTGAAGGAGAAATTTTATATACTAGTTAAAAGCCTGATTCCACTTTTTAATAAAATTTCTGCAAATATGAAAATATAAAATCCTATTAGTTGTTAATTTGTGATGCAAGAAATACTATTTTTTTATTAAAATGTTAAATCAAAACTACAGGAAAGGGGTATGAATTTACACTTATAAACTGAAATTTTGGAAACCCATGAATCCACTTTTATTTATCTATTGCTTGACATGAAATGCTGCTTAACTATGTATAGAAGTTCCACTTAAATAATTTTAAAGTAGCAAGTGATTCTTTAACTTATAGGTTAGAATTTTTTAGGTAACTTAAAAACATGATTCTTGGATTTTTTTTCTTTTTATTTCTTTTCTGATTTTCTATATTTTTTCTTTGGTACAGGGTCTCATGTAGCTCAGGCTAGCCTTGAACTCCTCATCCTCCTATATCCACATTTGAAGTGCTATGGATTTGTTTTGACATATAAAAGACAAATTTCTAATTTTGGGGGGTAGGTCTTACTAAAATAGTACTAAAATGTATCTAGAAATTTTTACTTCTGTTCTTTGGAGACTTAATTTTTCTCCATTTATTTATTTATTCATTCATTCAATTTACATCCTGATTTAAGCCCCCCTCCTTTCTTCCCATCACGCCCAAAATTCCTACCCCAACTCTACCCTCTCCTTCTCAGGGAAGGAGGAGGCTCCTCCATGGGTACCAACCCAAGTTTCCACATTAAGTCGCTGCAGGACTAGTCACATCCTCTCCCACTGAGGCCAGACAAGGCAGCTCATTTTTGAAAAAACTGGATCCAAAGGGAGGCATCAGAGTCAGAGAATGCTATTGCTCCAGTTGTTGGGGGACCTACAAGCTCCCTCAATCAATCATTCTCACAACTTTTCCATGTGACAGTTTGCCTGTGGTTCTCCGCATCTATTTCTATCAGGTGCTGGGTGAAGCCTTTCAGAAGGTTATGCTAGCTAGGCTCCTGTCTACAAGTGAAATGTCTGATAATTATAAACCTATATAACCCAGCTCACTTACTTTCTTTCTGTCTTTAAATTCTCAGTTGTTCAAGACTCTAGATTGAGTTCTATACCTATATGTCTATATGTCATTTTCATCCTTGCTTCATGGTATAGGGCAAGGAATGTTAGCCATAATTTAACAAGGGTAAATCCCTGAGCCATCTCCATAGCCTTGCATCCTTCTTTATTATCTGCTGTATTCATGCACCTTGTAGTTCTAGTTGCTATCAAATAGTCTCTATTAGTCTGACTTTTAGAGAAGAAGTCAAAGAGGAATGAGAATGTCTTATGAGTTGCAAGTGTATGGGTAACCTCTAAAGCCCTGGGAGAATACAGATGGAACTGAAGACCAAGAGGACATCTGAGCAAAAATGGGTTTCATAAAGCTAGTGGCAATGGCAGGAGCTTCTTTTACGACTCTAATCTGAAAGTCCACTTTGTTCTACTGTTTATTGAAACTATCAGCAACCACGCCCCAAACACTGTATGCTTGCACACACACACATATAACCTCATAATTTCACTATCTGTCATCCTAACAAAAGATGAAACAGAATTGGATCATTTGACCCTTTTTCATCTTAGTTACCACTTTATAACCAGTGTTCTCTTAGATCTGCAGTTGAGTTGTAAACAGTCAAGCCTAAGTGTAATCTTTTTGTGTGTAGAGTTTTGGCTTCTTTCTTCCTCTGAAAAATTATGTTAGTTGCCCATAAAGCCACCTTGCTTCCTGTCAGAACTCCTCTTTCCTTGGGCATACAAGGAATCCTTGCCCTACTTGTACAATGTTACTCTGGGGTTGGAACTTGCTCAGCTTCTTACACAAAGCCTGTTTGGTTTTAGGAACATATACCATGTTTCTAGGGGTGCTTTAAGGCCCCAAAATGAAATTTTATTCTTTATATAACAAATTCAAGAAGTATTTTATATTTTAAAATAATTGTTCTTTCTGACAACAGAATATCATTTTAATTCCCCTTAATGCCTATAATTTTGTTTTGCTTAATAATACCAGTTTTCTTCTATGAAATTATCAGCTTTTAAAAATATAATTTTTGTGTGTTTGTGTGTATGTGTGTCCATTACCATCCCTTGTGAGTGTGCTCTTGTCTGTCTCTGTGTCCATTACATTGTTTTGTGCTTACACTCTTGGAGTTCAGAAGATGTCATAAGACCCCAGGAGCTGTTGTTACAGGCAGCTATGAGTTTCCTAATGTGTTTGCATTGAACTGAACTCTTGTCCACTGAAAGAGCTCTTAACCACTGAGCTATAACTCTAGCCCCAGATTCCCAGTTTTTATGTAGTAGAGTGTTTGTTTCTCCCACATCCCACCAACCCCCATCCTTTTCTTTCTTCAGTCACAAGGTCTAGGTATCAAAGCTGGCTTCAAGCTTCTGTTTGAGCCTTTTAAGTACTGGGATTATAGGTATGTTCTCTTCTGCTAACTGTAGAATGTACCAAGCACATCATATGAATTGTATCAATGTTTGTTAAGTAAATGAATAAATCAAACCTCAATCACATATTTGTATTGAATAAGGAAACAGTGAAGCTTTCAGAAAAGCAGTTGTGTTTTTTGGTGGTCTCAAAGCACTGTTAGTATTTTTTTAATTTATTCAGATTACAATTAAATTGTTATCATATCATTTATATCTTTGCATTCCTCCCTCCCTCCTGTTTTCACCCTATTCCCCTCCCCTAGGTCTATGACCAAGGAGGACCTCCTCCCCCACTGTATGGTCATTTTAAGAAGCAGAAGAAGAGGAAAGAATATTCCATGTAGTCAAACGATATGAGGAGTCATTTAAAAAGAAACCTTTTTGAATTGGTGTATAAGATGTATGCGAGTAATATATGTCTAGTGGTTTTGAAATTGCAGAGGATCTTATGTTACCACACAGAAAGCTCTGAGTTTATTTAGGTGCATAGCTAGTTAAATAGGAGGGTGATTTGGGAGGAAAACAGGCTAAACTATATCTGACATATGTATTACTATGGAAGAAAAGTACACCAATGGCAAAACAAATTTCATAGCTGTGTTGTTATACCAGGTAGAACTGAATGAAAGTATAAACCAGTGAGTGCCAAAGGAGAAAGAAAATTAGGTGTATAGCTACCTAATTAGGTGTTGGCCAATGATTGAATATATGAGTGAAAGAAGAAAAGATGTGAAGCCATGTATTGAAAGAAGTTCTGGTAATTATGGGAGAAAACTATCAGAAGATATAGAGTTGAGAGATGAGGCTTTAAATGCAAATAAGTCTCCTGGGTTAGAGGTACAGAAGTGTGTCTGGTTGGCTTCAGGAGTATGTTCCTTTAATTACCAAATTATATTTAATTTACACACCATCATATCTTAACTACATAATATAGGGTTGGCATAGTGCATTGAGTTTTTCTATGCACCTTACCTATTTTTTTAATGCTTATTCTGTGTTCTATTCAAATATCAATTTTGCCCTGTATTAAGCTCTATAGCACAATCTAATAAATATGTTTGCTTTAGAGTATTGGGGCATGCTGAGGACAACCACAGAATAAAAATCAAACAAATTCATAGTGGTTTGAAACTCTGCAGGTCTCCTAAAAATTAATTTTCTTCTAAAATTAATTTACTTGAATTTTAAAAACAGACTCTCACTGTGTAATCCAGAATTACTTAAAATTCAAGATCCCTCTACCTCAGCTTCCTGAGTATTGGGATTGTAGGCCTATACTACATTAGTTACCTGGCTCCTAACATGTAATTCTTCTTAGAAGAATAATTTGTATAACTTTTCATTGCATTCATGATTTTTCTACTTCTCAGTATTACTATCTGGGCTCTGTTGTAGGCCTCAATTTGCTTTGCTTATTTGTTTGTTTTCGTTTTTTGTTTTGTTTTGTTTTGTTTCCTCCGAGACAGGGTTTCTCTGTGTAGCCTTGGCTGTCCTGGACTCATTTTGTAGACCAGGCTGGCCTTGAACTTACTGCCAGTAGGCTTCAATTTGAATACCAGTAGCTGCCAGACTACCATCTACTCTGGTTTATCCTTTAACTTTTGATACCCTCTAAAAGGAAGCCCTATACTTATTCCATTAGCAACTGCTACTCTTACTCTTTTTTCTGGCTCACAACTACCTTATCGTTTTTACTTAGGGGGAAGTTATTGAAGTGATCCGACTCTGAAACTCATTTTCATTACTGTTACTTCTCAGAAATTCATAGTTCTTAAAATAAGGCATTACTTGTTTTTCCTTGTAGGACAATAAAACAGAAGATAGCATGGAACAAACAGTAAATGAAGGTAAAATTTGCTTATCTAAGTATTGCTTTTAGTTATTTGTTTGTGACAAGTATGTTACTATATATTGTCATTTTGAAATAAAGCCTTTAAAATTTTATTCAAATATCATAGTATGTAACAACTACCTGCTGAGTTATATACCCCTTTGCCCATCAAATACTGATATCATACTTTGTTTCTAAGGTTCTTCTCCTTGAATTATTTCCTTTTGCATATTTGATAAAAGAAATCCATTCTTAGATTTCTCTTTAGACATGTTGATTAGAGCACAGCATTCCTTTAAGCACCTTTATTTAGAGGATAATCAAGTTATTACAGAACTAAATGTCTCTTAATCTCAATAAATTCTTTGCTTTACTCTAGGAATTCTTATACTTGTTTCTAAAAGTCATTGTCCTTTAAAAATTATTTTTATTTTGAATTACATGCTTGTGTGTATGTCTTTGTGTGTATGTGTGCAGTTGCCCATGGAAGACAGTTGAAGGCGTCAGCTCCCTTAGCACTGTGGTTTTAGGCACTTACGAGCCACCTAAAATGGATAATAGGAACCAAACTTGGGTTGTCTACAAGAGCAGTAAGTGCTCTTATTAGCTGAGTCTTCTCTCTCGACTCCATATATTTTTGTTATTGGTAGAGATATGTGCTTAGAATTTTCAACCTTAGTTTTACGAATACAAAAACTGAAATTCATGGAGGTAACTGAGGAGGTAATACAATAAATAGGCTTTGCAAAGCCAAGGTAAGAATTGAAATCTCCTGGGCCAGGGATTTAAGTGTTTCAGTCACCTCAGCAAAAATAAGATTAAAAATAGTGAAAAATTAGCAAATAAAAAAGAAATGGACACAATTCATCTTCTTAACTGTAATATGGATAAGTGGATAATTCTTTCATCTAGTCTTTTTGTAGTTAGAAGAAGTCTGCTTCTTATTGACTCATTAATATGCCACACATGTTTATATCTTGTTGTGTTTTATTTCCAATAATATATTCTTCACATATTTGCTTCCTGGTTCCTTTTCAAGGCTTGTATATCTTATTACTTCTGCTTAAATGTTGGGTTCTGAATGCTGTCATTTGATTTTGTTTAGTTAATTTGTTAACTGTGTTACCTTAGTGTAGTATTTATCAATAGGTTCTCGATTTCCCTAGAACAAGACTCATGCTGTTATAACTTTACTCTTTGTTTTAAAAGTTTTTACTATACAACTACTTAGTATTAGTAAATATAAGTGTGTGCTTTCTTCAGACAATTTAAACAGAAAGAAGGCTGTATATTTCTACAACATATTCATATAACAAGACAGGGTATCTCTGTGTGGCCTCGGCTGTCCTGGACTTGCTTTGTAGATCAGGCTGACCTTGAAATCACAGAGATCTACCTGCCTCTGCCTCCCACAGTACTGGGGTTACAGACGTGCGCCACCACACCTGGCTGGATTTTTTAATCAAAACCTGAAACACACACTAATCAATAGTGTTTGGAGACTCTAAGTCCTGAAATGCAAGCATTCACACTTAAGATAATCAAAGCAGTTTGAAAAACATTGATACTGTTGATTATTTCATGCTATTAAGGACTTGGGTTAATTTTTACATTATGCTTGTTTTATATATAATTTTTTCTCATATATACTCCAGTTTGTCTGAGTGACAATGTATTCTAGATTCGGCAACATTTCGGGGATTTTGAGTACTCATTTAATTATTTAATTTAACATAGAGGAAATTTTGATTAATTCATTGAAGCACATTGTAGTTTAGATTGCATGGGACGTCTTGAGCACTAGAAAGCATCACTTTACCTTTAGAAATTATTTCAAACAGTTTAAAGACCCATCAACAGTTCACTATATATATTAGCATATTTGTTCAACAAATTCTTGAGAGCATTCTATATCCCAGGTTCTGGTCTCTGTAGTAAGGATACAGTACTGAGCAAGACAGAATTAAATGCCTGCTTTTGTAAACCTCTCATTTCAGTAGTGAAAAAATACAGTATACAAACTGGACAAGTGTAGGATGCACTAGAAATTGTTAGAAAACATAAAATGAAGATAATCATAAAGCAGGTTCTCATTAAAATTAATTTAGTTTTATAACTTTTGAAGTGGTTTCAGATTATTGCAATGTTTTCTTCTTTTTTTGTGGTTAGAATCAATGGATGTCAAGAAGGACAATCAAGAGAAAGCTACTCACCCATGTACATCTTCTGTGCAAAGCAGTAGGCTTTTAAGTAATCTAATACATCATTTTTCTTCTTCAGTGTTATAGTGAACTCATGAGTTTTTTGTTATATGTATATAGCAACTCCAGTACCATAAAATCTTAGTTATAGAAAAGGTAAAAAAATTTACTGTGACATTTTAACTTTAATTTTATTTAAAAATGAATTGATAAGGATTGCATGAAATTGCAATTATAAGTGCAAAATTTTTTCTGATTTTAATGATAAAAAATTGCTGTTACTTAAATTTATCATATTTTTATTTTAAAAATGAGATTAATCAGCTAGGCAATTATAAGAAGATATATTTCAGGACCTAGACCCTATCATTTAATTTTAGTAATTAATGAATGAGTTAGACAGGATTTTGATCTATTTTTTAAGCTAGGACATCTGTAGTACTTAGGATAATGCTTGGCACATATTAGTGGGCAATGTAGGAATCTAGTGCCAAACAGGACAGATATAATTCCTGTTTCTCTTAACTTAAGTGGGACGTTTCCTGTTCATTGTCTTCACATAGTATATAAACCCAAGCCTGGAACTTGTAAAAGATAGTATAATTCTGATTCATTCCAAAGAAAATCAAGGAAGTTGGTAGAGATTATGTTCCACATGACCCAATTTATTAGACCTAATGTATAAATTAGAGTGGACACAGGCTAAAAGGAATGAAAGACCCTTATGGACTCTGTGTGTGTGTGTGTGTGTGTGTGTGTGTGTGTGTGTGTGTGTGTGTGTGTCTGTGTGTCTGTATCAGATTACACAGTTGTACACATGCACTTGTCTTTTGAAGAGCTATATCAGTTTTCAGACATCACTTTCAAGAGAGAATGACCTCATAATCCCATAGTCTACTGAGAACATGATGCAAATGCAGAACAAAAACTTCAGACTGACCTTGATGGCTGGTTAGGAATTTCAACTGTGATATTGATGCAAGTATTAGGTGTGCTAATTCTAATGAGATAAACTTGGATATGTGTGTTTCTATTATGAAAATGGTAGTGATTATCACATGGACAACCAAGAACAATCTTTAAGGCAAAGTAAGTCTCTGCATAATATATACCATAGATTATCATTGTCCAACAATATGATAGAAAATATTCCTGTAACTGATTGTTAGGTTAGGAGACCATGGAAATAGTTTGGCAACTTCATTGTGGACCTATGGATCTCACTTTTAACTTTTGACAAAGCTAAATATTTACAACTTCAGTGACGGTTTTTTAAAGATTTATTTTTTTATTACATATACAATGTTCTTCCTGCTTATACCCCTGCATAGCAGAAGAGGGCACCAGATCTCATTATTGATGGTTGTGAGCCACCATGTGGTTGCTGGGAATTGAACTCCTGATGTCTGGAAGAGCAGCCAGTGCTCTTAACCGCTGAGCCATCTCTCCAACCCGATACTGGCAATTTTTTATCTTCTGCATTTATTGTCAAAGAAAGAATAAGCAAGCTTCCAAGATGAGACTTGATAGCCTATGACCATATAGTAGGAGAAGAGGTCCCCCTTGGTCTTAGAATTAGGGGAGGGGAATAGGGTGAAAGCGGGAGGGAGGGAGGGAGCAACAGGAGGATACAAGTGATGGGATAACAATTGAGTTGTAATCTGAATAAATTAATAAAATTAAAATTAAAAAATTAAAAATAAAATAAATCAATATAATTGATACACCTCCAGCCAAATTTACCATAAAAGCAGAAGATTTAGTGACAGTTTTAACATTAATCTTCACACCACACTATTTATTTAGTGCTCATAAGTGTTACTTCATTTAATTCCAAACATGCCTGGTACCATATGTAGTAATTTTCACACATTGTAAGTGAGATAATCGAGGCTAAGAAAATTAACTGATATGCTCAGGGTTATATAATGAGAAGTAGAGCCATACTGAAAATGGCAGATCTGAATCTGTAGCACGGATTCAATCTGACACTTGGCTTCAGGATTCTCAATGCTGTGGTAGTACTCTGTATCATGTGGAGGCAGAACCACACTGTAATTTTAGGTTATTGGCTAGTTTTGTTATTAAAAACTATATAACCTTATGTATAGCATGTGTGTACATGTGAATAGAACATATACATATGATATTTTAGGGCATATGGGAGTGGCTCATGCTGACTTGGAGGAGCTAGTGGTGCACATTTCCCACAACTTTGTGCCCGATGGCCTTTGCTTGGCATCCTGCCATCAGCCATGGCATTGGTATTTATATAACAGGAATCCACACATGCTGGCAGTCAGGATTTTTATTTCCATTTTTTAGAAAATTGATTGGTAAAAATTTTTATGTGTAGATGTCTGTGCTATCCTTTGAAGGATGGAATAGCCCTTCGCTAGGGGGAATATATTCTAAGACTCTGTCCCAGTAGATACTTGAAACTGGATAGTAATGTATGCCTTACATACAAATGCATGGTAAAGTTTGATTTATAAATAAGGCACAATATGATTGGCAGCTATCAGCATAAATATCAGGAACCTCAAAATGCTGTTTTCCTTTCATTGTTGAGACTCTTCACCTTTCCCCTGAAGGAAAGACTAGCACTTCATTGTTTCTCCCTGGATATATGAATTTCCAACATTACTATTTTTGCACTTTATGGCCATTTTTAAGTTGAAAGTAAGATAAAATATTTGAACACTGGCTGTTTGATAATTTATCAGGCAGTCTGATGACAAAGTTGTTAGTGATTAACAGTCTGGTTGTATTCATGGGATATGGTTCTTGATGGGATGGAATGTGACTAGGTGAGACTTCATCACACTAGTAAAATTCAAAACTTACGAACTATCCCTGGAGTTTCTCATTAATATTTTGGACTGCAATTAAATCTAAATAATTGAAATCATACATAATGGAGACTGAGGATAAAGAAATATCACTGCATGTCAGAACTGGTATATACTGTTTAACAAGAGTGTAGTAAAACTTCCTGGTTGTTGAAATATATATATATAATTTCTAAGTAGTTTCTCAAGTGTGGGCAATGAATGCATTGCTTTCTGATAGCATTGTGGTATGTCATTATGACTCCACTAAAGAGCCAAACAAGGATAGATAGAAGATGTACAGTACTAAATAATCTATTTCAGTGATTGCACTGTTGAGTTTACTGTTCTGTCTTGACTCTTTGGGTAAAGATTTAATAGTGCCTTAAGAATAACTCTGATTCTCAGAATTTTTCTTTTTATAAAGCATTGCAGTGGCAAAGTTCTGTTAGAACACATACTAATACCCTTAGAACCCAATAAAAAACAAAGTGCTTTCACATTACTGGATGATATAGTGTTAACACAACAATTGAGCAAATTTATATTTGACACATATACATAGGTTTTTTTAGTCTATAAAAATTTCCTAGTTGTTTCTGGAGTCCATACTTCCTGCTTGCAATATAGGGTATTGAATCCTAGGCTTGACTACTTCTACACACCTTCCTTCAGAATTACTCTGCTTTAGTCCACAGTTCATTGAGAAGCTATGAGTTATAATTTCTATTAGGACCATTATTATCAGGAAGTTGCAAAATTGAATATAAATTGAGAAGTTTGAACCTGGTTTATAGAAAGTACTTTTTCACTTTTTTATTTTGAGATTATACTGTAATTACAATATTTCTCTTTTCCCTTTACTTTCTTCAAACCTGTCCATACCTCTCCTTGTTCTAGGTACGAACTAAAACTTATTTTATTCAGGAAAAAGATTTATATATATACTCTAAGCCAACTGTATTTTTTGTGTTTTTTCCAGATTATTTTGATTGGGACAAGTATTTGGAAGAGACTGGATCTGTAAAGGCCCCTTCAGAATACTTTAGACAGGTACGCCATAACTCTGTTTATATTTTACACATTACCCCATAGAAGAATGTTTTTCTGTGTAGTTACAGAATTCTAGTAGTATGAGGATAAAGTGGGATTATGTTTGCACCACTCATAACTAGATGATCTACTTGAAGTAAGTTTTTTATCTATACTAAGCCTTTAAAATTGCCAATGTGGAAGGAAAAATGGATATAGTGAAGGATTATTTTAAAAATGTGATAACCCTATACTGAGAGGGCTCATGGAGCAGATGCTATTTAAGATTGTTAGAATTAGAAGAAAGAAAGCATCCAAGATAATTTGAGCATCAAGGGATGACACAGAGTAGCTAGAGTGCAAGGTAGAGGCACCTATAAGATCAAGATCAAAAATATGTAGGGATGTTTGGACTGTTCAGAGATCTTTAACTAAATCATTGGCTTTGATAGGACTTCTAGCTTGCTCATTTCCAGAGGAATAGCTTAATGAGATGGTTTTTTTTTGTTTTCTGAGACAGGGTTTCTCTGTGTAGCCTTGGCTGTCCTGGACTCGCTTTGTAGAGCAGGCTGGCCTCGAACTCACAGCGATCCGCCTGCCTCTGCCTCCCGAGTGCTGCGATTAAAGGCATGCACCACCACCACCCGACTAAGATGATTATTTTTAAAAGTCTTTCAGGATGCATTTTATAGGCTATACTTGGGTTTTCTGGATATGCAGATGACAGAGACTAGTGAGGACCAGTATTTTCATGCCACATGTCAGTCAAAGGGGATCCTTTGCCTTGAGCCTTGGAACACTGACCTCATTCACCTTCTGCTCCTAAGCATTCTGGTAACATAAATTGTCATCTGTCCTTCTTATAGTTCATGCATTTTAACACAATGTTATCTATGTATAGTCTAAGATTCCACCAACTAACGAATTCCAAGTCGGTATGAAATTGGAAGCCCGTGACCCTCGCAATTCTGCTTCAGTGTGTATTGCTTCTGTTATTGGAACTGCTGGAGCCAGATTACACTTACGACTGGATGGTAGTGACAATAAGAATGATTTTTGGAGACTTGTTGACTCATCAGACATACAGCCTATTGGGACATGTGAACAAAGAGGAGATATACTTCAGCCTCCATTGGGTAAGGAGAAAGAGTTCATGAAATAACACAGTCTTACTAGGAAGCTATTATGAGAGACGGTTTTAAGTGTCCTTTTAAAATCACATAGGCCTTCTTGTAAGTAGATGGTCAGGGAGTTACTGTAAATGATATATGATCAGGGGCTGGAGAGATGGCTCAGAGATTAAGAGCACTGTCTGTTCTTCCAAAGGTCCTGAGTTCAAATTCCCAGCAACCACATGATGGCTCACAATCATCTATAGTAGCACTGTCTGTTCTTCCAAAGGTCCTGAGTTCAAATTCCCAGCAACCACATGATGGCTCACAATCATCTATAGTGAGACCTGGTGCCCTCTTTGGGACTGCAGGCACACATGCTATATAAATAATAAATAAATTTAAAAAATGATACTGAGAGGAACTCAGTACCAACTCACTTTTATACATATTGCACAAGTGTGCTGAAAGGCCTCATTTTTGAACACATATTAATCTTCAAATGTAAAGTACCAAAAAAGTTTTCTTAGGTCATGCATGTAAATTCAGAAACTCTTTGAATCCTATAATATTTTATATGAGTGATACAACTAGATAGTGTCCATTGAGCCATTCAACACTTTGAGGATGAGGACAGGAAGCATGTGAGATTCCGTATTATGGGAGGAGTACAAAAATCAGTACTTTACAGTCACGGGGAGAGTTCTTTCAGTCCTAACCATTAGACACCAAAGGACCTAGTTACTGTTAGTCCTTGAACAGGATGAGAAAATGGACATGTTAGCAAAGGGTTCAAATTTAAGAATATGTAGTGGTCAGTTTGGGCTGTTTTCAAAATGCAAAAAGATTCTGACATACTTTTGAAAAAATCTATTGTAAACGGAGGAATGTCCAGATAATCTGCAGAAAATAAGTGATTGGTTTATTTGGTCATCACTCTGCATTCTCAGTGAATTTCAATGCTAGTATTTTGTTCTTTACAATGTTTAAGATAAGAATTAATGTAAAACTCAGAATAAGTTTTTCTTAGTAAAGTATTCCCCAAAAACCAGTAATACAGAATACTGAGAACAATTAATAATTTTTTCCAGTTTTGTTCATTAAAATTGATATAGTTTAATGGCTAGGGTGTAACCCAGTAATATAAACACATTCTTAACATTCACGAAAACTATATTCAATTCTTAGTATGAAAAAGATTTATGCTAATGCAATTTAAAAGGGGTGCACTGTAGTTTACTGGCAATGTGCTTCATTGATTAGTGGAAGCCTGCTTCATTGGTTTTAAAATTAGTCAGAAGTGTGTTTAATTTTTCTTTCTTGTTTTGAGACTGGATCTCAGTAATGTAGCTCAGGTTGGCTTGAACTATTGTTCCTCCTGCCTCAGCTTCCATTGTTGAGCTTAATCATATGTGCCACCACACAAAAAGGTTCTTAAAATTTTATTTCCTTTACACTTATTAATTATGTGTTTGTACACACATATCAGGTTCAAATTGGGGAAGTCAACTATCTTCCTTGTGCCATGTTCTAAGTAGCAAACTCAGGTGGTCAGGCTTGGCAATAAGCATTGATCCATTTCCATTATCACCATTTGTTTCCTGGTTTTACATTTTGGGTAATTTCAGTAAAAGATTATTTGAGGATGACTTTGTAGGTTTCAAGGTTTTTTGTTTGTATGTGTTTCCCTGTTTATAGCTCTCTTGCCTTTCGTTCATGTGCTTCTCTACCTTAGTGAATCTCTCAAGAATGCACATAACCTTTTCCCAATTCTAGCATTGGGGCAGGCAGGCTTTGAGTGAAAACACTTGCCTCAGAAAACAGTGAAACTAGCAAACTTGCACTCCCTGCTGCACATGCCAAATGCTGATGTAAGTTGGTGAAATTTCTAAACAAGCCTATTTAGGTAACTTCTTTTACAAATTTTAATATGTGTTTAGAATGTGTGTA
Source organism: Acomys russatus (assembly GCF_903995435.1). NCBI lineage: Eukaryota > Metazoa > Chordata > Mammalia > Rodentia > Muridae > Acomys > Acomys russatus. The sequence goes on from NC_067169.1 coordinate 33,476,908, forward strand.
AATTGCTAAAGGAAGAGAAGTCTTTTTCCTAATATTTTATGAAAAGTTTCAGACATATACAAAATGTCAAGGAAGTTTAGATTGAATATCCATTATTACTAACTCACTATTTTTTCTGTGAAATTCAACAGACATGAGCTTTCTGAAAGGACAGAAGTCAGGAACTACAAAATAGGCTAGAAGCCTTTTGCAACCTTTCCCCACTTGTTTGGTTGGTAACGGTAGAATAAAATCTCTCTGAGCTGTAGTGTGGTTTACCTGTATCTTCATGGCCTGAACACAACATTAGCATGTTTGTTGGAAAACCCTATTCAATGGCTTCTCTAAAATATAAGTTTCTGGTTCCACTGCCATTGTTGCCAGACAAACATTGTTGCCAGACATCAAAGTGGTGACTATATACTCAAGAAGATTCCTCTCTTTTTACTCAAGTCCTTAGAAAGTCATTTTCTAAAGAGGATTGGTGAATGTATTTGTTGTCTATTACCTTACTTTCACAGGTTTCTCATGATATCTCATTTATAAAACAGGATACAGAATGAACGTTACATCATGGCCCATGTTCTTAGTGCGGACACTAACTGGATCTGAACTGGCCCCCTCAATGTTCTTTAAGATGGTAAGAAAAGCATTACAAAACACATCTGTCCTCTTGATTTGTGTGCAAGATGAGAGAAGGATCAAATTTCATTCTTCTACGTGTAGATAGCCAGTTTTCTCAATACAATTTGCTTAAGCACTATCTTTTCTCTGATGTATGTTTTTGTCACCTTTGTTAGAAATAAGGTAGCTATAGGTACTTACAATTACTTTTGGCTGTGAGCCCAGCCTTCTCTCCAGCTCAGGTACATATTATACCTAGGTCCTCAATGCTCTTCCATTGATCACTGTACCTGTTTTTGTCCCAGTACCATGCAGTTTTACTACCATGGTTATATAGTATAACTTGAAATCAGGGATAGAGATACCCCCAGCAGTGTTTTTTTAATTGTTCAAGATTGTTTTGGCTTCCAGGGTATTTGGGGCTTCCCTATGAATTTTAAGATTATTTTTCCACCTTCTATAAAAATGTGTTGGGATATTGGTGGAGATTACATTGAATTTATAGACTGTTTTGGTAGGATAATCATTTTTATAATATTAATCCTACCATTAAATGTGCATTAGAGGTCTTCCCTTCTGGTGTCATCTTCAATTTTATTATTCAGTGTCTCAAATTTTTCCATGTAGAATATTAGTTCTAGAGATTGGAAGTCTGCTGTGAAGGTGTGGGCAGGACTTCTGAGGGCCCTCACTTTGCCTTGTAGGTGCTGTGTTTTTATGTTTTCATATAGCCTGTGTATGTGATCTTTGCGTCTTGTCTTACTTTCCTGTGACTAAGGACCGTTATATTAGAATTCATGCTACTGTCTTCATTTTAACCAAATAAATATGATGAAATTCATCCAATAACAGCAAATCATAAAAAATATGAGTTATGTTTATACAAATAGTAAAATGAGGCCACTAGTTGAAAATCAGTGGATAAACATTTCCTTTATGGCTAAAGATTTTAATTCATTACTTTATTTATTGGCAATTTGTACTATTCCTTTTGTGAACTGTTTGCTTAATTCATGTGCCTATTAGCTGTAGTTTTTTGTTCTACTGGCATTTAATTTTTATTCCATTTATATTCTGGATATTTCATTTATATTCTGGATATTTAGCTCTTGTGAAGTAAAAAAAATAGGCAAAGATTTTTCTCTCATCCTTTGTGCTATCTCTGCCTTCTGAACATGCTGTGTAGACCATTTAAAATTTGATACAGAGTCACTTGCCAATTCTTGATGTTAGATTCTGGGTTATTGGTATCCTATTTAAAAAGTTTGCCTTTCTGTAGGACCCAAGTTCGATTCTTACGTGGTGGCTGATATCTGTAATTCTAGTCCCAGAGGAGCTCATGTCCTCTTCTAGCTTCCATGGGTACCAAACCCAAATGCAGTGCACAGATAATGCATACAAGCAAAACATCTATACCCATGGTGAAATTTTTTTAAAAACTAAGTCCTTTCTTATTCTGTCATAAGTTTTCTGTTTTTCCTCTAGGAGTTTCAAAGTCTCACTTCTTAAGATAATTGATTGATGTGTATTGAATTGAATTTTGTTCACAGTAAGAGGAATCTAGATGCATTCTTCTGAATGTGGATGTCCAGCATTCCCAGTACCTTATTTGAAGTGGCTTCTTATTTCACTATCATACTATTGGTACCGTGGTGAAGAATAAAAAAAATGTAGCCAATTAGTCTTATTTTGGATTTTATATTACATTAGATTATGTGTTCATTTTGGCATCCTAGGTGAGGCAGAGGTAGGTGAATCTCTGAGTTCCAGGCCAGCTTACTCTGCAAAGTGAGTCCAGAACAGCCAAGGCCACACAGAGAAACACCCTCCTGAAAAACCAGAAAAATAAGTACTGTGATTCCTCCATTCTTTTTGCCCAGCATTGCTTTGGTATTAAGGAATTTTTTTTGCTTATGTAAAATTTTCAAAATAGTTTTCAATTCATGCTAAGAATTTCATTGGGGATGGTGAAGAAATGGCTTAATGTGAAAAGCTACTTGCCAGCCAACCTTACAATCTGAGGGTTATCCTTTGAACCCCTGTGGTCAGAGGAGAAAACTGGCTCCTCCAAACAGTTCTCCAACTTTCTCAAGAACACTGTGCCATGAATATCCCCCTATACACAAGTAAACAAATACAAAGCTTTAAAAAGAATGTCATTAGAATTTTGATGTAGAATTACATTGAATCTGCAGATTTCTTTTAGTGGTAAGAACATTTTCACAATATTCATATTGTCAATCCTTGACAACCAGAGAGGTTTCTTTTCCTATCTTCTAGTATCTTGCCCAGTTTCTTTTTTCATTGCTGTCTTAGAATTTCTATTACTCTGATGAAGCCTATACTTCCCATCACAGGTCATCCCAGAAGGAGCTCAGGGCAAGAACTCAAAAGAGCAGGAGATGAGGGCAGGAGTTGCTGATACTGAAGCCAGAGAGCCATAGTACTGCTGCTTACTGGCTTGCTCCTCATAGTTTGCAGTCTGCTTTCTTTTTATATTTTACAGATTTATTTTGATTTTATATTTTTTAATTTGTTCACTTTACATCCTAATTATAGCCTAATCACTGTCAACTCCCAGTCCCATCCTCCCTCCTTCATCCCCTTCTCTCTCCCTCCCTTAATTCTCAGAAAGGAGAAACCTTCCTCCCCTAACCTCTGACCTCAGCCCATCAAGTCTCACCTGGACTGCCTGTATCCTCTTCCTCTGTAGCCTGCCAAGCCCCGCCCCACCAGGAGAAAGTGGTCCGCACATGGGTACCAGCTTCCATATCAGAAGTAGTCCCTAATCCCCATAATATGGGACCCACTAGGAGACTGTGCTGCATATCTAACTACATCTGAGAGGAGAGTCTAGGTCCACACCATGCATGGTGCTTGGTTGGTACATCAGTCTCTGCAGCACCCCAGCCTCCAACTGGATTTGTTGGTTTAATTGGTCTCCTTGTGGAGCTCCTGACCCCTGCAGGACCTTCTATCTCCCAACTCTTCCATAAGACTTCCAGCACTCCACCTGGAAGTTTGGCTGTGTGTCTCAACCTCTGCTTGGATCTCCTGCTGTGTGGAGTCTTTCAGAGGACCTCTATGGTAGGCTCCCTTCCTGTTCTTTCTCTTCAACTGCTTCTTGTATATATTCTATTTGCCCTTCTGAATGACAACTAAGTGTTCTCCCTAAGGTGCTCATTGTTATTTAGCTTCTTCAGGTCTGTGTATTCTAGTGTGGTTATTCTGTATTATGTGGCTAATATCCATTTATAAATGAGTATATAACATGTGTGTCTTTCTGGGTCTGTGTTACCTCATTCAGGAGAATGGATAAGGAAACTGTGGTACATTTACATAGTGGAATATTACTCACCTATTAAAAACAAGGAAACCTTAAAATTTGCAAGCAAATGGATGGAACTAGAAACGGTCATCCTTGGTGAGGCAGTCTGCTTTCTTACAAGCACCCAGGACCACCAGCCCAGGGATGGTACATCCCACAACGGGCTGAGCCTCACACATCAACTACTAATTAAAATGTATTCCCCCTATCAATCACGAATTAAGAAAAATACCTACAGGCCAGTCTCATAGAGGTATTTTCTCAGTAAAGGTTTTCTCTTTTCAAGTGACTCTAGCTTGTATCAAGTTGACCTAAAACTAGCCACGTTACTTTCAAGTTTTCTATGTACAAGTCTTTAACTCTCTTGCTAGGTTTATGCCTGACATTTTAGCCTTTCCTAAATGGAACTTTTTTTAAAATGATTTTTCAGTCTACTTATTATTGTTATTATGTTAAAATCTATGTTGCTGGTGCATCCCACTATTTTCGTGAGTGTTTATCAGACTAAGAATTTTATGAAGGAGTGCTTATGACATTTTATAATATGGATATATTATTTGCAAACAAGAAGTATTTTACTTTTCCCTTCCTATTTGTACCCCTCCCTTTCTGTTCCCTTATTGTTCTGGCTAAGCATTCAGTCACTGTGTTGAGTACAAGTAAAGAAATACAGACATATTTGTCTCTCATTCTTGATTTTAGAAGGACTGTCTTTAATTGTTTTCCTCAGTAACTATGGTGTTGAGTATGGCTTATTATGTTTATGTGTTTTTTTCTATTCCCAGTTTGTTTAAAACTTTATTCATGAGGGGTTGTTAAAAGTTATTAAAGGCCTTTTTTGTATGTCTTGGGTTGATCATGTGAATTTTGCCTCTGATTTTATTTGTTACTATTATATTTGCAAATTGGCATATGTCGAATCATTCTTATAATGCTGATACAAAAACAACTCATTCATGGGTGTCATCTACTTAATATGTTTCTGAATTTGGTTTTGAAGTATTTTGTTGAGACTTTATAAGGAAATTTCATGAATTTTTATGATTTTTAAGAATAACTTTCTTCCTGATAAATACCAAGCCCAATTTTTGGTTACTAAATGTTATAAAAGAACACACTAAAAAGATTATTCTTAATATATCTTAACTGTAAATACACACACACACACACACACACACACACACACATATATATATATATATATCTTAATTGTGAAAATTTTTAAATGTTTATCTTTATCTGGGTTTCATATCATAGTAATACTGGCTTTGTAGATAAGTTTGGCAGTGTTTGATACCTTTTTATTTTATGAAATATGAGAAGCATTAGCATTAGGTCTTCAAGTACTAACTAGTATATTTCGTCAGTGAACTCATCTAGCCTTGGGCTTATCTTCAGCTAGGCACTCCATTACTGCTTTTATCTCATTGCAAATATACTTATGTTGCTGTCTTAAAATATCTTCTTGGTCCTATATTGCTAGAGGATCACCATCTAAAAACTTATATTTTTCATACCTGTTTTAAAATTGACTGGGCTATAAGTTTGAAAATGATCCTCAGTGACTTCTATCTTTCTTTTGGTTAACTTGGCTGAAGACATGACATCATTGGTTATGTTTTAAAAATAAATCTTTGCACTCATTCTGTAGAACAGGCTGGGTTGTACTCATGGCATTGAATTAAATATGAATTAAAACTGTGTGCCATGATGCCTGCCCTAAAAGAACAAAACAAATAAATACATGAATAAATAAATCTTTTCCAGGCTATTAATCCCAGCACTGGGGAGGCAGAGGTAGGCGAATCTGAATTTGAGGCCAGTCTGGTATACAGAGCGAGTTCCTGGGTAGCAGGACTACACAGAGAAACTTTTTCTTGAAAAAGAAAAATTGTCTCATTGATTCTTTGTATTTTAGTATTAATAATAGCTCTTATCATTTTTCCTTTTTACTAATTTTAGGTTTTACATATTCTTATTTGGTTTGCTTTTGTTTTAAGACAAAAATCTTGCTATGTAGCCCAGGCTGACCTCAAACTCATAATCTTCTGGCCTCAGCCTCCCTAATTTGAGAGTACAAGTATGAGCCACCAGACCTGACTTATTCTTGTTTTCCAAAGACTTTGACATGCTTTATTACGTTATTTATTTTATATCTGTCTAATTTTTTTAAAGGTGTATGTATGTTGCTTATTTGTGTGTTTGGGCATGCATTCATGTGCACACACATGCATGATATACATGTCTACATCTCCCATCTGACCATTCCCATGAGTATGCAGATACACAATGCTTTCTTATTCTGTCTCTTTTTCTTGCCATCAGATGCATAACTTTTTTCCATTTTATTATTTTATTCATATTACATCTCGATTGTTAGCCCTTCCCTTGTTTCCTCCCATTCTTCCCTCCCTCCCACTTCCCCCATTCTCCCCTCCCCTATGTCTGTGATTGAGGGAGACCTCCTCCCCCTATATATGCTCTTAGAATATCGAGTCTCTTCTTGGTAACTTGCTATCCTTCCGAGTGCCGCCAGGCCTCCCCATCCAGGGGACGTGGTCAGAAAAGCGGCACCATGTCCCCGTCCCGCGGGTTTAGTTATTCGGGTTCTCGAAGGGGGTCGCGGCCTGTAAATAAGAATGGGCGGGAGAGAGACACGACTCTTGAAAGGTTGGTCTTATCAAGAGTCATTTACTGAGAGCAGGTGTATGATTTTTAAAGTGTGCTTCAGGAAGGGCGGGGGAAGGAGGGAGAGCAGTGGGAGAGTACAGAATCTTCTGGGGTAGGAACCCCTGGGACAATGTGTGGGGCGGGGGGAGGAGACAGCTGGCCCCGCGGTCCTCTCCCAGAGACCACAGCACGTCAGATGTTCATGTACCGTGACTCCTATGAAAGGCTACAAAGCCACGGTACACTGAGTGTTCCTTTTCTCAGGGCCAAGTTCCCTCTCCTGGGGCCAAGCACGACGTTTGCGGTTTGTCCGTTGCAAGGCAAAATGTTTGATAAGTTCTTTCTGTATAGGCTGGCTGGAAAGGGTCAGCTGGAGTTCAACGCAACCAGGGTCTTCTCAGCTCAGCCAGGGTCTCTCAGCTCCCGACATCTCCCCCTTCCCTATTTAATAAAGGCCCAGCACACCACATGCTAAGGAAGGTCTCACACATTCCCGAGAGCGCTCGCCGTCGGGGTGGCGGAAGGCAAAAACTGGTGCCACATGTGGGCGCAGTACTTCGCAGCTCTCCATAGGGTGTTATATGGGCAGTGAGCTTAGGAAAAGGAAATGGTCCGATCAAGGCTGGAGCATGTCTCAGAGCCAACCGATCAAGGACCATCTTAGAGGTACCACTCAGTGCCATCCCGCGTGCAATGGGCAAGCTTCCCTGCGGGGTGCAATGGCCACTGGGTGCACGCAGATATAGGGTGCCTTACGACGTGCAATGGCAACTAGGGCCAGTCGAGTGCAAATGCCACGCAGAAAGAAGAGAGAGAGACTCACTTCAAGTTAGTTATGTAGGATTTACAGGCAGCCTGCCAGGCCTGGGGGAATGATCTGACCTCTAAGGCAAAAAGGCTGTGCGGTAAGAACTGAGGATGATGGGAAGGGGTTTGATGAGGTTACCAGAAACGCCTGGGGCAGAGTCGAGCCCTCCATTTGGCATCGCGTAATGCCTGGAAATGTAGGGGTTGTCCATAGGGCTGCTGTGAAGGCTGTTGGACCCTTGAAGTCTCTGTTTCGGAGGCATTATTTTGAAGATCTTCTGAGGAGAGGCAGTGGTAATGGACCTGTATATTCTTGGTAGCAGAGTCAACCTGGCTTTTAACAAAGGTGGTTAAACGATGGAAGGCCCAAGGCCCAAAAGAAAGGAGGAGGAGGATCCCCACAAAGGGGCCCAGGAGGCTGGGCAAGAGGGTAGAGAGCCAGGGGGAGGAGGAAAACCAATTTTGATACCAGGATTCTTGTTTCTCTCTGGCTCGCCGACGTTCCTCCAGGGCCTTGGAAACTTTGTCAAGGCTCTTTTGTGCTAAGCCTGTTTTACTGACATAGAAGCAACATTCCTCTTTAAGAGCAGCACAGAGCCCCCCCTCCTTGAGGAAAAGGAGGCCAAGGCCTCTGCGGTTTTGAAGAACTACCTCTGCAAGGGAATCAAGGGAGTCCTTTACCCCCCGAATCCCATCTCTCATATTAGAAATATCTCTATCAATAATTGTCTGGAGTTCAGCAAAACCTTGTTTGGAGGTCACCAGGGAGGCAATTCCTGTACCTGCCCCCACTGCACCAAGGCCCAAAATAGTGGCTATGGTGAGGGTCATAATGGGCTCTCTCTTAGATCAGGGGTGGATGGAGACGCCCTTATCTATAAAGTTCAGGAAATCTTCAGGGTTGTGGACAGAGAAGTGAGGGAATAAGAGGACCGTCACACACCAATCACGTTTGTGGATAAATAAAGGGGTAAAGATAAAAGAGGCCAGGCCTGAAGAGCAGGCAAAATAAGTACCATTAGGGGCCAAGGCGAATTGGAAGGTGGTATTTAATACAAGAGTCTGATTGCAAACTTTTAATAGGTCTCTGGGGGGAAGCATATTTGGGCCCAGAAGGCAAGTGCCGAAACCAGAAATAGATTGAACTGTAATGGAGTTGTCAGGTTCGGACGTGGAAAGGGCGGGAGGTGTCTCATTGGTAAAGGAGGGGGTGGAAAAGAGCACGATAGTAAGGGGAGGTGGGGGAGAAACATATCCAACATTCTGGGTAAGCAGAGGAGTTAGCACTTTTAAGGGTCTGGATAGAGGCATTAGCGAGATCAATAATGAGTTCTGCAGTACTAGGGGGACCAACAGGGATGGTGGGTTGGAACAGGGAAGGGAAAGAAGAGTGGGGGGTGGCAGAAGTATGAGGGGTTGGCTGTAGCTTAGGAGCAGGAGGCTTTGGGGCGGCTGCTACAGGCTTATGAAGCATATTATTGGGGCCTGCAGAGTCAGCATTTTTATTGGGGACTTCTTTTAAGAGCCTGATTTCAAAGGTTAATCCCATGTCATAACCTATTTTATAAAGGCGTAGGCCCCACTCAAAGCCTCTGTCAGTCCAAATTTGACGTTTGCCTGGGGCGGTGAAGGAGATGGATAGGGGATTGCACCAACCGAGGGTGGTGGAACGAGCGCTATTGCAAAGGTTTTTTAAGTCATCAAGTGTATAGTAATTATTAACTTCAGGGTGTATCCAGGAACTAGTGACAGAGATATAATCCCAGGGGGAAGAAGGCTTCCAATAAGTGGTTCCCGATGTCTCACATCCATTTATCCACAAATTTCGGGAATTCCTTGTTTTTAATTGCTGAGTAGTATTCCATAGTGTATATGTACCACAGTTTCTTTATCCACTCTTCTACTGAGGGACACTTAGGCTGTTTCCATGTTCTGCCTATTATGAATAACGCTGCTATGAACATGGTTGAGCAAATTTTCTTGTTGTAAAAAAAAAATTTCTTGTTATGTGCTGGAGCATTTTCTGGGTTGTGTGCTGGGGCATCTTCTGGATATATTCCAAGGAGTGGAATAGCTGGGTCTTGAGGAAGCCCTATTCCCATTTTTCTGAGATAGCACCAGATAGATTTCCAAAGTGGCTGTACTAGTTTGCATTCCCACCAGCAATGAAGGAGTGTTCCTCTCTCCCCACATCCTCGCCAGCATGTGGTGTCGCTTGAGTTTTTGACCTTAGCCATTCTGATGGGTGTAAGATGGAATCTCAGAGTTGTTTTGATTTGCATTTCCCTGATGACTAAGGAGGTTGAGCATTTCTTTAAGTGTTTCTCAGCCATTTGATACTCCTCTGTTGAGAATCTCTGTTTAGTTCCAAGCCCCATTTCTCAATTGGGTTATTCGGTTTGGTGGTGTTTAATTTCTTGAGTTCTTTACATATTTTGGATATTAGACCTTTGTCAGATGTAGGGTTGGTGAAGATTTTTTCCCAGTCTGTAGGCTGTCGCTTTGTTCTCTTGACAGTGTCTCCTGCCTTACAGAAGCTTCTCAGCCTCATGAGGTCCCATTTACTAATGGTTGACATTAAGGCCTGGGCCATTGGTGTTCTGTTCAGGAAGTTGTCTCCTGTGCCAATATGTTCCAGGCTCTTTCCCACTTTTTCCTCTAAGTGGCTTAGTGTCTCTGGTTTTATGTTGAGGTCTTTAATCCACTTGGATTTGAGTTTTGTGCAAGGTGACAAATATGGGTCCAGTTTCATTTTTTTACACATAGACCTCCAATTAGACCAGCACCATTTGTTGAAGATGCTATCCTTTTTCCATTGAATGGATTTGGCTTCTTTGTCAAAAATCAAGTGACCATATGTGTGTGGATTCATATCTGGGTCTTCGATTCGATTCCACTGATCAACTAGCCTGTTGCTATGCCAGTACCATGCAGTTTTAATTACTGTTGCTTTATAGTACAGTTTGAGATCAGGTATGGAGATTCCTCCGGAGCAACTTTTATTGTACAAGATTGTGTTAGCTATTCTGGATTTTTTGTTTTTCCATATGAAGTTCAGAATTGAACTTTCAATGTCTTTAAAAAATTGTGTAGGTATTTTGATAGGGATTGCATTGAATCTGAAGATTGCTTTTGGTAGGATGGCCATTTTTACTATGTTAATTCTCCCGATCCATGAGCAAGGAAGATCATGCCATCTTCTCAGGTTATCTTCAATCTCTTTCTTCAGAGTTTTGAAATTTTTTTCATACAAGTCCTTCACTTGCTTAGTTAGGGTAACTCCTAGATATTTTATATTGTTTGTGGCTAATGTGAAGGGTGTGGTTTTCCTAATTTCTTCCTCTGCAAGCTTGTCATTTGTGTATAGGAAGGCTACAGACTTTTTTGAGTTAATTTTGTATCCAGCCAATTTGCTGAAGGTGTTTATCAGCTTTTGGAGTTCTCTGGTGGAATTTTGAGGGTCACTTATGTACACTATCATATCATCTGCAAATAGGGATAATTTGACTTCCTCCTTTCCCATTTGGATACCCTTGATCTCCTTTTGTTGTCTTATTGCTCTGGCTAGAACTTCGAGTACTATATTGAAGAGATATGGAGAGAGTGGGCAGCCTTGCCTTGTTCCCGATTTTAGAGGAATTTCCTTGAGTATCTCACCATTTACTTTGATTTTGGCTATTGGCTTGCTGTATATAGCCTTTATTATGTTGAGGAAAGTGCCTTGTATCCCCGATCTCTCTAAAACTTTAAACATGAATGGGTGTTGAATTTTATCAAATGCTTTCTCTGCATCCAAGGAGATGATCATGTGGTTTTTTATTTTCAGTTTGTTTATATGGTGGATTACATTGATGGATTTCCGTATATTAAACCATCCCTGCATGCCTGGAATGAAGCCTACTTGGTCATGATGAATGATATCTTTGATGTGTTCCTGTATTCGTTTTGCAAGTATTTTATTTAGTATTTTTGCATCTATGTTCATAAGAGAAATTGGTCTGAAATTCTCTTTCTTTGTTGAGTCTTTGTGAGGTTTAGGTATCAATGAGACTATGGCCTCATAGAATGAATTTGGTAATTTTCCATCCATTTCTATCTTTTGGAGTAGCTTGAAGAGTATTGGTATTAGCTCGCCCTTGAAGGTCTGGTAGAATTCTGCACTGAAACCATCTGGCCCTGGGCTTTTTTTGGTTGGGAGACCATCGATGATTGCTTCTATTTCTGTAGGAGAAATGGGACTATTTAGCTTGTTTATCTGTTCTTCATTCAACTTTGGCAAGTGAAATTGATCAAGAAAATCGTCTATTTCCCTTAGATTTTCAAATTTTGTGGCATATATGCCTTCAAAGTAGGATCTTATGATTCTTTGAATTTTTTCAGTGTCTGTTGTTATGTCTCCCTTTTCATTTCTGATTTTGTTGATTTCCATACTGTCTCTCTGTCTTTTAGTTAGTTTGGCTAACGGTCTGTCTATCTTGTTGATTTTCTCAAAGAACCAGCTCTTCGTTTTGTTGATTCTTTGGACTGTTTTCTTAGTTTCTAATTTGTTAATTTCAGCCCTGAGTTTGATTATTTCCAGGCGTCTACTCCTCTTGGGTGTTTCTGCTTCTTTTTTTTCTAGGGCTTCCAGTTGTGTTGTTAAGATGCTTATGTGCGATGTTTCCAATTTCTTTTTAAAGGCACTTAGTGCTATGAATTTTCCTCTTAGCACTGCTTTCAATGTATCCCACAAATTTGGGTATGTTGTTCTTCATTTTCATTGAATTTCAGAAACTCCTTGATTTCTTTCTTTATTTCTTCCCTGACCCAGGTGTCATTTAGCAGAGAGTTGTTTAGTTTCCACGTACGTGTAGGCTTTTTGTTATTTCTGTTGTTGTTGAATTGCAGCCTAAGAGCATGGTGATCTGATAGGATACAAGGTATTATTTCAATCCCCTTGTATCTATTGAGGCTTGCTTTGTGACCTACAATGTGATCAATTTTGGAGAAGGCTCCATGGGGTGCAGAGAAGAAGGTGTATTCTTTCTTGTGTGGGTGAAAGGTTCTATAGATCAGATGCATAACTTTTAAACTGGTAGCTCCCTAAAGCAATATTTAAAATTTTTGTTGGTTAGTGAACCATTAATTTCTGTCACATAATAGAAGGTATGTCTTTTTTAACGTTTTTTACATTTTTATTAATGTATTCATATTACATCTTGATGTTAGCCCTTCCCCTGTTTCCTCCCATTAGCCCCTCCCTCCCACTTCCCCCCTTCTCCCCTCCCCTATGCCTGTGATAGAGGGAGACCTCCTCCCCCTATATATGCTCTTGGAATAGCGAGTCTCTTCTTGGTAACTTGCTATCTTTCCTCTGAGTGCTGCCAGGCCTCCCCATCCATGAGGCGTGGTCTGCAAAGGGGCACCAGAGTTCGTGTGAGAGTCAGATCTCACTCTCCACTCAACGGTGGAAAATATCATGTTCGTCGGCTAGGTCTTGTTAGGGGTTCAAAGTTTACTGCCTATATTCTCCTTGGCTGGTGCCTTAGTTTGAGGAGGACCCCAGGACCCAGATCTGCCTGTCATAAAGTTCTTCTTGTAGGTTTCCAGGACCCTGTGGGTCCTACTATTTCCCCATTCTTCCATGCTACATGTAACACAGTTTCTTAGTCCATTCTTCTACTGAGGGACACTTAGGCTGTTTCCATGTTCTGGCTATTATGTATAAAGCAGCCAAGAACACAGTTGAGCATACGTCCTTGTTGTGTGGTAGGGCATTTTATGGGTATATTCCAAGGAGTGGGATAGCTGGTTCTTGAGGAAGCCCTAACCCATTTTTCTGAGAAAGCACCAGATAGCTTTTCAAAGTGGTTGTACTAGTTTGAATTCCCACCAGCAATGAAGGAGTGTTCCTCTCTCTCCACATCCTCACCAGCATGTGGTGTCACTTGAGTTTTTGATCTTAGCCATTCTGATGGGTGTAAGATGGAATCTCAGTGTCGTTTTGATTTGCATTTCTCTGATGACTAACCAGGATGAACATTTCTTTAAGTGTTTCTTGGCCATTTGATATTCCTCTGTTGAGAATTCTCTGTTAAGTTCCTTGAAGATGCTATCATTTTTCCATTGAATAGATTTGGCTTCTTTGTCAAAAATCAAGTGAACAAATGTATGTGAATTCATCCCTGGTCTTCAATTCGATTCCATTGATCCACCAGCCTATTGCTTTGCCAGTACCATGCTGTTTTAATTACTGTTGCTCTGTAGTACAGCTTGAGATCAGGTAAGGAGATTCCTCCAGAGGATCTTTTATTGTATAGGATTGTTTTTGCTATTCAGGGTTTTTTATTTCTCCATATGAATGTGAGAATTGATCTTTCAATATCTTCAAAATATTTTGTAGGTATTTTGATAGGGATTGCATTGAATCTGTAAATTGTTTTTGGTAAGATGGCCATTTTTACTATGTTGATTCTCCCGATCCACGAACAAGGTAAATCCCTCCATCTTCTGATGTCATCTTCAATCTCTTTCTTCAGAGGTTTAAAGTTTTTTTCAAATAAGTCCTTCACTTGCTTGGTCAGAGTTACTCCTAGATATTTTATATTGTTTTTGGCTATCGTGAAGGGAGTAGTTTTCCTAATTTCTTCCTCTGCTGTTTGTCATTTGTATACAGGAAAGCTACTGACTTTTTTTAGTTTATTTTGTATCCTGCCAATTTGCTGAAGGTGTTTCTCAGCTGTAGGAGTTCTCTGGTGGAATTTTGCGAGTCACTTATATACACTATCATATCATCTGCAAATAGGGATAATTTGACTTCTTCCTTTCCCATTTGAATCCCCTTGATCTCCTTTTGATGTCTTTTTGCTCTGGCTAGAACTTCAAGAACTATATTGAAGAGATATGGGGACAGAGGGCAGCCTTGTCTGGTCCCCGATTTTAGAGGGATTTCCTTGAGTATCTCTCCATTTAATTTAATGTTAGCTGTTGGTTTGCTGTATATAGCCTTTATTATGTTTAGATAAGTGCCTTGTATTCCCGCTCTCTCCAGAACTTTAAACATAAATGGGTGTTGGATTTTGTCAAATGCTTTTTCTGCATCTAAAGAGATGATCATGTGGTTTTTCTCTTTCAGTTTGTTTATATGATGGATTACATTGATGGATTTCTGTATGTTAAACCATCCCTGCATGCCTGGAATGAATCCTACCTGGTCATGGTGAATGATGTCTTTGATATGTTGTTGTATTCGCTTTGCGAGTATTTTGTTGAGTATTTTTGCATCAATATTCATAAGAGAAATTGGTCTGAAATTCTCTTTTTTTGTTGGGTCTTTCTGAGGTTTAGGTATCAATGTGACTGTGGCCTCATAGAAGGAATTTGGTAATATTCCGTCCAATTCTATCTTTCGGAATAGCTTTATTAGTATCGGTATTAGCTCCTCTTTGAAGGACTGGTAGAATTCTGCGCTGAAACCACCTGGCCCTGGGCTTTTTTTGGTTGGGAGACTATCAATGGTTGCTTCTATCTCTATAGGCGAAATAGGGCCATTTAATTTGTTTATCTGGTCTTGGTTCAATTTTGGCAAATGGAATCGGTAAAGAAAATTGTCCATTTCCCTTCAATTTTCAAATTTTGTTGCATAAATGGCTTTAAAGTAGGTTCTTATGATTCTTTGTATTTCTTTGGTGTCTATTGTTATGTCTCCCTTTTCATTTCTGATTTTGTAAATTTGGATAGTGTTTCTCTGTCTTTTAGTTAGATTGGCTAAGGGTTTGTCTATCTCGTTAATTTTCTCAAAGAACCAGCTCTTGGTTTTGTTGATTCTTTGCATTGTTCTCTTTGTTTCTAATTTATTGATTTCAGCTCTGAGTTTGATTATTTCTAGGCGTCTACTCCTCTTGGGTGTTTCTGCTTCTTTTTTTCTGAAGCTTGCAGATATGTTGTTAAGTTATTTATGTGGGATGATTCCATTTTCTTTTTAAAGGCACTCAATGCTATGAATTTTCCTCTTAGCACTGCTTTCAATGTGTCCCACAAATTTGGGTATGTTGTTCCATCATTTTCATTGAATTTCAGGAAGTCTTTTATTTCTTCCCTTATTTCTTCTGTGACCCATGTGTCATTAAGTAGTAAGTTGTTTAGTTTCCACGTGTTAGTATGCTTTTTGTTATTTCTGTTGTTGTTGAAGTCCAGACTTAGACCATGGCGATCTGATAAGATACAAGGTATTATTTCAATCTTCTTGTATCTGCTGAGGTTTGCTTCGTGACCAACTATGTGATAAATTTTAGAGAACGTTCCATGGGGTACTGAGAAAAAGGTATAATCCTTTGCATTTGGGTGGAAAGTTCTGTATATAACTGTTAGATCCATTTGATTCATGACATTGGTTAATGAGGTTATTTCCCGGCTTAGTTTTTGAATCAAAGACTTATCTTTGAGTGAAAGTGGGGTGTTGAAGTCTCCCACTATTAATGTGTGGGTATCAATGAGTGGGGCAAGCCTTGTTAATAACTCTTTTACAAATGTGGGAGCCCTTGTATTAGGATCATAGATATTCAAAATCATGATGTCTTCTTGGTTGACTTTACTTTGGACGAGTACGAAGTGTCCATCCTCATCCCTTTTGATTAATTTTGGTTGAAAGTCTATTTTATTAGATATTAGAATGGCTACCCCACCTTGTTTCTTGTGACTATTTGCTTGGAATATTTTTTCCCCAACCTTTTATTCGGTGGCAATGTCTATCCTTGTGGTTGAGATGTATTTCTTGAATGCAGAAGAATGTTGGGTCATGTTTATGCATCCCCTCCATTAGTCTGTGTCTTTTTATTGGAGAATTGAGACCATTGACGTTGAGAGATATTGATGACCAGTGATTGGTAAGTCCCTTCATTTTTGGTATTTGTAACAGTCAAGATTTTGTGAGGTTGTGATTTTGCAATGGTATAGTTACCTATTTCCTATGTAGTTTCGGTTGTAGTTGGACCGTTTGGGGTGGAGTTTTCCTTTTAGTAACTTCTGAAAAGCCAGATTTGTGGCTAGGTACTGTTTGAATTTGTTTTTGGCATAGATTTGCTTTTCTTCTCCATCAATGGTTATTGATAATTTCGCTGGATAAAGTAATCTTGCCTGGTATCTGTGTTTTCTTAGGGTTTGCAGAACCTCTGTCCAGGCCCTTCTGGCTTTCATGGTCTCTGCTGAGAAGTCAGGAGTAATTCTGATAGGTTTGCCTTCATATGTTACTCGGCCTTTTTCTCTTGCCGCTTTTAATATTTTTTCCTTGTTCTGTATATTTTGTGTTGTTATTATTATGTGGCGGGATGATTTTCTTTTCAGGTCTATTCTATTTGGTGTTCTGTAGGCCTCTTGTATGCTAGTATGCATCTCCTTCTTCAAATTGGGGATATTTTCTTCCATTATTCGATTAAAGATATTTTCTGGCCTGTGGAGTCGGTTGCCTTCTTCAATCCCTATTATTCTGAAGTTTCATGTTTTCATGGTGTCTTTTATTTCTTGAATCCTCTGTGTCAGGAACTTTTTAGATTTAGCATTTCCCTGGAATGTTGTTTCCAGTTCTGCAATTGTATCTTCAAGTCCTGATATTCGTTCTTCCATTTCTTGCAATCTGTTAGATAAGGCCACCTCTGAGATGTTTGCTTTCTTCTCTGATGCCTCTTGATCACGTTTTTCTTCTGTGTGTTCCTGTATCATAGCTTCCATTTTTATCTTCATGTCTTGGACTGTTTTAATGATTTCCTTCATCTAGTTATTTATATTTTTTCTGAAATTCTTCAAGTGCCTCTTTATATGACTCTTTTAACTCTTCAGCGCTCTTGTTTGCCTCCTCCTGCATTTGTTTACAAATTTTATTTGTTTCTTCCATTATGATCTTCTTTACTAAGGACTTGAGGTCATTTTCTTGCCTATCCATTGCTGTTAGGTTCTCCGGGTTATTTTCATTGGGAATGTTGGCATCCGGAGATGCCAAACTGTTTTGGTTTTTGTTAGCGTTCTTCGCTGTCCTCTTGTCATTTTGATGGTTCTGATGTTGGTAGGTATTTTGCGGTGACCTTCGCTGGTTGAGAGTGGTTAATTGATGCCTGATTATAGGTCAGGTGCTCTTGCCTGTGGGGATCAGGGTGTATTTCCATGGAACAGGTAGGTGATCCGGTTTCACTCCTGGTGATGTTCCTCTGCACCGTATGCTCCAGGCTGAGTCAGCCAAAGTAGATATCTGTTTGGACTTTACTGCTGTAATTCAGATCAGCAGTTTTGGGACCTAGAATAAGGTCCTCACAAGAACATTCTGGTTGTGTAGGTTGATCCCAGCTGCCTGTCCTTCCTGTGGCTTTGTAGTCAAGACCCCAGGTAGATCAGATCTTCTGGTGGTGTAGCTGTCTTTTAGCTCTGTCTCTATACCCTGTAGAGGTGTCCAACCTCTCCCAGAACTATATGCCTGGAGGGACCAAGGTCGTTCTTGGTCAGCAATTAGACACTGCAAGCAAGACCCATGTTTCGTCTCCTGATAACGTGAGAGTGCCTGCCTTGCTTGGGCCAGGAGCCCCAGCTAGGCTCTTTTGTTCGGGGAGTGCAGGGCCAGTGCCTTGCGGCTGGGCGGCTGGGACCAATAGGGTTGCAGAGCTCTGGGGGTCACTCGCGGAACCAGGTCTTCCCGCCAGGTCAGCAATCAGACACTGCAAACACGACCCACCCCATTCTCGTCTCCTGATAATGTGAAAGTACCTGCCTTGCTCGGGCCAGGAGCCCCAGCTAGGCGCTCTCATTCCGGGAGTGCAGGGCCAGTGCCTTGCAGCTGGGAGGCTAGGAACACTAGGGTTGCAGAGCTCTGGTGATCGCCCGCGGAACCAGATTTTCCCGCCGGGCTATGATGCTCCACTAATGCTCTAGGTCATCAATTAGACACTGCAAACACGACCCACCCAGGTCTCGTCTCCCGATAATGTGAGAGTGCCTGCCTTGCTCGGGCCAGGAGTCCCCGCTAGGCTCTTTCGTTCGGGGAGTGCAGGGCCAGTGCCTTGCGGCTGGGTAGGAACAATAGGGTTGCAGAGCTCTGGCGGAAGCCCACGGAACCAGGTCTTCCCGCAGGGCTATGATGCTAAGCTATCGCTCTAGGCAAGACCCATGTCTCCCGATAGGTCTGTGGAGGCAGTTCAAGCTGATTTCTCACTGCCACTGTTTGCAGGCTCAGTCCGCTGTGATCAGTGTTAGGTTGGGCCCCGGATGGCCAGCGAGCTGCAGTCCCACTTTAGCTGTCTTTGTTGGGTCCTGCTGCCTGTGTTTCCACTCGGCCTAGGCGGGTGACCTCCACAGTTTGGGGTGGTGTGGAAGGAGAAATCCTAGGGTAGATTCACCCTCTTCACTGAGACTCCTCTGGCTGGGGACTCCGGAAAATCCCCTCCCCAAACGGCGAGTCTGTGTTTTATATGCAGGCTGCAGTTTGCATGTGGATTCCGTTCCAGAGTTTGGGGAGTACATTTAGCACCTCTGGGATGTTGCTTGTCCCAGGGGGGTAGGCCCCCTGTTTGGTCTGCGGCCTTTGGGGCCCCACTCATATACAGTTCTCAAAGTCCGGCAATCTGTTGCTCTACTTATGTCCCTGGTCTCCTCGGAGTAGATCAGATACGTGGCTTATTGGTCGGCGCCATCTTGGAATCCCCCAGATATTTCTTTTTTATATTTATTTATTTATTTCTGTGTTTGCTTATTATGTACACAGTGGTTTGTTTGCATGTACAGGCACTAGATCTTATAGATGGTTGTGAGCCACCATGTGGTTGCTGGAAATTGAACTCAGGACCTTTGGAAAAGCAAACAGTGCTCTTAACCTCTGAGCCATCTCTCCAGTCTGAACATGTTTCTTGTATGAGTGGACTCATCAGGCTAGTTTTGTTTTCTACTAGACTCTTGGCTGTATAGGAAAAAAGTGAACTGTCTAAAGAATTGTTTGTGATTTTTAAGAATAACTTTCTTCCTTATAAATACCAAGCCCAAGTTTTGGTTACTAAGTGTTATAAAAGAACACACTAAAAAGATTGTTCTTGATATATCTTAACTGTGAAATTTTTTAAATGTTTTTGTAGGAACCACCACCGATCCCCCTAAATAAATTTAAAGTTGGGATGAAAATTGAAGCTGTTGATAGAAAAAATCCCTTTATGATCTGTCCTGCCACAATTGGAGCTGTCGAGGGAGATCAGATTCATGTTACTTTTGATGGATGGAATGGAAAATTTGATTATTGGTGTAAATATGACTCCCGGGACATCTTCCCAGTTGGATGGTGTCACCTCACAGGACATGTGTTGCAACCACCAGGAAAATATGGTAAGCTAATACCTAATTACATGTTCTATTATTTTATATCTGATTCTGGTGGCCTTTTTTTTAGTAGTGGTGATATTAGGACTTGAAGTCAAATTACAATGGCAGTAGACTGGTAATCATGTTCCTTAATTTAGGTACTAGAGATACAGGAAGATTCAAATTAGGATAATTAGAATTCTTGAGAGCTCCCCTGGAGTCTTATGTTCCAGTTCACACTAAGAATAAGGGCAGAGCATAAAGTCACATTTAGAATGTTAGAACTGTGTTGTTATAAACACTGGGTGGGTATAGGAGACAGCTATTTTAAAAATCACTTTTAAAATTACTATTCAATTAAAATGTATACATGAGTTCTGAGGATGTTGCTCAGTATACAGTGAGCATGCACAAGGCCCTGGATTCTATTCTCAACACCAAGAGCTTTTTAAAACCTTTGCACATGTTACTTCATCAGTCACATCCCAAGCATGATTTTAAAGATTGGACATAAGTATTAAAATATATTTTACATGGTTTTGTATACATTTTAAAGGTAAACTGATACTTTGATATTCTCAAGTAAAATCTGTGTGTGAAGAACATTTTTGACTCCATGGAAGCTGTCAAAGATTTCTGTTCAGTTATTATAGTATTCATCATTTAAACTGATGTTTCTAGATTTAAAACCATGATCATGTAGATACTTTTTTTCAGAGAAATGTCTCCAAAAAACCAAAGCTCCCTGGTAACTCATCCAAGGGCTTAAGCAAAACTAATGTAGTCTTATTTGAGGTAATCACTGCTAAGATTTACTGGGCTTGACTTTAATACAAAATTACTGATGGAATCAAATGTAAATATAATTAAAATTTACCTCACTAAATGTTACCTGTATCGTAAAACAGAAAGATTAAATAAGTAGGTAAGTTTTATAGCGGAGATTGGGAAGATGAAAGGGCTTATAGGTATGTTATTCTTGTAGCTGGATGCTATTGAAGTCTTCTGTGATTGAACACATCCTACAGTGTAGAGTAATACATACCAGGTCCTTGCTGCTATATCTAGCAAGGAGATAGCAATAGGTAAAAATTTTGGTAAATGTTTCTGTGATGCAGGTCTATATATGATACTAAGGTAGCCAAAGCATAATATCTGCCATCAGGAAATTTATCTTCCAGGGAAGATAAATGGACTATGGGATAGGCTTGTTAAAAATAGAAACTTAGAGCAAATATAGAAGTAGCTCAAAGTTTAGAAAAGTAGTGATTGAGCAAAGAAAAGCCTCAGAGAAAATTGAGAGAGGAAAAAGAATTTGCTATGTAGAAGGGAAATATAAGTAAGGTTTTTGTATCACAAGATGTAAATGCTGAATTTACTCTGAATGCTGATGTATTTTTCTTAAGACATGGTATGTTTAGAATGTGTGAATGAGAAAGTAACTACTTTCTACATTGAGGTAGCCCTGTGGTAGTGGTTCTGGTTATGTTTTTTGTTTGTTTAGTTAGTTGCCTGGTTGGTTGGGTTTTCTTTTCTTTTGTTCTTTAGTGGTGATAGAGATTACACCAAGGGCCTCTTTCATATGTATTTAGTCCACAATCCTGTATGTAATAACAAGAGTATACTTGTACATCACTATGTGCTTTAAGTAACTTTCAGTTACTCTGCATATTCTACTTTCTTCTTACTTTTCATAATATATTGTGACCCTGTAGATGATCCCTAACTTAGAATGACTAAATTTTTAAGTTTTGTCAGTACAATTCAATGAATGTTAATGAGAAGTCATACTTTACATAATATATTTTAATAATCTCCTAGTCTGGCAATGTGTGATAAAATATTCTTATGGTACTAGGAAGTGGCAGTTGTGAGCAAGGTAGAAAACAACTGCTGTTCCAGTGTGGTAGTGTACTTCCTTCTTTTGGATATTGTGTTTATGCTTTCAGAACTGCTTATGTTTGCAAAATGCCTATCTTTGTCTCATATCCATATACTTTCTGATTTTTACTTTGAATAGTTTTCAATAAATGATATAAGATTTTATCTTGTAATAGTGTAGTGGTTCAGAAGGAAAGACTCTCTGTTTTAAGAAAATCTACAGAAAATAGCCAAATGATTAATTGCCAAAAATTTGTAGTGTTCTAGTCCAACATTAGTTAGTGGTTGTTTTAAATTAAAGCATCCTTTTGAAGAAATACACTATTTTTTGATTATAGGAAACTCTTCTATATGTAAATCTTCACTTATGTGGAAACACTTTTGAAAAATTTTTAAACTTTTATTTATTATCTGATAATTTTTATACATTTCTATTATGTTCATATTCTTTCCCCTCCCCTAACACTTCCCAGATTGTCCTCCACCTCTCCATGCTCTGCTCTTAATGTTCATATTCTCTTTTAAACAAACATGAAAAACATTTAAAAGTGGGAGTCTGATTTGTGTTAGCTATTTTTGAATGTGTAGCCTGCCTTTGAGTGTCATCTAATCAGTGTCACTCCACTGAAGAAAATGGATTTTTTCCTTTTTGCAACAGCTATCAATTCTTGGATAGGGCTGCGATCTGAACTCATGTCCTCTCCTCCATGCTGGGATTTTGTCAGACTAGAGGTTGTATAAGACATCTGCATTCATCTGTGAATTCCTTTGTGCATCTGCTCTGTTGTGTTTCCAAAATGTGTTTGGTTGAAGTCCTTTTCCAGCTCTAGTTTGACTGTTTCTGCCTGTTCTTCCACGTAGATCCCTGATCCATGAGGGGAGCAATACAACACAGTCATCCCATTTAGGGTTGAGCACTGCAGTCTCTTGCTCAGTGAATCTTGTCCACCTGTGGGTCACTGTCTTAGTTACCACTGACTATAAGGAGATTCTGTGATGATGCTTGAGCGATGCTCTGATCAATGAGTATAGCAATCTGTCATAGGAGTCATTTTATTTCTATGTTCATTCAGCAGAATCACACTAGTAAGATTTCCCCTAAGGCTTTGGACTTATCCAGTCTTAGATTCTTGACCTGATTAACAGTGTGAAGTATGGAATCCGTCTAATGGAGTGGGCATTAAATCAAGTCAAAGAGTGCTTTGCTACTCCCATAATATTTGTCGTATTTTTGTACCATAATATTTTGCAGAAAGGTTGATTTTTTACATCACACTGTTAGTAAATGTGTCAGATTGATGATTTAGTTGCTCCTCTAGTAGTGTGTGTAGCTCCATTTGGCACTACAAAACATAGCCAGTAAGAGTGAAGCTTCCACTTCAGAACTAGCTAGGTGTTTTCCATGTTCCGTGGCATAGCTTTGTGGTGCATTCCACAAATTAAAATTACCTTGAGATTTCATTGTCAATTTTTAGTGGGCAGTAGCATTACCAGTGGCCTGTAGTTTTGAGGGAGGAGTCTGTGGAACACGTTTGACCGTTTTTTTTGAGACAGGGTCCAGGCTGTCCTGGACTGGCTTTCTTGGTCATGCTATCCTCAAACTAACAGATATCCACTGGCCTGTGCCTCCCTGAGTGCTAGGTTACAGGCATGTGCTACTGCACCCAGTTTTACAACTAGTTTTTATTAGGTAACAGTTGATGCTTATTTGGAGAGGGCAAGAGTCCCTTTATTACATGGTCACTCTGGTGTAACTTTAATGATTACCTATTTCAGTAGGCTTCCATATGTCTCTTCTAAAGGCTTTCTTTGTGTGGCATCCCTCTCCACAATTCCACCTCTATTCTTCAATCCAATCCCCTACCCAATTTTAGAACATGTAATTTTTTTTTGTAGTTCTATATGTTCCATCTTTATAAGTATGCCTATGGGCATTAAGTTTGTTGCAGGTTCTTTTCCTTATTCATAGATGGACTATGAAACTTGTGATGCTCCCTAAAAGAGATGATGTGTGACACTAAAAGTCCTTGTCTGTCCTGCCACACTCATAGTCTTCATTCACAACTATATCACCTCCTCATTTCTGCCTGGGTCCAGTGGCCACTTGGCTTTTTAATTTTACTTACTGATTTTCTTTGCCTAGATCTTTTATTCAGTTGTATTTTCTATGTAAGTTACAGAGCTTCTCATTCTATCAACAAACAGACTTTCTGAATTGATTTTTCTGTTAATTTGAATCAAACTGGAGGTCATTAATCATCCCTAAAACTAGACTTTTGAGTTCTTTATCCTGTATTTTTGCCACTTTTTATTTTGGGACTTGGTTTTTGAGTTATAAGCTAAGAAATACTTTAAATTTATGGTATCTATGTCTCCATGTGTATCTTTTTGTACACACATGCAGGTGAACCCAGAGAACAGAAGAAAGTGTTAACTATTTATGGAGCTGGAATTACAGATAGTTGTGCTTCGCTCGGTGTAGCTAGAAAGGAAGCAACAAGTATTATAATCTTCTGAACCACTGCCTCAGGCAGGAGCATGATTTTAAGATGGTATAATGGAAATAATTCAAGTCATTGTGAAAGACAGCTTTATTGTACGTTCATATAAAGTAGGGTGCTGAATGTTTCCTGAATAGAGAAGAGAAAGATAGAGTAAGAAATTTAACCATTAAAAAACACTGAAGGAAACCACTTACAAGTCAATTATAACAGCAATTTTCTGTTGTGGTTACCATGATGTTACAGAGAGTGGACCATATCCATCTCATGTAGCTATATGATAAAGTTGCCTGTTATGTTCTTTGATCTGTTTTGTTAAAAGCAATCAAAGAGGAACGTATGAAAGAGGCCTGTGTAACCATCAGAATGCTTACTGTCTAGTTCTCTGCAATATGGGATTGATACTACTTATTCTGTTGCTTCTGACTGTAAGAGTTGACAAACATCTTAGAGGTGAGAGCTGACTCATGCTGAGAAGTGAGGAAGGAAGGGTACTTCATTTAGAGGTATTGATGAAGATGGACAGTTGAGTGCATGTTGCATCAGGAGTAGAATAAAGCCAGAAGAAACGTTATGGATTAGATGAAAATGGAAGGAGCTGTGGCTAAACTTGTTATGAGTGTGTTTAATGTGATCAGTTGATCTGAAACTAGACATAGCAAGTAAGGAAATTGAAATTGGACAAGGACACTTTTGTCTTGGAGATAGAAGAATTCCAGAAATTGTCAAGAATATCCATATCAAGGTGTCAGCTGAAGCCTTTAGTGAAGAGGCAGCAGTGGTGTAGTCCTGGTCAAAATCTTGTAAATGGTGACAGGGGGACAATGAAAGAAAAAAGAAAGAAATGGGAGAAACATTACTAGAGACCTTTAAATTGGGATTTTTGAAAGTGGAGGGTAAGGTTGTGGTTAAGAATGAAATATAAAGGTGAGTGTGTGGCTGCACACCTGTTATCCCAGGACGCCTGCAGTCAGAGGCAGGCAGATCCTGTGTGTTGGAGTCCAGCATGGTGTACAAAGTGTGTCCAGGACAGCTACACAGAGAAAACCTGCCTTGAAAAAGAATGAAATATGAAGAGTCTGGTGTACACAGGTGAAGTTATTTGCTAATGAGGTGTAGAGTTTTGGCAGCAGTCAGATGATCTTATATTTGCCCTGGTAGCTTAGTATAGATTGCATCCTTTTTGGTGAGTTGCAAAGGACATGACATACTTGCTGTCACTTGCCCCGTTTATGAATACCTTTGAACACAAAGTAATATTATAAAGTATTCTAAGTTATCAAATAAAACTCTCAAAATGCAAGTAGTCTTTCAAAAAAGGTCTGTTAGGGTATGTGCATGTATATGGTTGTTTGTTTCTCATCTCCCTATAAGTAATTTTTATTTAGAATTGATAATTTTTATATATAAAAACATTTTTATCTGATAACAAAATTGTGAAGAAGTAGATACTGGAATGTACCTTTTCCAACTGTGAACACTGCCGCAAATGGCATGACAGGTCTTCTTCACACAAAGCATTGAACTTGTCTAAATGGGTTAGTAGGCAACTGAAAGCTGTGTATCCTGTGAACATGATGGTAGCCATTTCATGACAGCGTAAGAAAGTATATTTAATTATAAGAGGTTTCATTTGATGTCCATATCTGAGCATAAAATGTTTTAGTTTTAAATGTACACCATTTTAATTTTTTACTTTCATTTTATACCTCAACAAAGCTGGGAGAAATCCGAGAGGCAGAGGATTGACCACACCTGACCAAGGTGAAGCCAGACCGGGGAGAAGTGTTGAAACAGCCCTAGGTGATTGTTTTTCTGTGTTGACTAGCAAGATAATTTCTCTGTGTTCAAATCAATTATAACAGCAACTTTCTCTTGTGATTACCATTATGGTACAGAGAGTGGACCACATCTATCCAATGTAGCCATATGTTAAAGTTGACTGTTATGTTTTTTGATCTGTTCTGTTAAGAACATGTGAAAGAGGCTTGTGTAACCATCAGAATGCTTACTGTCTAGCTCTCTGCAATATGGGATTCATACTATTTATTCTGTTGCTTCTGACTGTAGAGAGTTGACAAACATCTAAGAGGTGAGAGCTGACTCATGCTGAGAAGTGAGGAAGGAAGGGTACTTCATTTAGACGTATTGATGAAGATGGACAGTTGGGTGCATGTTGCATCAGGAGTAGACTAAAGCCAGAAGAAACCTTATGGATTAGATGAAAATGGAGGGAGCTGTGGCTAAACTTGTTATGAGTGTGTTTAATGTGATCAGTTGATCTGAAACTAGACATAGCAAGTAAGGAAATTGAAATTGGACAAGGACACTTTTGTCTTGGAGATAGAAGAATTCCAGAAATTGTCAAGAATATCCATATCAAGGTGTCAGCTGAAGCCTTTAGTGAAGAGGCAGCAGTGGTGTAGTCCTGGTCAAAATCTTGTAAATGGTGACAGGAGGACAATGAAAGAAAAAAGAAAGAAATGGGAGAAACATTACTAGAGACCTTTAAATTGGGATTTTTGAAAGTGGAGGGTAAGTTTGTGGTTAAGAATGAAATATGAAGGTGAGTGTGTGGCCGCACACCTGTTATCCCAGGACGCCTGCAGTCAGAGGCAGGCAGATCCTGTGTGTTGGAGTCCAGCATGGTGTACAAAGTGTGTCCAGGACAGCTACACAGAGAAAACCTGCCTTGAAAAAGAATGAAATATGAAGACTCTGGTGTACACAGGTGAAGTTATTTGCTAATGAGGTGTAGAGTTTTGGCAGCAGTCAAATGATCTTATATTTGCCCTGGTAGCTTAGTATAGATTGCATCCTGCTTGCTGAGTTGCAAAGAATATGACATATTTGTTGTCACTTGGCCCATTTATGAATACCTTTGAGCACAAAGTAATATTATAATGTATTTTACGTTATCAAATAAAACTCTCAAGTGCGAGTAGTCTTTCAACACAGGTCTGTTCGGGTATGTGCATGTACATGGTTGTTTGTTTTTCATCTCCTTATAAGTAGTTTTTATTTAGAATTGGTACTTTTTACTATGGAAAGTCATTTTTATCTGATAACAAAATTGGGAAGGGGCTGATACTGGAATGTGTCTTTTAAAACTGTGAACACTGACACAAATGGCATGACAGGTCTTCTTCACACAAAGCATTGAACTTGTCTAAATGGGTTAGTAGGCAACTGAAAGCTGTGTATCCTGTGAACATGATGGTAGCCTTTTCATGACAACGTAAGAAAGTGTATTTGATTATAAGAGGTTTAATTTGACGTCCATATCTGAGCATAAAATGTTTTAGTTTTAAATGTACACCATTTTAATTTTTTATTTTCATTTTATTCCTCAACAAAGCTGGGAGAAATCTTAGGGGCAGAGGATTGCCCAAACCTGGCCAAGATGAAGCCAGACCGGGGAGAAGTGTTGAACCAGCTCCAGGTGATTATTTTTCTGTGTTGACTAGCAAGATAATTTCTCTGTGTTCAAATCAATTATAACAGCAACTTTCTCTTGTGATTACCATGATGTTACAGAGAGTGGACCATATCCATCCCATGTAGCTATATGTATGATAAAGGTGGCTGTTATGATCTTTCATCGGTTTTGTTAAAAGGCAATCAAAGAAGAATGTATGAAATAGGCCTTGTAACCATCAGAATGCTTACTGTCTAGTTCTCTGCAATATGGGATTGATACTGTTGATTCTGTTGCTTCTGACTGTAGAGAGTTGACAAATGTCTTAGAGGTGAGAGCTGACTCATGCTGAGAAGTGAGGAAGGAAGGGTACTTCATTTAGAGGTATTGATGAAGATGGACAGTTGGGTGCATGTTGCATCAGGAGTAGACTAAAGCCAGAAGAAACTTTATGGATTAGATGAAAATGGAGGGAGCTGTGGCTAAACTTGTTATGAGTGTGTTCAATGTGATCAGTTGATCTGAAACTAGACATAGCAAGTAAGGAAACTGAAATTGGACAAGGACACTTTTGTCTTGGAGATAGAAGAATTCCAGAAATTGTCAAGAATATCCATATCAAGGTGTCAGCTGGAGCCTTTAGTGAAGAGGCAGCAGTGGTGTAGTCCTGGTCAAAATCTTGTAAATGGTGACAGGGGGACTATGAAAGAAAAAAGAAAGAAATGGGAGAAATATTACTAGAGACCTTTAAATTGGGATTTTTGAAAGTGGAGGGTAAGGTTGTGGTTAAGAATGAAATATGAAGGTGAGTGTGTGGCCGCACACCTGTTATCCCAGGACGCCTGCAGTCAGAGGCAGGCAGATCCTGTGTGTTGGAGGCCTGCATGGTGTACAAAGTGTGTCCAGGACAGCTACACAGAGAAAACCTGCCTTGAAAAAGAATGAAATATGAAGAGTCTGGTGTACACAGGTGAAGTTATTTGCTAATGAGGTGTAGAGTTTTGGCAGCAGTCAGATGATCTTATATTTGCCCTGGTAGGTTAGTATAGATTGCATCCTGCTTGGTGAGTTGCAAAGGATATGACATATTTGCTGTCACTTGCCCCGTTTATGAATACCTGTGAGCACAAAGTATAATTATAAAGTATTTTAAGTTATGAATAAAACTCTCAACTGAGAGTAGTCTTTCAACACAGGTCTGTTAGGGTATGTGCATGTACATGGTTGTTTGTTACTTATCTCTTCCTATAAGTAACTTTTATTTAGAATTGATACTTTTTACTATATAAAATCATTTTTTTCCGATAAAAAAAATTGTGAAGGGGTTGATACTGGAATGTGTCTTTTAAAACTGTGAACATCGACACAAATGGCATGACAGGTCTTCTTCACACAAAGCATTGAACTTGTCTAAATGGGTTAGTAGGCAACTGAAAGCTGTGTATCCTGTGAGCATGATGGTAGCCATTTCATGACAGCGTAAGAAAGTATATTTAATTATAAGAGGTTTCATTTGATGTCCATATCTGAGCATGAAATATTTTAGTTTTAAATGTACACCATTTTAATTTTTTACTTTCATTTTATACCTCAACAAAGCTAGGAGAAATCCGAGAGGCAGAGGATTGACCAAACCTGGCCAAGGTGAAGCCAGACCGGGGAGAAGTGTTGAAACAGCCCTAGGTGATTGTTTTTCTGTGTTGACTAGCAAGATAATTTCTCTGTGTTGAAATCAATTATAACAGCAACTTTCTCTTGTGATTACCATGATGGTACAGAGAGTGGACCACATCTATCCAATGTAGCCATATGTTAAAGTTGACTGTTATGTTTTTTGATCTGTTTTGTTAAGAACATGTGAAAGAGGCCTGTGTAACCATCAGAATGCTTACTGTCTAGCTCTCTGCAATATGGGATTGATACTATGTATTCTGTTGCTTCTGACTGTAGAGAGTTGACAAACGTCTTAGAGGAGAGAGCTGACTCATGCTCTGAAGTGAGGAAGGAAGGGTACTTCATTTAGAGGTATTGATGAAGATGGACAGTTGGGTGCATGTTGCATCAGGAGTAGACTAAAGCCAGAAGAAACCTTTTGGATTAGATGAAAATGGAGGGAGCTGTGGCTAAACTTGTTATGAGTGTGTTCAATGTGATCAGTTGATCTGAAACTAGACATAGCAAGTAAGGAAATTGAAATTGGACAAGGACACTTTTGTCTTGGAGATAGAAGAATTCCAGAAATTGTCAAGAATATCCATATCAAGGTGTCAGCTGGAGCCTTTAGTGAAGAGGCAGCAGTGGTGTAGTCCTGGTCAAAATCTTGTAAATGGTGACAGGGGGACAATGAAAGAAAAAAGAAAGAAATGGGAGAAACATTACTAGAGACCTTTAAATTGGGATTTTTGAAAGTGGAGGGTAAGGTTGTGGTTAAGAATGAAATATGAAGGTGAGTGTGTGGCCGCACACCTGTTATCCCAGGACGCCTGCAGTCAGAGGCAGGCAGATCCTGTGTGTTGGAGTCCAGCATGGTGTACAAAGTGTGTCCAGGACAGCTACACAGAGAAAACCTGCCTTGAAAAAGAATGAAATATGAAGAGTCTGGTGTACACAGGTGAAGTTATTTGCTAATGAGGTGTAGAGTTTTGGCAGCAGTCAGATGATCTTATATTTGCCCTGGTAGCTTAGTATAGATTGCATCCTTTTTGGTGAGTTGCAAAGGACATGATATACTTGCTGTCACTTGCCACGTTTATGAATACCTTTGAACACAAAGTAATATTATAAAGTATTTTAAGTTATCAAATAAAACTCTCAAAATGCAAGTAGTCTTTCAAAAAAGGTCTGTTAGGGTATGTGCATGTATGTGGTTGTTTGTTTCTCATCTCCCTATAAGTAATTTTTATTTAGAATTGATACTTTTTACTATATAAAAACATTTTTATCTGATAACAAAATTGTGAAGAAGTAGATACTGGAATGTACCTTTTCCAACTGTGAACACTGACACAAATGGCATGACAGGTCTTCTTCACACAAAGCATTGAACTTTTCTAAATGGGTTAGTAGGCAACTGAAAGCTGTGTATCCTGTGAACATGATGGTAGCCATTTCATGACAGCGTAAGAAAGTATATTTAATTATAAGAGGTTTCATTTGATGTCCATATCTGAGCATAAAATGTTTTAGTTTTAAATGTACACCATTTTAATTTTTTACTTTTCATTTTATACCTCAACAAAGCTGGGAGAAATCCGAGAGGCAGAGGATTGACCAAACCTGGCCAAGGTGAAGCCAGACCGGGGAGAAGTGTTGAAACAGCCCTAGGTGATTGTTTTTCTGTGTTGACTAGCAAGATAATTTCTCTGTGTTGAAATCAATTATAACAGCAACTTTCTCTTGTGATTACCATGATGGTACAGAGAGTGGACCACATCTATCCAATGTAGCCATATGTTAAAGTTGACTGTTATGTTTTTTGATCTGTTTTGTTAAGAACATGTGAAAGAGGCTTGTGTAACCATCAGAATGCTTACTGTCTAGCTCTCTGCAATATGGGATTCATACTATTTATTCTGTTGCTTCTGACTGTAGAGAGTTGACAAACGTCTTAGAGGTGAGAGCTGACTCATGCTGAGAAGTGAGGAAGGAAGGGTACTTCATTTAGAGGTATTGATGAAGATGGACCGTTGGGTGCATGTTGCATCAGGAGTAGACTAAAGCCAGAAGAAACCTTATGGATTAGATGAAAATGGAGGGAGCTGTGGCTAAACTTCTTATGAGTGTGTTTAATGTGATCAGTTGATCTGAAACTAGACATAGCAAGTAAGGAAATTGAAATTGGACAAGGACACTTTTGTCTTGGAGATAGAAGAATTCCAGAAATTGTCAAGAATATCCATATCAAGGTGTCAGCTGAAGCCTTTAGTGAAGAGGCAGCAGTGGTGTAGTCCTGGTCAAAATCTTGTAAATGGTGACAGGGAGACAATGAAAGAAAAAAGAAAGATATGGGAGAAACATTACTAGAGACCTTTAAATTGGGATTTTTGAAAGTGGAGGGTAAGGTTGTGGTTAAGAATGAAATATGAAGGTGAGTGTGTGGCTGCACACCTGTTATCCCAGGACGCCTGCAGTAAGAGGCAGGCAGATCATGTGTGTTGGAGGCCAGCATGGTGTACAAAGTGTGTCCAGGACAGCTATACAGAGAAAACCTGCCTTGAAAAAGAATGAAATATGAAGTGTCTGGTGTACACAGGTGAAGTTATTTGCTAATGAGGTGTAGAGTTTTGGCAGCAGTCAGATGATCTTATATTTGCCCTGGTAGCTTAGTATAGATTGCATCCTGCTTGCTGAGTTGCAAAGAATATGACATATTTGTTGTCACTTGGCCCATTTATGAATACCTTTGAGCACAAAGTAATATTATAATGTATTTTAAGTTATCAAATAAAACTCTCAAGTGCGAGTAGTCTTTCAACACAGGTCTGTTCGGGTATGTGCATGTACATGGTTTTTTGTTTCTCATCTCCTTATAAGTATTTTTTATTTAGAATTGGTACTTTTTACTGTGGAAAGTCATTTTTATCTGATAACAAAATTGGGAAGGGGTTGATACTGGAATGTGTCTTTTAAAACTGTGAACACTGACACAAATGGCATGACAGGTCTTCTTCACACAAAGCATTGAACTTGTCTAAATGGGTTAGTAGGCAACTGAAAGCTGTGTATCCTGTGAACATCATGGTAGCCTTTTCATGACAGCGTAAGAAAGTGTATTTCATTATAAGAGGTTTAATTTGACGTCCATATCTGAGCATAAAATGTTTTAGTTTTAAATGTACACCATTTTAATTTTTTATTTTCATTTTATTCCTCAACAAAGCTGGGAGAAATCTTAGGGGCAGAGGATTGCCCAAACCTGGCCAAGATGAAGCCAGACCGGGGAGAAGTGTTGAACCAGCTCCAGGTGATTATTTTTCTGTGTTGACTAGCAAGATAATTTCTCTGTGTTCAAATCAATTATAACAGCAACTTTCTCTTGTGATTACCATTATGGTACAGAGAGTGGACCATACCATTCCATGTAGCTATATGTATGATAAAGGTGGCTGTTATGATCTTTCATCGGTTTTGTTAAAAGGCAATCAAAGAAGAACGTATGAAATAGGCCTTGCAACCATCAGAATGCTTACTGTCTAGTTCTCTGCAGTACGGGATTGATACTATTTATTCTGTTGCTTCTGACTGTAGAGAGTTGACAAACGTCTTAGAGGTGAGAGCTGACTCATGCTCAGAAGTGAGGAAGGAAGGGTACTTCATTTAGAGGTATTGATGAAGATGGACAGTTGGGTGCATGTTGCATCAGGAGTAGACTAAAGCCAGAAGAAACCTTATGGATTAGATGAAAATGGAGGGAGCTGTGGCTAAACTTGTTATGAGTGTGTTCAATGTGATCAGTTGATCTGAAACTAGACATAGCAAGTAAGGAAATTGAAATTGGACAAGGACACTTTTGTCTTGGAGATAGAAGAATTCCAGAAATTGTCAAGAATATCCATATCAAGGTGTCAGCTGGAGCCTTTAGTGAAGAGGCAGCAGTGGTGTAGTCCTGGTCAAAATCTTGTAAATGGTGACAGGGGGACAATGAAAGAAAAAAGAAAGAAATGGGAGAAACATTACTAGAGACCTTTAAATTGGGATTTTTGAAAGTGGAGGGTAAGGTTGTGGTTAAGAATGAAATATGAAGGTGAGTGTGTGGCCGCACACCTGTTATCCCAGGACGCCTGCAGTCAGAGGCAGGCAGATCCTGTGTGTTGGAGTCCAGCATGGTGTACAAAGTGTGTCCAGGACAGCTACACAGAGAAAACCTGCCTTGAAAAAGAATGAAATATGAAGAGTCTGGTGTACACAGGTGAAGTTATTTGCTAATGAGGTGTAGAGTTTTGGCAGCAGTCAGATGATCTTATTTTTGCCCTGGTAGCTTAGTATAGATTGCATCCTTTTTGGTGAGTTGCAAAGGACATGACATACTTGCTGTCACTTGCCACGTTTATGAATACCTTTGAACACAAAGTAATATTATAAAGTATTTTAAGTTATCAAATAAAACTCTCAAAATGCAAGTAGTCTTTCAAAAAAGGTCTGTTAGGGTATGTGCATGTATGTGGTTGTTTGTTTCTCATCTCCCTATAAGTAATTTTTATTTAGAATTGATACTTTTTACTATATAAAAACATTTTTATCTGATAACAAAATTGTGAAGAAGTAGATACTGGAATGTACCTTTTCCAACTGTGAACACTGACACAAATGGCATGACAGGTCTTCTTCACACAAAGCATTGAACTTGTCTAAATGGGTTAGTAGGCAACTGAAAGCTGTGTATCCTGTGAACATGATGGTAGCCATTTCATGACAGCGTAAGAAAGTATATTTAATTATAAGAGGTTTCATTTGATGTCCATATCTGAGCATAAACTGTTTTAGTTTTAAATGTACACCATTTTAATTTTTTACTTTTCATTTTATACCTCAACAAAGCTGGGAGAAATCCGAGAGGCAGAGGATTGACCAAACCTGGCCAAGGTGAAGCCAGACCGGGGAGAAGTGTTGAAACAGCCCTAGGTGATTGTTTTTCTGTGTTGACTAGCAAGATAATTTCTCTGTGTTGAAATCAATTATAACAGCAACTTTCTCTTGTGATTACCATGATGGTACAGAGAGTGGACTACATCTATCCAATGTAGCCATATGTTAAAGTTGACTGTTATGTTTTTTGATCTGTTTTGTTAAGAACATGTGAAAGAGGCTTGTGTAACCATCAGAATGCTTACTGTCTAGCTCTCTGCAATATGGGATTCATACTATTTATTCTGTTGCTTCTGACTTAGAGAGTTGACAAACGTCTTAGAGGTGAGAGCTGACTCATGCTCAGAAGTGAGGAAGGAAGGGTACTTCATTTAGAGGTATTGATGAAGATGGACCGTTGGGTGCATGTTGCATCAGGAGTAGACTAAAGCCAGAAGAAACCTTATGGATTAGATGAAAATGGAGGGAGCTGTGGCTAAACTTCTTATGAGTGTGTTTAATGTGATCAGTTGATCTGAAACTAGACATAGCAAGTAAGGAAATTGAAATTGGACAAGGACACTTTTGTCTTGGAGATAGAAGAATTCCAGAAATTGTCAAGAATATCCATATCAAGGTGTCAGCTGAAGCCTTTAGTGAAGAGGCAGCAGTGGTGTAGTCCTGGTCAAAATCTTGTAAATGGTGACAGGGAGACAATGAAAGAAAAAAGAAAGAAATGGGAGAAACATTACTAGAGACCTTTAAATTGGGATTTTTGAAAGTGGAGGGTAAGGTTGTGGTTAAGAATGAAATATGAAGGTGAGTGTGTGGCTGCACACCTGTTATCCCAGGACGCCTGCAGTCAGAGGCAGGCAGATCCTGTGTGTTGGAGGCCAGCATGGTGTACAAAGTGTGTCCAGGACAGCTATACAGAGAAAACCTGCCTTGAAAAAGAATGAAATATGAAGTGTCTGGTGTACACAGGTGAAGTTATTTGCTAATGAGGTGTAGAGTTTTGGCAGCAGTCAGATGATCTTATATTTGCCCTGGTAGCTTAGTATAGATTGCACCCTGCTTGGTGAGTTGCAAAGAATATGACATATTTGTTGTCACTTGGCCCATTTATGAATACCTTTGAGCACAAAGTAATATTATAATGTATTTTAAGTTATCAAATAAAACTCTCAAGTGCGAGTAGTCTTTCAACACAGGTCTGTTCGGGTATGTGCATGTACATGGTTGTTTGTTTCTCATCTCCTTATAAGTATTTTTTATTTAGAATTGGTACTTTTTACTGTGGAAAGTCATTTTTATCTGATAACAAAATTGGGAAGGGGTTGATACTGGAATGTGTCTTTTAAAACTGTGAACACTGACACAAATGGCATGACAGGTCTTCTTCACACAAAGCATTGAACTCGTCTAAATGGGTTAGTAGGCAACTGAAAGCTGTGTATCCTGTGAACATCATGGTAGCCTTTTCATGACAGCGTAAGAAAGTGTATTTCATTATAAGAGGTTTAATTTGACGTCCATATCTGAGCATAAAATGTTTTAGTTTTAAATGTACACCATTTTAATTTTTTATTTTCATTTTATTCCTCAACAAAGCTGGGAGAAATCTTAGGGGCAGAGGATTGCCCAAACCTGGCCAAGATGAAGCCAGACCGGGGAGAAGTGTTGAACCAGCTCCAGGTGATTATTTTTCTGTGTTGACTAGCAAGATAATTTCTCTGTGTTCAAATCAATTATAACAGCAACTTTCTCTTGTGATTACCATTATGGTACAGAGAGTGGACCATACCATTCCATGTAGCTATATGTATGATAAAGGTGGCTGTTATGATCTTTCATCGGTTTTGTTAAAAGGCAATCAAAGAAGAACGTATGAAATAGGCCTTGCAACCATCAGAATGCTTACTGTCTAGTTCTCTGCAGTACGGGATTGATACTATTTATTCTGTTGCTTCTGACTGTAGAGAGTTGACAAACGTCTTAGAGGTGAGAGCTGACTCATGCTCAGAAGTGAGGAAGGAAGGGTACTTCATTTAGAGGTATTGATGAAGATGGACCGTTGGGTGCATGTTGCATCAGGAGTAGACTAAAGCCAGAAGAAACCTTATGGATTAGATGAAAATGGAGGGAGCTGTGGCTAAACTTGTTATGAGTGTGTTCAATGTGATCAGTTGATCTGAAACTAGACATAGCAAGTAAGGAAATTGAAATTGGACAAGGACACTTTTGTCTTGGAGATAGAAGAATTCCAGAAATTGTCAAGAATATCCATATCAAGGTGTCAGCTGGAGCCTTTAGTGAAGAGGCAGCAGTGGTGTAGTCCTGGTCAAAATCTTGTAAATGGTGACAGGGGGACAATGAAAGAAAAAAGAAAGAAATGGGAGAAACATTACTAGAGACCTTTAAATTGGGATTTTTGAAAGTGGAGGGTAAGGTTGTGGTTAAGAATGAAATATGAAGGTGAGTGTGTGGCCGCACACCTGTTATCCCAGGACGCCTGCAGTCAGAGGCAGGCAGATCCTGTGTGTTGGAGTCCAGCATGGTGTACAAAGTGTGTCCAGGACAGCTACACAGAGAAAACCTGCCTTGAAAAAGAATGAAATATGAAGAGTCTGGTGTACACAGGTGAAGTTATTTGCTAATGAGGTGTAGAGTTTTGGCAGCAGTCAGATGATCTTATTTTTGCCCTGGTAGCTTAGTATAGATTGCATCCTTTTTGGTGAGTTGCAAAGGACATGACATACTTGCTGTCACTTGCCACGTTTATGAATACCTTTGAACACAAAGTAATATTATAAAGTATTTTAAGTTATCAAATAAAACTCTCAAAATGCAAGTAGTCTTTCAAAAAAGGTCTGTTAGGGTATGTGCATGTATGTGGTTGTTTGTTTCTCATCTCCCTATAAGTAATTTTTATTTAGAATTGATACTTTTTACTATATAAAAACATTTTTATCTGATAACAAAATTGTGAAGAAGTAGATACTGGAATGTACCTTTTCCAACTGTGAACACTGACACAAATGGCATGACAGGTCTTCTTCACACAAAGCATTGAACTTGTCTAAATGGGTTAGTAGGCAACTGAAAGCTGTGTATCCTGTGAACATGATGGTAGCCATTTCATGACAGCGTAAGAAAGTATATTTAATTATAAGAGGTTTCATTTGATGTCCATATCTGAGCATAAACTGTTTTAGTTTTAAATGTACACCATTTTAATTTTTTACTTTTCATTTTATACCTCAACAAAGCTGGGAGAAATCCGAGAGGCAGAGGATTGACCAAACCTGGCCAAGGTGAAGCCAGACCGGGGAGAAGTGTTGAAACAGCCCTAGGTGATTGTTTTTCTGTGTTGACTAGCAAGATAATTTCTCTGTGTTGAAATCAATTATAACAGCAACTTTCTCTTGTGATTACCATGATGGTACAGAGAGTGGACTACATCTATCCAATGTAGCCATATGTTAAAGTTGACTGTTATGTTTTTTGATCTGTTTTGTTAAGAACATGTGAAAGAGGCTTGTGTAACCATCAGAATGCTTACTGTCTAGCTCTCTGCAATATGGGATTCATACTATTTATTCTGTTGCTTCTGACTTAGAGAGTTGACAAACGTCTTAGAGGTGAGAGCTGACTCATGCTCAGAAGTGAGGAAGGAAGGGTACTTCATTTAGAGGTATTGATGAAGATGGACCGTTGGGTGCATGTTGCATCAGGAGTAGACTAAAGCCAGAAGAAACCTTATGGATTAGATGAAAATGGAGGGAGCTGTGGCTAAACTTCTTATGAGTGTGTTTAATGTGATCAGTTGATCTGAAACTAGACATAGCAAGTAAGGAAATTGAAATTGGACAAGGACACTTTTGTCTTGGAGATAGAAGAATTCCAGAAATTGTCAAGAATATCCATATCAAGGTGTCAGCTGAAGCCTTTAGTGAAGAGGCAGCAGTGGTGTAGTCCTGGTCAAAATCTTGTAAATGGTGACAGGGAGACAATGAAAGAAAAAAGAAAGAAATGGGAGAAACATTACTAGAGACCTTTAAATTGGGATTTTGAAAGTGGAGGGTAAGGTTGTGGTTAAGAATGAAATATGAAGGTGAGTGTGTGGCTGCACACCTGTTATCCCAGGACGCCTGCAGTCAGAGGCAGGCAGATCCTGTGTGTTGGAGGCCAGCATGGTGTACAAAGTGTGTCCAGGACAGCTATACAGAGAAAACCTGCCTTGAAAAAGAATGAAATATGAAGTGTCTGGTGTACACAGGTGAAGTTATTTGCTAATGAGGTGTAGAGTTTTGGCAGCAGTCAGATGATCTTATATTTGCCCTGGTAGCTTAGTATAGATTGCACCCTGCTTGGTGAGTTGCAAAGAATATGACATATTTGTTGTCACTTGGCCCATTTATGAATACCTTTGAGCACAAAGTAATATTATAATGTATTTTAAGTTATCAAATAAAACTCTCAAGTGCGAGTAGTCTTTCAACACAGGTCTGTTCGGGTATGTGCATGTACATGGTTGTTTGTTTCTCATCTCCTTATAAGTATTTTTTATTTAGAATTGGTACTTTTTACTGTGGAAAGTCATTTTTATCTGATAACAAAATTGGGAAGGGGTTGATACTGGAATGTGTCTTTTAAAACTGTGAACACTGACACAAATGGCATGACAGGTCTTCTTCACACAAAGCATTGAACTCGTCTAAATGGGTTAGTAGGCAACTGAAAGCTGTGTATCCTGTGAACATCATGGTAGCCTTTTCATGACAGCGTAAGAAAGTGTATTTCATTATAAGAGGTTTAATTTGACGTCCATATCTGAGCATAAAATGTTTTAGTTTTAAATGTACACCATTTTAATTTTTTATTTTCATTTTATTCCTCAACAAAGCTGGGAGAAATCTTAGGGGCAGAGGATTGCCCAAACCTGGCCAAGATGAAGCCAGACCGGGGAGAAGTGTTGAACCAGCTCCAGGTGATTATTTTTCTGTGTTGACTAGCAAGATAATTTCTCTGTGTTCAAATCAATTATAACAGCAACTTTCTCTTGTGATTACCATTATGGTACAGAGAGTGGACCATACCATTCCATGTAGCTATATGTATGATAAAGGTGGCTGTTATGATCTTTCATCGGTTTTGTTAAAAGGCAATCAAAGAAGAACGTATGAAATAGGCCTTGCAACCATCAGAATGCTTACTGTCTAGTTCTCTGCAGTACGGGATTGATACTATTTATTCTGTTGCTTCTGACTGTAGAGAGTTGACAAACATCTTAGAGGTGAGAGCTGACTCATGCTCAGAAGTGAGGAAGGAAGGGTACTTCATTTAGAGGTATTGATGAAGATGGACAGTTGGGTGCATGTTGCATCAGGAGTAGACTAAAGCCAGAAGAAACCTTATGGATTAGATGAAAATGGAGGGAGCTGTGGCTAAACTTGTTATGAGTGTGTTCAATGTGATCAGTTGATCTGAAACTAGACATAGCAAGTAAGGAAATTGAAATTGGACAAGGACACTTTTGTCTTGGAGATAGAAGAATTCCAGAAATTGTCAAGAATATCCATATCAAGGTGTCAGCTGGA
Source organism: Acomys russatus (assembly GCF_903995435.1). Classification (NCBI taxonomy): domain Eukaryota; kingdom Metazoa; phylum Chordata; class Mammalia; order Rodentia; family Muridae; genus Acomys; species Acomys russatus. The sequence goes on from NC_067169.1 coordinate 33,516,586, forward strand.
GCCTTTAGTGAAGAGGCAGCAGTGGTGTAGTCCTGGTCAAAATCTTGTAAATGGTGACAGGGGGACAATGAAAGAAAAAAGAAAGAAATGGGAGAAACATTACTAGAGACCTTTAAATTGGGATTTTTGAAAGTGGAGGGTAAGGTTGTGGTTAAGAATGAAATATGAAGGTGAGTGTGTGGCCGCACACCTGTTATCCCAGGATGCCTGCAGTCAGAGGCAGGCAGATCCTGTGTGTTGGAGTCCAGCATGGTGTACAAAGTGTGTCCAGGACAGCTACACAGAGAAAACCTGCCTTGAAAAAGAATGAAATATGAAGAGTCTGGTGTACACAGGTGAAGTTATTTGCTAATGAGGTGTAGAGTTTTGGCAGCAGTCAGATGATCTTATTTTTGCCCTGGTAGCTTAGTATAGATTGCATCCTTTTTGGTGAGTTGCAAAGGACATGACATACTTGCTGTCACTTGCCACGTTTATGAATACCTTTGAACACAAAGTAATATTATAAAGTATTTTAAGTTATCAAATAAAACTCTCAAAATGCAAGTAGTCTTTCAAAAAAGGTCTGTTAGGGTATGTGCATGTATGTGGTTGTTTGTTTCTCATCTCCCTATAAGTAATTTTTATTTAGAATTGATACTTTTTACTATATAAAAACATTTTTATCTGATAACAAAATTGTGAAGAAGTAGATACTGGAATGTACCTTTTCCAACTGTGAACACTGACACAAATGGCATGACAGGTCTTCTTCACACAAAGCATTGAACTTGTCTAAATGGGTTAGTAGGCAACTGAAAGCTGTGTATCCTGTGAACATGATGGTAGCCATTTCATGACAGCGTAAGAAAGTATATTTAATTATAAGAGGTTTCATTTGATGTCCATGTCTGAGCATAAAATATTTTAGTTTTAAATGTACACCATTTTAATTTTTTACTTTTCATTTTATACCTCAACAAAGCTAGGAGAAATCCGAGAGGCAGAGGATTGACCAAACCTGGCCAAGGTGAAGCCAGACCGGGGAGAAGTGTTGAAACAGCCCTAGGTGATTGTTTTTCTGTGTTGACTAGCAAGATAATTTCTCTGTGTTGAAATCAATTATAACAGCAACTTTCTCTTGTGATTACCATGATGGTACAGAGAGTGGACCACATCTATCCAATGTAGCCATATGTTAAAGTTGACTGTTATGTTTTTTGATCTGTTTTGTTAAGAACATGTGAAAGAGGCCTGTGTAACCATCAGAATGCTTACTGTCTAGCTCTCTGCAATACGGGATTGATACTATTTATTCTGTTGCTTCTGACTGTAGAGAGTTGACAAACATCTTAGAGGTGAGAGCTGACTCATGCTCAGAAGTGAGGAAGGAAGGGTACTTCATTTAGAGGTATTGATGAAGATGGGCAGTTGGGTGCATGTTGCATCAGGAGTAGACTAAAGCCGGAAGAAACCTTATGGATTAGATGAAAATGGAGGGAGCTGTGGCTAAACTTGTTATGAGTGTGTTCAATGTGATCAGTTGATCTGAAACTAGACATAGCAAGTAAGGAAATTGAAATTGGACAAGGACACTTTTGTCTTGGAGATAGAAGAATTCCAGAAATTGTCAAGAATATCCATATCAAGGTGTCAGCTGGAGCCTTTAGTGAAGAGGCAGCAGTGGTGTAGTCCTGGTCAAAATCTTGTAAATGGTGACAGGGGGACAATGAAAGAAAAAAGAAAGAAATGGGAGAAACATTACTAGAGACCTTTAAATTGGGATTTTTGAAAGTGGAGGGTAAGGTTGTGGTTAAGAATGAAATATGAAGGTGAGTGTGTGGCCGCACACCTGTTATCCCAGGATGCCTGCAGTCAGAGGCAGGCAGATCCTGTGTGTTGGAGTCCAGCATGGTGTACAAAGTGTGTCCAGGACAGCTACACAGAGAAAACCTGCCTTGAAAAAGAATGAAATATGAAGAGTCTGGTGTACACAGGTGAAGTTATTTGCTAATGAGGTGTAGAGTTTTGGCAGCAGTCAGATGATCTTATATTTGCCCTGGTAGCTTAGTATAGATTGCACCCTGCTTGGTGAGTTGCAAAGAATATGACATATTTGTTGTCACTTGGCCCATTTATGAATACCTTTGAGCACAAAGTAATATTATAATGTATTTTAAGTTATCAAATAAGACTCTCAAGTGCGAGTAGTCTTTCAACACAGGTCTGTTCGGGTATGTGCATGTACATGGTTGTTTGTTTTTCATCTCCTTATAAGTAGTTTTTATTTAGAATTGGTACTTTTTACTATGTAAAGTCATTTTTATCTGATAACAAAATTGTGAAGGGATTGATACTGGAATGTGTCTTTTAAAACTGTGGACACTGACACAAATGGCATGACAGGTCTTCTTCACACAAAGCATTGAACTTGTCTAAATGGGTTAGGAGGCAACTGAAAGCTGAGTATCCTGTGAACATGATGGTAGCCATTTCATGACAGTGTAAGAAAGTGTATTTGATTATAAGCGGTTTCATTTGATGTCCATATCTGAGCATAAAATGTTTTAGTTTTAAATGTACACCATTTTAATTTTTTACTTTTCATTTTATACCTCAACAAAGCTGGGAGAAATCCGAGAGGCAGAGGATTGCCCAAACCTGGCCAAGATGAAGCCAGACCGGGGAGAATTGTTGAAACAGCCCCAGGTGATTGTTTTTCTGTGTTGACTCGCAGGGTAATTTCTGTATGTTGAACAATGGTGTAGTGTCTCAGAAAGAAAAGGCTTTCCTGTTTTAAGAAACAAATGCACAAATTAGCCTAATAATGAAATGCTGGAACTTTTCAATGTGCTACTTTAGCAGTGATGTTTGTTCTAATTGAAGTCCACTTTTGGAAGAATTAGACCATTGCCTTCACTTTAGAGAAGGAGACTTTTTCTTGATTACATGAAATTGTACTATATATAAAATTTGTATTTGTAGCACCTTTGGTTAAAATTTTTTCTCTATAATGTTGTTATTCTTTGAAATTTTTATGCAATTTATTTTTTTTAATTTTTTTATTAATTTATTCTTGTTACATCTCAATGGTTATCCCATCCCGTTTATCCTCCCATTCTTCCCTCCCTCCCATTTTCCCCTTATTCCCCTCCCCTATGACTGTTCCTGAGGGGGATTTCCTCCCCCTGTATATGCTCATAGGGTATCAAGTCTCTTCTTGCATGGGAGAATAGCAAAGTAGAAGGATCCAGAGGGTCCTAGAAACCTACAAGTAGAACAATATGATAGGCAGATTTGGGCCCAGGGGTCCCGCTCAAACTAAGGCACCAGCCAAGGACAATACAGACGGTAAACTTTAAACCCCTATCCAGATCTAGCCAATCATCAGAACATTCTCCACAGTTGAGTGGAGAGTGGGATATGACTTTCTCAAGTACTCTGGTGCCTCACATTTCACCATGTTCCCTGGAGGGGGAGACCTGGTGGCACTCAGAGGAAGGACAGCAGTATGCAATTCATTTTAATCACATATCCCCCATCCCCTAACTCCTCTCAATTGTCTTCTACTACCCTATCCACTAATCTTCATGTTGTTTTTCTCCCTTAATAAATGAGAAACACAAAAAATGTGAGTCTAACTTGTGTTCATCAACTATCCTTGAACATATGGCTTGCTTTGAAGTGTGTCTGATATACCCCGTTGTTACTCCATTGAAGAAAACTGATTTTCCCTTTCCCAGAAGCTATCAGTTATGAATCAATTTGGGAAGACTGGGACATTGTGTCCAAGTTCCCTTATTCATGCTAAGAATTTGTCAGATTTGAGCTTGTACTAGTCCTGTGCATTCTGTTTCCGTCTTTCTGCTGTTTTAAGTTTGTCTGCTTTGTTTCCAAAAAAAAAAATGTCTGGTTGAAATTCTGACCCTTTTCTGTCTAGAATCATTCTGCCGCATCTTTCACGTAGATCTCTGTGTGTTGAGGGGAGGGAACAGTGTTATACAATGACATCTCATTTAGGGTACATCAATCCAAAGTCCCTCACTCTCTGTATGTTGTACAGTTGTTGGTCCCTGAGTTAATTTACCATCCACTGCAAGAAACTTCTCAGAAGAGGATAAACATTATAGTGATCAATGTGTATAATATGTGTTTAAGAGTAGATTCATTACTGTGCCCATTTAGCAGAATCAAACTAGTGGGATTTTCACAAAGTCTTATGATCTCATTCACATTAACAGTGTCAGATATGGGTTCCATCTCACGGAGTGGGCCCTAATTCCAATGTTAAAATGGCTGCTTTTTCCAATAGAGAGTGTAACTATTGCATCGGTGAATGTTGCCAGCAGGTTGATGTTGTAGGTCACAGGATTAATAGATGAATCAGACTGATGATTACTTTTTTCTCTGTTGGTGTGTATAGCAACTTTTAGCACTACAAATCCTATCCAGTAGTGCTGAAGCTTCCATTTGAGGAGCCTTTCTCTATGCAACAGGACAAAAGGATGTGGTTTATTCTGGTTAAAAGTATCTTGAGACCCTACCAAGACCTAGCCGACGAATAGAATATTCTCCACTGTTGAGTGGAGAGTGAGATCTGACTCTCACACGAACTCTGGTGCCCCTTTTCTGACCATGTCCCTTGGATGGGGAGGCCTGGTGGCACTCAGAGGAAGGATACCAAGTTACCAAGAAGAGACTTGATATTCTAAGAGCATATATAGGGGGAGGAGGTCTCCCTCAATCACAGACATAGGGGAGGGGAGAAGGGGGGAAGTGGGAGGGAGGGAAGAATGGGAGGAAACAGGGGAAGGGCTAACAATCGAGATGTAATATGAATAAATTAATAAAAAAGTATCTTGAGATTCTTGACATCAAGTTGATGATGATAATTAAGTGCTTTGGCTTTGGCTTGTAGTGTTAGGAATGGATTTTCTGCCATATCTTTCTTCAACCCTCCAAAAAGTGTTAACCCAATTCTTGTGTTAAGGGAAATTTTGGGTCACATGTGCTGCTTAATTGAGCTCTGTTCCGTCTATTAAATGGTCACTCTGCTTAAACTTTTTTTTTCTATGTGTCTATGAATATGTCTATATTTCAGGAAGTTTCTACTGCAGTTAAGCTTCCATATTTTTTTTTAAGCTTCCATATTTTTTAGAAAGGCTTTTCCTGTTAAGTACCCCTTCCTACTTTCCTACCACCAACCTTCAATTCTATCTCTCATCCTCCTTAATCCATTTTTTTTTTGGTTTGTCTCACAGGATTAGTCTTTATAAATATGCCTGTGGCCATTCAGTTTGTTACAGATTCTCTTCATTACTCATAGCTGTGATTCCTCCTGAAGGAGATGAGACAGGACACTTGCAGTGCCTGTCTGTCCTTCCATACTCACCATCTTCAAGCCTATATCTTCTCCTCCTCCCAGCCTGGGACCTATGGTCTATTAAGTTTTAAAGTTTGATTTATTGACTTTTATTTGCATTGATATCTTGTTCAGACTCACTCTGTTCTGTTTTCTATGCAAGTTGCTAAGTCTCTCATCCTTACTGAACTGACTACCTGAATTTATATGTTCATTTGAATCCAATAGGAGGTTATTCATCATCCTTAAAAACAGACTCTTGAAGTGTTTTGTTTGGTTTTGTTTTGTTTGGTTTGGTTTGGTTTGGTTGTTGTTTTGGTTTGGTTTTTGGTTTTTCGAGACAGGATTTCTCTGTGTAACCGCCTGACTATCCTGGTACTCACTCTGTAGAACAGTTTGGCTGAAAACTTGGAGATCCTGCCTCTGCCTCTGTCTCCCAATAGCTGAGATTAAAGGCCAGAGCCACCAACACACCTTGCTAGATTATTGAATTTTTTATCCCAAATTTTTCTCCTTTCAGTATGGAGGAGTTAGGGACTTTAAAAACTATTTATTTTAATCATCTGTATGCATATATGATTTTACACTTATATGCAGGTATCTCTAGAGAACAGAGTGGGACATTGGGTCTTATTCTGCTAGAATTAAAAGGCATTTGGAAGCCACTTAATATAAGTGTTTGGAATGAACTCTGATCCTTTGTAGAGGCAGCACCTTGTGCTTTTAAGATGCAAGGAAGTGATTAAATTCATTCTCAAAGACAGACTTTATAGTCTTCATATAAAATAGAGGGTTGAATGGTTTGCTGAATGGAGCAGAGAAATATGGAGGTAGTGACTGAAGCTGAAAAGAAAACACTGTAGAATGAGAATATACACATAAAATAAGTTACAAAGAGAGACTTCTTCATCAAGACTAGTGTAGGCATTTTAGGGATTCTTACCTAGCCCATGTAGCTGTGACATAAGTTTGGTTTTATATTCATTGGTTTTATTTCTAATAGGAAGCACACTAGTAAGTTTGGCAGCGACTATATGTAGCTTTGCTAATGTTTACTCTTTACAAAACAAAATTGCTAACCTCTATCCTGTTTATTCTGACCAGAGGAAGTTGATAACAAATGACTTGGATGTGAGAGCTGACTCACTTCTCAGGAGTGTTGAAAGAAGGGATAATTCATTTAGAAGTATTTGTGGAGGAGTCACTTGGGTGCAAATTGTGTCAGAAGTAGAGCAAATCCAGAAGGAACCTAATAAATTGGATGAAAGTAAAAGGAGCTATGACTAAACTTTACAGTGACTGGGTAAAATATGATCAATTGGTGTGAAACTATAGATAACAAGTAAGGGATTTGTAGAGTTCTTTTAAAATAGAATTTAAGCATGAAATGTAAGGCAGTTGGTAAAAATAAATGACTAGAGTCAAGTGTTTATAAATGAATTAGTTGTTAAATGGGGCAGGGCAGGGGTAAAGTCATGGCCAAGAGTAAGTGATCTTATAGTTGCCCTGGTAGCTGAGAATAGACACTTCTTTTTCAGTAATTAACAAAAGTGGCGTAAAAATGCAGTAGAAAATGAGATATTTGTTATCACAAGACCTGTTTATGTATATTACATAGTCTCTGTGTAATAAAGAAGCCGTAGACCGTCAATGCAAAACAAAGTGGTACAGATCAAAGCAGTTGAGCTTTGAACACAGATAATTTGTGTCTTTATATTCTCTACCTGAAAATAACTTTTAGTTAAAATTAGTAATTTTCCTCTCTAAAGTTCATTTATCTAACAACTAAATTGTGAAGTCATTGATACTTAAATCTCTGGTTTTGGTTGTGGTTTTTTGTTTTTTGTTTTTTAGTGTGAACATACACACAAATAAACCAAATTTTTCTGATTAAACTACCAGGATTCTATAAGCTGCCTATCACATGACTGTAGTCTTTTTATGTTATATGAAGCTTTAGTATTTACTATGCATAAAGGAGCATAATAAGTTCCAGCTGTAAATGTACAATATTTTTATTTTTCATTTCATATCTCAACAAAGCTGGGAGAAAACCCAAAGGCAGAGGATTCACCAAGTCTGGGAAGGATGAAGTCAGACCAGGGAAAGGTGTCCATATACTTCCAGGTAATTGTTTCTCTGTGTTGCTTTGCAACATGATTTCTGTACATTGGATAATAGTATAGTGTTTCAGAAGGAGAGGCTCTCTTCCATTTATAGGAAACAAAAGCAAAACATAGCTATTAACTGTACACAGTCCATGTAGCATATGTGATAAGATTGATTTTTATGTTTTATGGTTAGCTCTTTCTTTTATTAAAACAATCAGACAATGAAATTATGTGAAAGAAACCATATGTAACCATCAGACTGTTTACTGTCTAGCTCTTTGCAGAACTAGTTTGCTAATCTTTATTCTGTTGCTTCTTATTGGAGAAAGGAACTGAAAATGTGACCCAGTCAGGAGCTGACTCACACTGCTCAGGACTGATAAAGGGATACTTCATTTAGAAGTATTGGTGAAGGTAGACAGTTGAGTGCAAGTTGGATCAGGTGTAGAAAAAAGAAACAGAAGAAACCTAATGGATTGGATAAAGATGGAACTATGGGTAAACTTTGCAATGAGAGTGTAAAACATGATCACTTGGTCTGAAACCAAAGATAACAAGTAAGGGAGTTGAAGGTAGAGAAAGAGACACTTTAGTCTTTGAGATACAAGCGACCCAGCAATTGCCAAGAATTACCTTTTCAGGGCATTAGCTGGATTCTTTAGTGATGAGGTCAGTGTGATGGGACAGCAGTGGTCTGGTCCTGGTCAGTATCCTGAAGGGATGGCAGGAAGACAATGGAAGAAAAAGTAATGTAAGTAATATTAATAGAGCTTTTTCTTTAAAACTGGAAGCTTTGAACCTAGATTGTAAGGTAGCTGTTAAAATTAAAGCTAAAGTCTGGTGTGGATGTATGTGTGTGTGTGTGTGTGTGTGTGTGTGTGTGTGTGTGTGTATATATGTACATATATATACACATTAGTTGTAAATGAGACATAAAGTTATGGTATTGGTTAAATGATTTTACATTTGCCCTTGCAACTAAAGATGGACTATGTTGTTTTGGGTGAATAGTAGAAGTGGAATAAAAAGCCTCCAAAAAGATGAGGTTTTTGCTATCACAGGTCTTGTTTATATGTACAGGATGGTCTTTGGATAATGAAGAAGCAAAGCAGTAGACTGTTTCAACTTTAATAAATATAGTTCTACATTACAGTGTTGTGTGTATGTATGTATGTGTATATATGTGTGTTTTTCATATCTCCATCTGCAAATCATTTTTAGTTATAATTAGTAGCACTTGTTAGGTAAAATTCATTTTTTTCTAATAACCTAATTTTGAAACCATCCATAGTGATATTTATTTTTCACTATAAACACTTACAAATCACCAGTTGATTATCTTAATACAAAATTATACAATTATCTGAACTGAGCTACCAAGGCAACTGTGTATCACATGAGCATGATGGTAGCCTTTTCATGACAGCATTGGAGGTGGAGGTTCTGTGTTTTATGCTAAGAAGATTTACTATTTAGTATTCATAGAGGAACATAATGACTTCCAGCTGTAAATGTACATCATTTTTACTTTTATTTCATACTTCAACAAAGCTTGGAAAAAACCCAAAGGCCGAGGATTCACCAAATCTGGAAGAGATGAAGTCAGACCAGGGAAAGACGGCCTAACAGCTCAAGGTGATATTTTTCTGTGTGGTTTGTGGTTTGTGTGTGTGTGTGTGTGTGTGTGTGTGTGTGTGTGTGTGTGTGTGTGTGTGTGTGTGTGACCACTTACCCTTCTTCATGCTGGGATTTTGTGAGACGAGCTTATACAAGACATGTATATTTTGTCCTAATATTCATCTGCTGCGTTTCTGAAAAATATGTGGGAGAAGTCCTTTTCTGCCCCTGCCTAGAGTCGTTCTGCCTGCTTTTCCACATAGTTGCCTGAGCTTTGAGGGGAAGGGTGTGAGTAGACATCACATTTAAGGTTGAGTGCTCTAAAGTCTCCACTCTCTGAAAGTTGTCCAGTTGTAGGTCTGTACTAATTATCTATTTAAGGAAGCTTTTCTGATGATGTCTGAGTGATACAGTAGTCGGCAAGTATAGCTATATGCCATTAGAAAGTGTTTTATCGAGAGGTCTATTTAGAAGAATCTTGTTTATAGGGTTCTCCTTTAAAACGTGACTTTACCTTGTCACAGGTTCTTCTCACTAACAGTGTCAGGTATGGTTCCATCTCATGGAATGGACTTTAAATTCAGTCAAAAAGTACTTTGTTACTCCATAACACTTGTGCTACTACTGTACCAGCATGCATATCTTAGAGAAGGGTGGTTCTTGTAGCTCACAGTGTTAATAGACCTCTTTTGGTGGTTATTTTTCTCTTGTAGTAGTGTTTATAACAGCTTTTAGCTATATGAACCACAGTGAGTAGGACTGTTTCTCAGTGGGCGTGTGAGTACATTTGTGGTATATTGAGGAAATTAAAACTAACTTAAGATTCTTGGTGTCACAGTGTAGAGTGTAACCAATAACACTGGGAGTAGATTGTAGTGTTAGGAGTTAGATATGTGGGGTCCCTTTTGCCAAAACAGTGGTTCTCAACTTGTGGGTTGCAGCCCCTTTCACAGGGGTCACATATCAGAATTACAATTTCTAGGCCTTGGCTGCAATCTTTAGTGATGATGTCAGTGTGATGAGTCATCAGTGGTGGAGTTCTAGTCAAAATCCTGAAAATGATGATGAGAATATTATGTAAGGAAAAGTAATGTGAATGATATTACTTGTCTTTTTCTTTTTCTTTTTTAATTTAAAAAAGTGCAAGTCTTAAACATGGAGTGTAAGGTAGTTGTTAAGACTGAAATAAGAATCTAGTTGTAAGTAGGTGAATTAGATGTAAACGAGAGGGAAAGTTATAGTGGCAGTAAAAAGAAAGCTACATGGTTATAGTGAAAAAAGTTATGTCATTATATGGACAGTAAGAAAAGTGACATCTTCAGCCCTGGTAGCTTATGATAGACTGCTTCCTTTATGGTGAAAAGAAAAAGTGAAATGTCAAAGCTATGAAAAGTTTTTGATATTTGTTATCTCAAGTTAAATGTATAGATCTTATATCATCTTTGAGTATGGAAAAGGCAAAGCAGTAGACTACTCTTCAAATTTATAAAGTAAGACTCCGAGTAAACATAGTCGACATTTGAATATGTCAATGTCCTTTATCTCTCTCTCCCTGAAAGGCTTCTTTATTTAGAATTAGTGGACTTTACTCTGTAAATTTCATTATTAATAAGGTTGTTTAGGTGTAGATACTAAAATATATCATTGGTTTCCTTATTTCTTTGCTGTGAACATAATCAATATGAACATCTTAATCAATATTCACCTGCCAGGCTACTGGAAGCTGCATTTTGTGTGGGCATGTTATGAAGCTGCATATCACCTGCGCCTTTTTATGACAACACCATACTAGACTGTATACATTATAATTAGAGCCTTTTTATATGGCATACATACTCAAGATCAACTGTTTCAGCTTTACATGTGTAACATTTTGGCTTTTAATTTCATAACACAACAAAGCTGAGAAAAAATGCAGGGGTAAAGCAGACAGCAAACCTGTGGAAGACCAGTCCACACATTGGGAAGATGAAGGAGTGGGCCCAGGTTATTGCTTTGCTTTGATATTTATATTATTCACAAAATGGTTGATCCATGTTAAACAATGGTGTAATATTTTTAGAAAGAAAGACTTTTTCATTTTAAGAAAACAAATTTAAAAAGTAGCACACTGATAAATTGATAGAAATTTTCACTGTGCTAACTCAAATTAGCTGGTTATTCTAATAAGTTCATCATTTTTGAGATTCTTGCTTTCTTGATTATAAACTGTTTAGGGTTTAAAACAAAGAAAGATATTTGAGCTTATAATTTAAATTTTACCTTTTCTTTCCCCTTTCCTCTCTCCAAACCCTACTGTATACCCTTCCTGCTCTTCAAATTGATGGCAACATTTTTTTACTAATTACTACTAAATGCATACTTTGTATATGTGTGTGTGTGGGGCTGGAGAGATGGCTCAGCCGTTAAAGGCTAGGCTCACAACCAAAAATGTGTGTGTGTGTGTGTGTGTGTGTGTAGAGTGAAGACAATAATTGTCTGTGGGTATAAAGACATACTGATATATTTTTGTTAGGGATTATGCTGGCTTACTAAAATAGCAGTTTTAAACTCTCTTCCACTGATGTTGACTTCATTCACACTGAGTTGTTAGCTAGGATTCCAGTACCAAGTACTCTCTCTCTCGCTCTCTTGTTGAGTCCAAATAAAGAGCTCTTGGTCATAAGAGCTCAATGTATGAATGCTACTGCTGCATCTTTAAGGTTATCAGATATGAATGCTACTTAATGCTGTCTTAAGGCTATCAGGTCAGATGGGGGATTGTTACATATCATGTGAGCAGGATGATATTTTATGATAAGGCTATATTAGAGGGTATGCAGTAGTATTAGAAGTTTTATTATTTGGAAAGCATAGTGGATTAAACATAAAGTGCCATAGGTTTACATGTGTAACATTTTTGTTTTACATTTCATACCTCAATAAAGCTACCAGAAAACGTAAGCGTGAAACAGACCAGACTGTATCTTTTGAAGATAAAGAAACATGTCCAGGTGATTGGTTTGGTTTTTTATCTATATTATTAACAATATGTTTTCTATGTATTCAATATTAATGTAACATTTTCAGTCCGAAAGACTTTTTTCTAAGAAAACAAATGCTAGAATGAGCACAATGATAAATTGGCAGAAAATTTCCCTGTTAAAGTGAATAGTATAATAAGTTTATCCTTTAGGAGAATTAGATTGTTTCCAGATTATAATTTAATTTCAACCCTTCTCCCTGCCCTTTTCTCCTTCCAAAACCTTTCATTAATCCTCTTATTTTCTCTGCCAAATTCATGCTTTCTTTCTGATTAATTGTTGATGCTTACATTTAAGATTATCCCATGTACATCTATATCCCTAAGTATAACCTTTTCAGTATATATAATAATACCTGTATAATGTTTTCATGGATTAACTTTTGACATCTCACAGTGAATTGGTGTGCTCTTCCCTGGAGATTCCCAACTCTCCCTTTCTGAGCTTTCCTCAGTTTTATATAGTTCTTTGTGTAGGGTTGAGTCCTCACAGGCTTTTCTCTGTTCAGTTTGTATATGTTTTGCTATCATTGTTCATCTCATGTTTGGGCAGTGATGCTAGTGACATTTTATGTATGTTGCTGTTGATTTTACTAGGAGACACAGTTTTAGTGCCAGTTCCCTGACTCTCTGGCTGTTAAGATCTTACTACTCACTTTTTAGGCAGTGCAGCTTTGCCTTATGTACATGGGTGTTCTCTTGATGTATCCATTCTGATTGTGCTTTATGTTTGTATAATTTTTGATTTACATTACATACCTCAAAGAAAAAACAACTCTAAAGCTGAGAGAAAACCTAAGCATACAGCAGTCAACAAGCCTTGCAAAGACAAGACTGTCTGTCTGTCTGTGCCCCCCTCTCTCTGTTGTTGTTTATTTTCATCATCCCTGTCTATGACAATCAGATGTTTCCCTAGTGCAGATTACAATTATCTTTCGGTGTAAAGACAAAGTTTATAGATTGTTGTTAGGGAGTATGCTGGTTTAGTAAACTAGTAGTTACAGATTGGCCTCCCAAACTCATAACATTCCTATACAGTTTGAGCTGGGTTTCCAGTACCAAACATGCTGTCCCTCTTGTTGAGTGGGGCTTAAGTCCAAGGAAAAAAGAGTTGGTTACTTCTAAGATATATGTGCCACTACTTCATCTTTAGAGTTATCATGCCATACTTCTCATTTGTACACATCACAAGAGCAATATGGTAACCTTTCTATGACTGTGATGTATTAAAAACTTTGTTATTTGTCATGCATATCAAAGCATATTGTGCTATAGCTTTAAATGTACATGTTTTTCATTTCATACTTCCACAAAGCTAAGAAAAAACTCAAGGGCAAAGGAGTCACCAAACCTTGGAAAGACCAAGCCATACCATTTGAATTTGAAGAAGCAGGTCCAGGTGATTACCTCACTGTACTTGTCTATATTACTTTACCAGATGATTCTTATATATTGAAAAATTATGTAATGATTTTAGACAGAAAGACTGTTTCAAAGAAAACAGTTACAAAAAATATCACATTGATAAATGCGTAGAAAATTTTACTGTGTTCAGTAAAGTTGGTCTGTTATTACAAGTTCATCCTTTTTTCATGTTTTAATAGAGAAAACTCTTTTTTTGAGATTATAAATTAATTCAACCTTTCTTTTTTTTTATTTATTTTTTTTATTAATTTATTCTTGTTACATCTCAATGTTTATCCCATCCCTTGTATCGTCCCATTCCTCCCCCCCCCCATTTTCCCATTATTCCCCTCCCCTATGACTGTTCCTGAGGGGGATTACGTCCCCCTATATATTCTCATAGGGTATCAAGTCTCTTCTTGGCTACTTGCTGTCCTTCCTCTGAGTGCTACCAGGTCTCCCCCTCCAGGGGACATGGTCAAATGTGAGGCACCAGAGTACGTGAGAAAGTCATATCACACTCTCCACTCAACTGTGGAGAATATTCTGACCATTGGCTAGATCTGGGAAGGGGTTTAAAGTTTACCTCCTGTATTGTCCTTGGCTGGTGCCTTAGTTTGAGCGGGACCCCTGGGCCCAAATCTGCCTATCATATTGTTCTACTTGTAGATTTCTAGGACCCTCTGGATCCTTTTATTTTGCTGTTCTCCCATGCGTCTCACATTTAGAGTCCCAATAGGATGCCTTCCCCTCTGTCCCAGTTTCCTGGTAAGTGAAGGCTTTCGTGGGACATGCCCCTTGGGCTAGTATGCAGATATAAGTGAGTATATACCATTTGATTCTTTCTGCTTCTGGGTTAACTCACTCATTATGATCATTTCTAGCTCAATCCATTTATCCACAAATTTCGGGAATTCCTTGTTTTTAATAGCTGAGTAGTATTCCATAGTGTATATGTACCACAGTTTCTTTATCCACTCTTCTACTGAGGGACACTTAGGCTGTTTCCATGTTCTGGCTATTATGAATAAGTCTGCTATGAACATGGTTGAGCAAATTTTCTTGTTGTGTGCTGGAGCATCTTCTGGGTATATTCCAAGGAGTGGAATAGCTGGGTCTTGAGGAAGCCCTATTCCCATTTTTCTGAGATAGCACCAGATAGATTTCCAAAGTGGCTGTACTAGTTTGCATTCCCACCAGCAATGAAGGAGTGTTCCTCTCTCCCCACATCCTCGCCAGCATGTGGTGTCGCTTGAATTTTTGATCTTAGTCATTCTGATGGGTGTAAGATGGAATCTCAGAGTTGTTTTGATTTGCATTTCCCTGATGACTAAGGAGGTTGAGCATTTCTTTAAGTGTTTCTCAGCCATTTGATACTCCTCTGTTGAGAATTCTCTGTTTAGTTCCAAGCCCCATTTCTCAATTGGGTTATTTGGTTTGGTGGTGTTTAATTTCTTGAGTTCTTTATATATTTTGGATATTAGACCTTTGTCAGATGTAGGGTTGGTGAAGATTTTTCCCAGTCTGTAGGCTGTCGCTTTGTTCTCTTGACAGTGTCTCCTGCCTTACAGAAGCTTCTCAGCCTCATGAGGTCCCATTTATTAATGGTTGACATTAAGGCCTGGGCCGTTGGTGTTCTGTTCAGGAAGTTGTCTCCTGTGCCAATATGTTCCAGGCTCTTTCCCACTTTTTCTTCTAAGTGGCTTAGTGTCTCTGATTTTATGTTGAGGTCTTTAATCCACTTGGATTTGAGTTTTGTGCAAGGTGACAAATATGGGTCCAGTTTCATTTTTTTACACATAGACCTCCAGTCAGACCAGCACCATTTGTTGAAGATGCTATCCTTTTTCCATTGAATGGATTTGGCTTCTTTGTCAAAAATCAAGTGACCATATGTGTGTGGATTCATATCTGGGTCTTCAGTTCGATTCCACTGATCAACCAGCCTGTTGCTGTGCCAGTACCATGCTGTTTTAAGTACTATTGCTTTATAGTACAGTTTGAGATCAGGTATGGAGATTCCTCCGGAGCACCTTTTATTGTACAAGATTGTTTTAGCTATTCTGGGTTTTTTGTTTTTCCATATGAAGTTCAGAATTGAACTTTCAATGTCTTTAAAAAATTGTGTAGTTATTTTGATAGGGATTGCATTGAATCTGTAGATTGCTTTTGGTAGGATGGCCATTTTTACTATGTTAATTCTCCCGATCCATGAGCAAGGAAGATCACACCATCTTCTCAGGTCATCTTCAATCTCTTTCTTCAGAGTTTTGAAATTTTTTTCATACAAGTCCTTCACTTGCTTAGTTAGGGTAACTCCTAGATATTTTATATTGCTTGTGGCTAATGTGAAGGGTGTGGTTTTCCTAATTTCTTCCTCTGCAAGCTTGTCATTTGTGTATAGGAAGGCTACAGACTTTTTTGAGTTAATTTTGTATCCAGCCAATTTGCTGAAGGTGTTTATCAGCTTTAGGAGTTCTCTGGTGGAGTTTTGAGGGTCACTTATGTACACTATCATATCATCTGCAAATAGGGATAATTTGACTTCCTCCTTTCCCATTTGGATACCCTTGATCTCCTTTTGTTGTCTTATTGCTCTGGCTAGAACTTCGAGTACTATATTGAAGAGATATGGAGAGAGTGGGCAGCCTTGCCTTGTTCCCGATTTTAGAGGAATTTCCTTGAGTATCTCACCATTTACTTTGATTTTGGCTATTGGCTTGCTGTATATAGCCTTTATTATGTTGAGGAAAGTGCCTTGTATCCCCGATCTCTCTAAAACTTTAAAAGTCAATGGGTGTTGAATTTTATCAAATGCTTTCTCTGCATCCAAGGAGATGATCATGTGGTTTTTTATTTTCAGTTTGTTTATATGGTGGATTACATTGATGGATTTCCGTATATTAAACCATCCCTGCATGCCTGGAATGAAGCCTACTTGGTCATGATGAATGATATCTTTGATGTGTTCCTGTATTCGTTTTGCAAGTATTTTATTTAGTATTTTTGCATCTATGTTCATAAGAGAAATTGGTCTAAAATTCTCTTTCTTTGTTGAGTCTTTGTGAGGTTTAGGTATCAATGAGACTATGGCCTCATAGAATGAATTTGGTAATTTTCCATCCATTTCTATCTTTTGGAGTAGCTTGAAGAGTATTGGTATTAGCTCGCCCTTGAAGGTCTGGTAGAATTCTGCACTGAAACCATCTGGCCCTGGGCTTTTTTTGGTTGGGAGACCATCGATGATTGCTTCTATTTCTGTAGGGGAAATGGGACTATTTAGCTTGTTTATCTGGTCTTCATTCAACTTTGGCAAGTGAAATTGTTCAAGAAAATCGTCCATTTCCCTTAGATTTTCAAATTTTGTGGCGTATATGCCTTCAAAGTAGGATCTTATGATTTTTTGAATTTCTTCAGTGTCTGTTGTTATGTCTCCCTTTTCATTTCTGATTTTGTTGATTTCAATACTGTTTCTCTGCCTTTTAGTTAGTCTGGCTAATGGTCTATCTATCTTGTTGATTTTCTCAAAGAACCAGCTTTTGGTTTTGTTGATTCTTTGGACTGTTTTCTTAGTTTCTAATTTGTTAATTTCAGCCCTGAGTTTGATTATTTCCAGGCGTCTACTCCTCTTGGGTGTTTCTGCTTCTTTTTTTTCTAGGGCTTCCAGTTATGTTGTTAAGATGCTTATGTGCGATGTTTCCAATTTCTTTTTAAAGGCACTTAATGCTATGAATTTTCCTCTTAGCACTGCTTTCAATGTATCCCACAAATTTGGGTATGTTGTTTCTTCATTTTCATTGAATTTCAGAAACTCCTTGATTTCTTTCTTTATTTCTTCCCTGACCCAGGTGTCATTTAGCAGAGAGTTGTTTAGTTTCCACGTACGTGTAGGCTTTTTGTTATTTCTGTTGTTGTTGAATTGCAGCCTAAGAGCATGGTGATCTGATAGGATACAAGGTATTATTTCAATCCTCTTGTATCTGTTGAGGCTTGCTTTGTGACCTACGATGTGATCAATTTTGGAGAAGGTTCCATGGGGTGCAGAGAAGAAGGTGTATTCTTTCTTGTTTGGGTGAAAGGTTCTATAGATATCTGTTAGATCCATTTGACCCATGGCATTGGTTAATGATGTTATTTCTCGGCTTAGTTTCTGTTTCAATGACTTATCCTTCAGTGAGAGTGGGGTGTTGAAGTCTCCCACTATTATTGTGTGGGGATCGATGTGTGGTTTAAGCTTTTTTAGGAGATCTTTTACAAATGTGGGTGCCCTTGTATTGGGAGCATAGATGTTCAGAATTGTGATGTCGTCTTGGTTGACTTTACCTTTGATGAGTATGAAGTGTCCTTCCTCATCCCTTTTGATTAATTTTGGTTGAAAGTCTATTTTGTTCGATACTAAAATGGCTACGCCTGCTTGCTTCTTGTGACCATTTGCTTGGAATATTTTTTTCCACCCTTTTACCCTGAGGTAATGCCTTTCATTATGGGTGAGATGTGTTTCTTGGATGCAGAAGAATGTTGGATCTTGTTTATGTACCCATTCAGTTAGTCTGTGTCTTTTTATTGGAGAATTGAGGCCATTGATGTTGAGAGATATTAATGACCAGTGACTGTTAAGAGTCTTAATTTTGATGTTGTTTCCAGTCGAGTGTTTGTGTAGTTGTGTTTTTGCCATGGGATAGTTATCTATTTCCTGGGTAGTTTTGGTTGTAGCTTGACCCTTTGGGATGGAGTTTTCCTTCTAGTACCTTCTGTAAAGCTGGGTTTGTGGATAGGTACTGTTTGAATTTGTTTTTGTCATGGAATATTTTGTTTTCTCCATCAATGGTTATTGATAATTTTGCTGGGTAAAGTAGTCTGGCCTGGCATCTGTGTTCTCTTAGGGTTTGCAGGATCTCTGTCCAGGCCCTTCTGGCTTTCATGGTCTCTGCTGAGAAGTCAGGTGTAATTCTGATAGGTTTACCATTAAATGTTATTTGGCCCTTTTCCCTTGCAGCTTTTAATATTTTTTCTTTGTTCTGCATGTTTTGTGTTTTGATTATTATGTGGCGGGCAGTTTTTCTTTTCTGGTCAATTCTATTTGGTGTTCTGTAGGCCTCTTGTATGTTTATAGGCATCTCTTTCTTTAGATTGGGGAAATTTTCTTCTATGATTTTGTTGAGAATAGTTTCTGGGCCCTGGAGTCTGATGTCTTCTCTTTCTTCAATGCCTATTATCCGCAAGTTTCTTCTTTTCATGGTGTCCTTAATTTCTTGGATGTTTTGTGTCAGGAGTTTTCCAGATTTGCCATTTTCTTTAATGGTTGATTCAATATCTGTGATTTTATCTTCTAGCTCTGAGATTCGTTCTTCCATCTCTTGGATTCTGTTAGAAAAGCTCACCTCTGTGTTGCTCGCCTTCTTCTCTGAGGTCTCACGTTCTCGTTTTTCTTCTGTCTGTGTGTTTATCATTGAATCCATTTTCATTTTCAGATCTTGAACTGATTTTTTGATTTCTTTCATCTGATTTTTTGTATATTCCTGAGTTTCTTCCATTGCTTCTTTATAGGTCTTCAGAGCTTGAACCGTTTTACTTATTTCTTTCATCTGGTTGTTTGCATTTTCCTGCAATTTTTCCAGTTCCACTCTATGCTTCTTTTATGTCTCTCACCTGTTTGTCTGCGTCTTCCTGCATTTGATTACGAATTTTATTTGTTTCCTCCATTATCATCCTCATTACTAAGGATTTGAGGTAATTTTCTTGTATTTCCGTTGTATTTGAGTTCTCTGGGTGGTTTTCTTTGGGATAGCTGGAAACTGGAGACGCCATGTTGTTTTGGGGTTTTTTGCGTATGCTTTTTCGTTGTCCTTTAGACATCTTGCCGTCTTTGTTTTTGTTGGGTAGCTTCCAGAGTTGAATGGAGGGTGTCTGACGATAGATTCACTTGTTTTCTCACGATTTCCCTAGGCTGCGAGCTCAAAGCTTCACTGGTGTGGATGTTAGGAGGTTAGCCCTGTTGTTCTGGTCTCTCACAGCCAGTGATCCTCAGTCCCCCTCTGCTGTGGATCCTGCAATTGTTCTGGGTCTCTGAATGAGCGTTGGGTCAGGCCAAGGTATCCACAGCCTTCTGTGTTCCCTGCCAAGTCCAGCCAGGAGCACTGGGACCGAACCACGGGCAGAACTCAGCTAGATTCTCAGGGCCTGAACCGTCTGCCAAGCTCAGCTAGGGATTTTGGGCCCAAAATGCACACAGGGTCCAGCCAGAATTTTTGGGCTGGGACTACGCACCAAGCTCCACTAGGGCCTTTTGGCCCAAAGTGCATGCTGTGGTCAGTTATTGACTCAGGGCCCGAACTGACCACCAATCTCAGCCAGGAATTCTGGATTCAAACTGCACACTGTGTCCAACCAGAGTCTTAGAGCTGGTGGAACCGAGAGCTCTGTCCAGCCTGTGCCACAGCAGGAGAACTGCGGCTGCTCTGAGTTAGCGCCAGTGGTGGAACAAGTGCTCCGCCCGGGCTGTGTCACCGCAGGGGAGCTGCTGCTGAGCTGAGGTGGTGCCTAGGATGGAACTGAGCACGTCACCAAGCCTGCGCCACAGCAGAACTGCAGCTGCTCTGAGTTAGCGCCTGTGGTGAAACCAAGTGCTCCGCCCAGACTGTGTCACCGCAGGGGAGCTGCCGCTGAGCTGAGGTGGTGCCTAGTGTGGAGCTGGGAGCTCAACTGAGCCTGCGCCACAGCAGGGGAGCTGTGGCCACGCTGAGTTAGTGCCTCAGGCAGAATTGCTTGCTGGGCCGGGCCAATACCCAGGACTCTGGGGCCGAACTGTCCGCCGAGTCCAGTCTGGGTCCAAAGGCTCCACGCGACCCAAATCCTGCCCCGAGTCCCCTCTCCCACAGCAATTCCCACCAGCCACCACACCAATCGCCTCCACCGGAAGGCTATGAGCTGCAAACCTCAGCCGCTGCTGCTGTTGCCGCTGGTGCTGCTGCCTCTGCCGCTGCCGCTCCGATCAGAGAAAAACCACGCTCCTCCCGTGTGCAGGGGCACGCAGGTCCTCCGCACCCTGGTCCCTCCGAACCGTGGAGCACTCCCGCTGCCGTGATGTTCGGACCTCGGTGTTCCTGGCTCAGAAATCTGTGCAATTCCCTGAATTGTTCACTGGAGCCTCCAAACGCGGTCCACACTGCTCGCCGCCATCTTGGATCTTCTAATTCAACCTTTCTTGTTGCCCTTTCCTCCCACAGGCCTCCCATATATCCTTCCATCTTTATGCGAAATGTATGGGTTCTTTTCTCACTAATTGTTACTACTTACATTCAAGGATATCTATGTGCATATATAGTCCTAAATATAACTTGTTAAGTCTGTAATAAAGTATCTGTGTGTATGTTTTCTTGTGTGGTTTTCCACACCAGACAATCAACTGTTGTTTTCTTCCCTGAGTATTGCCACCTTTCTTTCCTAGCTTTCTTCAGTTTTCTTTTTTAAATATATTTTATTAATTTATTCATATTGCATCACAACTGTTATCCCATCCCTTGTATCCTCCCATTCCTCCTTCCCTCCCATTTTCCCCTTACCCCCTCCCCTATGACTGTGACTGGGGGGGACTTCCTCACCCTGTATATGCTCATAGGGCATCAAGTCTCTTCTTGG
Source organism: Acomys russatus (assembly GCF_903995435.1). Taxonomy (NCBI): domain Eukaryota; kingdom Metazoa; phylum Chordata; class Mammalia; order Rodentia; family Muridae; genus Acomys; species Acomys russatus. Next base: position 33,537,719 of record NC_067169.1, read on the forward strand.
TAGCCTGCAATCCTTCCTGAGTGCCACCAGGCCTCTTCATCCAGGGGACTGTAGTCCTTTGATTAGGGTTGAGATTCATGGGCTTTTCTCTGCCTAGTTTGTTTACATATATATTGGTGTCATTCTTGTTCATCTCATGTTTGGCAGTGATGTTGATGAGATTTTATGGGAGTTTTTTCTAATATTATAAGCAGACACAGTCTTAGAGGAAACTTCCTAACCCTCTGGCTTTTTACAGCTTTTCTGACTTCATGAAAATTGTTCCCTCAGCTTTGTCATATGAGTGTTCTTTAAACATACCCATTCTTTTTTCTTTCTTTTATTTCTTAAATATTTTTACATATATATTTATATTATTATACATATAGTCAATAAACTACCAATAGCAAGAAGAACCATGACACAATCAGGAATTATATAAATGCTACATTCTTAGCATTTTGGCTTTTTGTATTTGGCAGCCTTGAAGAAAATATCTTTCCAATCTTGGTGCATCTAAAATTCTGAATGTAAATAATTATCAATCATATCTTGTCGTTATCAGCTTAAAACATCTATCTAGACCTAAAAACATCTTAATCCCTAAACAACTAAGCTTAATGTAAAATTAAACTATTTGGTCTTCAACCCCATCATAGGCTTGAGAAGGAATAAAATTGATTACCTGAGTATACCTGGAGTGCAATAATAAAAACAAGATGGTACTGGCATAGAAATAGGATGGTGATCAATGGAATCGAATCAAAGACTCAAAAATAAACCACATACCTATGGACACTTGATTTTTGACAAAGAAGCCAAATCCATATAATATAAAAAAGATACCATCTTCAACAAATTGTGCTGGTCTAACTGGATGGCTACATGTAGAAAAACCAGACATATCCATTCTTACTCTTCTCCACCACTCTGTTTTGATTCACTGTGTTTTATTGTAATTGTCTCTGTCTGTGGCAATCTGAAGTTTCCTTGATGAGGAGTGAAGACTGCAATTATCTGTGGGTATAAAGACAATGTTTATAGTGTTCGCTTCAGCAGCACACATACTAAAATTGGTACAGTAGAGAAAAGATTAGGATGGCTCTTTGCAAAGCTGACATGCAAATTTGTAAAGTTTTCCATATTTTTGGGCAACTCAGGTTTCATGTGGCTGTCCTGGTAAGAGGAGCAGCAGCTATCTCTGACATGGACAATGTTGCCTGCTTTTTGATCACCTCCCTGCTTCCGGGCTGCCTCTCCATGCCACAGGGGAAGATGTGCTCAGTCCTGATGCACCTTGATGTGCTATGGTGGGACGAGGGGGCTTCCTTTTTTTGTAGTATGGGAGGGGGGATAGGAGTAAGAGAGAGGGAGAGTGAAATCTGGAGGAAAGGAGGGAGCGGCTACAATTGGGATATAAAGTAAATGAACTAATTAGTTTTTAAAAGGCAATTTTATAGATTCTTGTTAGGGCCTGTGCTTGTTTAGTTAAATTAGTGGTTGCAGATGGTCCTCTAATAACCTTTACTCTCTAACACAATATTATTAGCTGGGTTTCCAGTACCAGATATGGTTTCCCTCATGGTGAGTGTGTCTTAAGTCCAAATAAAAAGTTTTTGTTACTGCCTAGGTATGCATGCCACTACTGCATTCTTAGAATTATCATGCCATGATATATGTTCTTATACATAACGTATGCTGGAGTATGCTGTTTTAGAAGCTTTATTGTTTAGCATTCATATTGGAATATAATGTGTTCTAGGTTTAAATGTGAGTAATTTTTGTTTTTCATTTCATAACTCAACAAAGCTAAGAAAAAACCCAAGGGCAAAAGAGTCACCAAGCCTGGGAAAGACCAAGCTCAATCTTCCGATGATGAAGAAGCAATTTCAGGTGATTGCTTTGCTTTGGATTTGCAAGTTGATTGCTCAGTATTGAATAATAGCATACTATATTTTAAAAAGAATGATAGATTTTAAGAAAACAAATACCAAAAGTAGCACAGTGATAAGTTGATAAAACTTTTCACTGTGCTAAATTAAATATGTTGGTTGTTCTAGTAAATTCATATTTTACAGAATCAAGTTATTTCCTGATGATGAAAAGTTAATGTACCTACAATTTCATTTTGACTGGCATTTTTGTTTAAAATAATGTTTTTAATGATTTTATTTATTGTTTAAAAATTCAACTTTATATTTTGATCTTACTGTGTTTCCTCCCCCAACTCTTCCAATGACTTTACCCATCTTGCTTTGTATAGGATATCGGGTTCCTATTATTCATTAACAAAAAGAAAGTTTACAAAATAGGTGTCTCCATTGTGTTTATGTACTACATCGTGCCTGTTGTAGAGTGTGGTTGATATGCACCATACCATCTATTGAAGAAAACTGGTTTTTCATTCACAGCCACTGTCGATTTTGAATATAGATTCTTAGCTAAGGGCTGGGACTTTGTATCTTCTTTACCTCATCCATGCTGGAATTTTGTCTGGCTTAGGCTTGTGTAGGTCCTGTGCATTTTGTCATGTTCTTTGTGAATTTGGAAGAGTGGCTTCCATTGTTTCTTTAAAATACTGTCATCAAATTCCTTTTCTGTCTCTGGTTAGACTCTTTCTGTCTTCTTTTCTACATAGATAACTGATCCTTGAGGAAATGAGAGTGGTACAGATATCCCATTTAGGATTGAGCACTCCAAACTCTCTCAACTCTTCAGGTGGTCAAGTTGTAGATCTCTTTGCTAATTACCAACCACTCATGGCAGGAAGCTTCTCTAAAAATTATTGAGTGAATCACAGTCAATGATTATTGATCATTCATGTATGTTATTCATTAAGAGTCATTCTGTATACTATGTCCATTTATCAGAATCATGCTAGGCTTTCCCCTAGGACATTTGACCTGTCTTTTCACAGGTTCTTAGTCTCATTACCAGTACGTTTTAGGTTCCATCTCAGGGAGTGGGCGTTAAATCTAGTCTAAAAGTAGTTGGTTACTCCCTGCCTCTCCCAAAATTTATGCTAATATTGTGCCAGTGGGTATATCTTGTAGGCAGGTGGTTATTATAGCTTGCTCAGTTTGTAGCTTGTTGAGATGATTATTTTTCTCCATTATATTTTAGGAGGCTTTCATTGTAAGTAGATTTCCATTTGGAGTTTTCCTCCCATGTTCTGCCCTCTACTTTTTCCTCCCATCTCTTACTGCCTTTATTTGTTCTAATTTCCCCTTTATGACACTACATTCTATTCCACTTTCCTTGGAACATCCTATGCCTCCTCCCATCTGGTCCATCTCTAGTTACCTAACCTGTATGTGTATTCTAAATGAAGTACATACCGAAAATGTAAATACTGACATGTACATATAAGAGAACATATGTAATGTACTTCATTCTGCATCTGCATTACCTAATTTTGGATGATATTTTTCTAAATTGAACAGTGTACTTACAAATTTTATAGTTTTGTTTTTGTTAGCAGTTGAATAATATTGCATTATATAAATTTATCACATATTCCATTATGCACATTTATCACATTTTCATTTTCCATTCATCAGTTGATGAATATCAAAGATCTTATCAATGTCTAATGGTTATGAATAGGGCAGTAGTGAGCGTGGATGAGCCAGGACTTCTGTAGTAGGTTGTAGAGTCCTTTGGGTGTATACTAAGGTGCTATAACAGGAGCTTGAGGTAGACAGATTTCTATCTTTTCGAGGAACAGCCATACCAATTTCCATAGTGGCCTTACAAGTTTTCACTCCCACAAGCAATAGATGAGTGATCTCCTTACTCCACATCCTAGCCAGCATAAGCTGTCATTTGTTTTATTGATCTTGGCCATTCTGAATAGGGTAAGGTGAGCTTTTATGTGTTTTCCTGGTGTGTATAGATGTTCACTGTTTTTAAAGAGTTTCTTGGCAATTTGTGTTTCATGTTTTCAGAACTTTGTTCTGTTCCATATCCCATTTTTAAAATCGGGGTAATTGTTTTCTTGTTGTTCAGCTATTTTATTCCTTTGTATATTGCAAATATACTAGCAGTCTTTCAGATATACAGTTGGAAATGGATTATTTTTTACTTTTCCTTTCTTTTTTTTTTTTTCTCAAATCATTGTATTCTTTCCTGTACAGAAGCTTCTTAGCTTCATGGGGTCTTGTTTCATTTTCATTTTAATGTACAAACTACTGGGGTCCTGTTCAAAGAGTCCTTTCCTGTATCTATGAGTTTAAGTGTACTCACTATTTTCTCTTTTATCAAATTTAAGATTTTGGGTCTTATGCTTAGGTCCTTAGTCTGTTTAGAGTTTGTTTTTGCAGGTTGAGATAGATGAACCTGTTTTCAGTCTCCTACACGAAGCTATTCATTTTAACCAGTATCATTTGTTGAAGATTCTCTCCTTTCTCCTCATTCACAAAATAAGTAAATAGTCTGTAGGTGTGTGGGCTTATAGTCACGTCTTTAATTTTATTCCATTGTTTAGTGTTTCTACTTTTATGCCAACATCATGATGTTTATATTAACGGAGCTCTGAAGTACAGCTATTTTGATTTTGTATGTATGTTTCCACATGAAATTGTAGATTGTTCATTATAGTTCTGTGAAAATTGCATTGGAATTTTGATGGTTATTACATTGAATCTGTAGGTTTCCTTTTCATTCCATTTCATTTTTTCATTCCATTCCATTTTCATAATACTAATCCTATCCAATCCACGACCATGGAGAGTCAGCATTTTTTGATGTCTTCACTTTATTTCTTCAGTTTATTAAATTTTTTATCATACAAATCCTTTATTTGCTTAGTTTGAGTTATTCCAATATAACTTCTGAGATATGATGTTTCTCTGATTTCTTTGTCATTTGTATATAGGGAGGCTACTAATTTGTGTGTTCATTTTGTATCCTGCTGTTTTGTGGAATAAGTTTAAAAGCTATAGAAAATTCCTGGTGTAATATATAAAGTTTTTATGTATAAATCATATTCTCGCCAAATAAGGATACTTTGATTTATCATTTCCTATTTGTAGATCTCTTTCTATTGTCTTAGATCGTGATCTTCATGTTCTAGCTAAGACTTAGACACTATATTGAACAGGTATGGAAAGAGTGATTTTAATGGAAATGGTTTTTTAAAATTTCCACATTTTCAAGGGTTGTTGATTGTGAGCTTGTTATAAATTGCCTCAACATAATTGTATTGAGGTATGTCCCTCATATTCCTGATCACTTCAGGACTTTATCAGCAATGTTGAATTTTGTTAAAGAGTTTTTTGTATCTCTGTGAGATGATCATGTGGTTTTTGTACTTTAGTCTATTTATATACTGGATTACATTTGTTTATTTACATATGTTGAACCACCCCTGCCTCACTGGGATGAAACTGACTTGATGATGGACAATCTTTTTGGTGTGTTCTTGAGTTTGGTTTATAATACTTTATTGAGATTTTTACCTATATTCATAATGGATATTGGTCTATTGTTTTCTTTCGTAGTGTCTTCGTATACTTTGGTATCAGGATAATGATGAATTTGTAAGACAAATTTAAATTTTTCTCTTTTGCAGAATAATCTGTGACTATTCTCATTTTTCTTCTTTGAACATCTGGTAGAAGTTTATGCTCATTCCATCTGTCCCTGAGCTGTTTTTAGTTGGTAGATTTTTTAGTTACTGCTTCTATGTCACTAGGTATTATGAATCTATTTAAGTTATATTTGCTTTATCTTTATTTAACTTTAGTAGACTGTATATTTCAAGAAAATTAATGTTTTCCTTTAGGCTTTTTATTATAGTAGAAGACAGATTGCAAAGCATGCTTCTGTAATTCTCCCTTTCATCTCTAGTTTTTCTAATTTGGACCTTGTTTAAAATAATTTTCATGAAGCCAGGCACTGGTGGTGCACGCCTATAATCTCAACATTGAGAGGCAGAGGCAGGTGGTCTCTGAGTTCAAGACCAACCTGGTCTATAGAGTGAGTTCTAGGACAGCCAGAGCTACACAGAGAAGCCCTATTTTTTAAAAAAAAATTGATAATTTTTATGAATAAACTTTGAGAAGTTTTAAAGCTAAACTTTTTTGGATCATAAGATTATCTCTTATCAGTTTACTATATCATTTTCTTTAATTTTTGTTACTAAGCTCTTTTCTCAGCACTTACATTGAAAGATACAGGGGAAACACAGTCTTCTACCTCTGAGAAAACAAAGTCTTCAACTTCCCAGAAAACAATTTCTTCCACCTCTGGGAAAACAAAGTCTTCCACTTCTAAAGGAGCTCAATCTTCAAAGAAGCCTCCACAGAAAAAAACTATCCTACTGCCAATACCACAGACCAGCAAGAAATCAAGACAAACTAAGCCAACTGGAGATACCTCAGCCACTAAGAAGGACATCACTATTAAAATTGCCCTACCAAAGAAAAGAGGTGGAAAGTCAGAAAAAAAGGTTAGTCATATCTAATGCTAATATGTATTGTAAGTTTCTGTATTAGAGTATTACTTTCACATTTAGTTTAGCAATTTCCTGAGACTATGCTGAAGCATTTTAGGGTGGAATTAAATGTGTAAGGCTCCTTTTGTCTTAGTTACATTTTCTATTGTTATGAAACAAAAGCAACATGTGAGGAACTTACACTTCTGTATCACACAATTCATCATCAAAGGCAGTCAGGGCAGGGACGCAAACAGGGCAGAGAGGGGAATTGGAGTCAGGCATAGAGGAGGAGTCATACCTAATGTACAGTAGTCACTGGACAAAATTAACTAGTATTGACTGGTAAAGAAAGAACAAAGAGTGGATTAATTGGAGAGTAAAATAGAAGATATCTAATGAGTAAAAGTGAGACAGATTGAAAATATTGAGAAAAGACAGTAAGTTCAGATGTTCTAAACACGTAATTAGTCAGGAGGAAGAGAGGGAGGGATAGATTGGGACAGGAAAATACTTAATCATTTCTAAGTTTATATCATAGGTAGTTATAAATACATAAACTATTTACCTTATGAAAGCCTAAGTATGAAGGATAAGGACCTATATAAGTTTCAACATTTTATGTGAAATGGTACAGTATGAATTTTTTTGTTTTGCTCTATTTTTTTTTTGTTTTTTGTTTTTGTTTTTATTTTTTGAGACAGAGTTTCTCTGTGTAGCCTTGGCTGTCCTGGACTCACTTTGTAGACCAGCTGGCCTCGAATTCACAGATTCACCAGCCTCTGCCTCCCAGAATGTTGGGATTATAGGTGTGTGCCTCTAGACCCAAATCAGTATGAATTTTTTTCTTTGAGCTATGCAAAGTTATGGATGAGCCTCTAGTCTATTGTAAAAAATGCAAGGTAGGTATACTCAAATTTTGAATATTCAAATAACTCCTCAAAAGCTAGGATGAATGGGATACTAACTACAAAAAGAATAAAAGAAACAAACAGAAAAGCAGACAATAAAATGATTTACCTAGATCCAAATACAGTAACAATTATATTTAATATTAATGGATTAAATTCTTGAATTAAAATTCTAGTATTTAAAAAATGTAATTTAAAAAATATTCAAATATTTCATGTCTCTCAAGTATGCACTCTAAATAATATATTAAAAGTCTTACCAATAGTATCTTACACATATAATATTTTATCAGTATAAAGTTTGTTTCAGTGAATGTTGGTCATATGGAACAAAATAACATCATCCTTTTTTTTATTAATTTATTCATATTACATCTCGATTGTTAGCCCTTCCCTTGTTTCCGCCTATTCCTCCCTCCCTCACACTTTCCCCCTTCTCCCCTTCCCTACGTCTGTGATTGAGACCTCCTCCCCCTATATATGCCCTTAGGGTATCGAGTCTCTTCTTGGTAACTTGCTATCCTTCCTCTGAGTGCCGCCAGGCCTCCCCATCCAGGGGACGTGGTCAGAAAAGGGGCACCAGAGTTCGTGTGAGAGTCAGATCTCACTCTCCACTCAACGGTGGAGAATATCCTGCTCGTCGGCTAGGTCCTGGTAAGAGTTCGAAGCTTACTGCCTATATTCTCCTTGGCTGGTGCCTTAGTTTGAGGAGGACCCCAGGACCCAGATCTGCCTGCCATAAAGTTCTTCTTGTAGGTTTCCAGGACCCTCTGGATCCTTCTATTTCCCCATTCTTCCATGATACTCTCACCTAAAGTCTCAATAGGATGTCCTCTCCTCTGACCCACATTCCTGGTAAGTAAAGTCTTTCATGGGATGTACCCCTTGAACTAGTGTCTCCATATAAGTGGGTATATACCATTTGTCTCTTTTCGCTTCTGGGTGAACTCACTCATTTGTTCACAAATTTCGGGAATTCCTTGTTTTTAATAGCTGAGTAGTATTCCATAGTGTAGATGTACCACAGTTTCTTAGTCCATTCTTCTACTGAGGGACACTTAGGCTGTTTCCATGTTCTGGCTATTATGTATAAAGCAGCTATGAACATGGTTGAGCATATGTCCCTGTTGTGTGGTAGGGCAATTTCTGGGTATATTCCAAAGAATGGGATAGCTGGGTCTTGAGGAAGCCCTATTTCCATTTTTCTGAGAAAGCGCCAGATAGATTTCCAAAGTGGTTATACTAGTTTGCATTCCCACCAGCATGTGGTGTCATTGTGTGTGAATTCATCTCTGGGTCTTCAGTTCGATTCCATTGATCCACCAGCCTATTGCTTTGCCAGTACCATGCTGTTTTAATTACTGTTGCTCTGTAGTACAGCTTGAGATCAGGTAAGGAGATTCCTCTGAAGGATCTTTTATTGTATAGGATTGTTTTTGCTATTCTGGGCTTTTTATTTCTCCATATGAATCTGAGAATTGATCTTTCAATATCTTCAAAATATTTTGTAGGTATTTTGAAAGGGATTGCGTTGAATCTGTAAATTGCTGTTGGTAAGATGGCCATTTTTACTATGTTAATTCTCCCGATCCATGAACAAGGTAAATCCCTCCATCTTCTGATGTCATCTTCAATCTCTTTCTTCAGAAGGTTAATTTTTTTTCAAATAAGTCCTTCACTTGCTTGGTTAGAGTTACTCCTAGATATTTTATATTGTTTGTGGCTATCGTGAAGGGAGTAGTTTTCCTAATTTCTTCCTCTGCCTGGTTGTCATTTGTATACAGGAAGGCTACTGACTTTTTTGAGTTTATTTTGTATCCTGCCAATTTGCTGAAGGTGTTTCTCAGCTGTAGGAGTTCTCTGGTGGAATTTTGCGAGTCACTTATATACACTATCATATCATCTGCAAATAGGGATAATTTGACTTCTTCCTTTCCCATTTGGATCCCCTTGATCTCCTTTGGATGTCTTATTGCTCTGGCTAGAACTTCAAGAACTATATTGAAGAGATATGGGGACAGAAGGTAGCCTTGTCTGGTCCCCGATTTTAGAGGGATTTCCTTGAGTATCTCTCCATTTAATTTAATGTTAGCTGTTGGTTTGCTGTATATAGCCTTTATTATGTTTAGATAAGTGCCTTGTATTCCTGATCTCTCCAGAACTTTAAACATGTATGGGTATTGGATTTTGTCAAATGCTTTTTCTGCATCTAAGGAGATGACCATGTGGTTTTTCTCTTTCAGTTTGTTTATATGTTGGATTACATTGATGGATTTCCATATGTTAAACCATCCCTGCATGCCTGGAATGAAGCCTACCTGGTCATGGTGAATGATGTCTTTGATATGCCCTTGTATTCGTTTTGCGAGTATTTTATTGAGTGTTTTTGCGTCAATGTTCATAAGAGAAATTGGTCTGAGATTCTCTTTTTTGTTGGGTCTTTGTGGGGCTTAGGTATCAACCTGACTATGGCTTCATAGAAGGAATTTGGTAATGTTCCGTCCAGTTCTATCTTTCAGAATAGCTTGAATACTATCGGTATTAGCTCGTCTTTGAAGGACTGGTAGAATTCTGCGCTGAAGCCATCTATCCCTGGGCTCTTTTTAGTTGGGAGACTATCAATGGTTGCTTCTATTTCTATAAGCAAAATAGGGCTATTAATTTGTTTATCTGGTCTTGGTTCAATTTTGGCAAATGGAATCGGTCAAGAAAAGTGTCCATTTCCCTTAGATTTTCAAATTTTGTTGCATAAATGGCTTTAAAGTAGGTTCTTATGGTTCTTTGTATTTCTTCGGTGTCTGTTGTTATGTCTCCCTTTTCATTTCTGATTTTGTTTATTTGGATAGTGTTTCTCTGTCTTTTAGTTAGATTGGCTAAGGGTTTGTCTATCTTGTTAATTTTCTCAAAGAACCAGCTCTTGGTTTTGTTGATTCTTTGGATTGTTCTCTCTGTTTCTAATGTATTGATTTCAGCCTTGAGTTTGATTATTTCTAGGCATCTACTCCTCTTGGGTGTTTCTGCTTCTTTTTTTTCTAGCATTTCCAGGTGTGTTGTTAAGTTGTTTATGTGGGATGTTTCCATTTTCTTTTTAAAGATACTTAGTGCTATGAATTTTCCTCTTAGCACTGCTTTCAATGTGTCCCACAAATTTGGGTATGTTGTTCCATCATTTTCATTGAATTTCAGGAAGTCTTTTATTTCTTCCCTTATTTCTTCATTGACCCATGTGTCATTAAGTAGAAAGTTGTTTAGTTTCCACGTGTTAGTATGCTTTTTGTTATTTCTATTGTTGTTGAAGTCCAGCCTTAGACCATGGTGATCTGATAAGATACAAGGTATTATTTCAATCTTCTTGTATCTGTTGAGGTTTGCTTCATGACCAACTATGTGATCACTTTTAGAGAATGTTCCATGGGGTGCTGAGAAAAAGGTATAATCCTTTGCGTTTGGGTGGAAAGTTCTGTATATATCTGTTAGATCTATTTGATTCATGACATTGGTTAATGAGGTTATTTCCTGGCTTAGTTTTTGATTAAAAGACCTATCCTTGAGTGAAAGTGGGGTGTTGAAGTCTCCCACTATTAATGTGTGGGTATCAATGAGTGGGGCAAGCTTTGTTAATAACTCTTTTACAAATGTGGGAGCCCTTGTATTAGGAGCATAGATGTTCAAAATCGTGATGTCTTCTTGATTGACTTTACCTTAGACGAGTACGAAGTGTCCATCCTCATCCCTTTTGATTGAAAGTCTATTTTATTAGATATTAGAATGGCTACCCCAGCTTCTTTCTTGTGACTATTTGCTTGGAATATTTTTCCCCAACCTTTTACTCTGTGGCAATGTCTGTCCTTGTGGTTGAGATATGTTTCTTGAATGCAGAAGAACGTTGGGTCATGTTTATGCATCCCCTCCATTAGTCTGTGTCTTTTTATTGGAGAATTGAGACCATTGACGTTGAGAGATATTGATGACCAGTGATTGGTAAGTCCCTTCATTTTTGGTATTTGTAACAGCTGAGATTTTGTGATGTTGTGATTTTGTGATGCTATAGTTATCTATTTCCTATGTAGTTTTGGTTGTAGTTGGACCGTTTGGGGTGGAGTTTTCCTTCTAGTAACTTCTGTAAAGCCGGATTTGTGGCTAGGTACTGTTTGAATTTGTTTTTGTCATGGAATATCTTGTTTTCTCCGTCAATGGTTATTGATAATTTCGCCGGATAAAGTAATCTTGTCTGGTATCTGTGTTCCCTTAGGGTTTGCAGAACCTCTGTCAGGCCCTTCTGGCTTTCATGGTCTCTGCTGAGAAGTCAGGAGTAATTCTGATAGGTTTGCCTTCATATGTTACTCGACGTTTTTCTCTTGCCACTTTTAATATTTTTCTTTGTTCTCTATATTTTGTGTTGTTATTATTATGTGGCGGGAAGATTTTCTTTTCAGGTCTATTCTATTTGGTGATCTGTAGGCCTCTTGTATGCTCATATGCATCTCCTTCTTTAAATTGGGGAAATTTTCTTCTATTATTCTATTAAAGATATTTTCTGGGCTGTGGAGTCAGTTGCCTTCTCTTTCCTCAATCCTTATTATTCTCAAGTTTCGTCTTTTCATGGTGTCTTTGATTTCTTGAATGTTCTGTGTCAGGAGCGTCTCAGATTTAGCATTTCCCTTGATGGTTGTTTTCAGCTCTGTGATTGTATCTTCAAGTCCCGATATTTGTTCTTCCATTTCTTGCAATCTGTTAGATAAGGCCGCTTCTGAGATGCCTGCTTTCCTCTCTGATGCCTCTCGACGTTTTTCTTCTGTATGTTCCTTTCTCATAGCTTCCGTTTTTATCTTCAGGTCTTGAACAGTTTTAATGATATTCTTCATCTGGTTATTTATATTTTTCTGAAATTCTTCAAGTGCCTCCTATATGACTCTCTTAAATCTTCAGTCCTCTTGTTTGCCTCCTCCTGCATTTGTTTTCAGATTTTATTTGTTTCTTCTATTATCATCCTCTTTACTAAGAACTTGAGGTCATTTTCTTGACTATCCATTGCTGTTAGGTTCTCCAGGTTGTTTTCATTGGGATTGCTGGGATCTGGAGATGCCAAACTGTTTTGGTTTTTGTTAGCGTTCTTTCGCTGTTCTCTTGTCATTTTGGTGACTATGATGTTGGGAGGTAGTTTGTAGTGACCTTTGCTGGTTGAGAGTGGATAGTTGATGACTGATTATAGGTTGAGTGCTCTTGCCTGTGGGAATCAGGGAGTATTTCCCTGGAACAGGCAGGTGATCCAGTTTCCACTCCTGGAGTTTTTCCTCTGCACCGTAGACTCCAGGCTGAGTCAGCCAAAGTAGGTTTCTGTTTGAGCCCTTTCACTTTACTGCTGTAATTCAGATAAGCAGTTTTGGGACCTAGAATAAGGTCAGCACACAAGCGCTGTGGTTGTGTAAGTTGATCCCAGCTGCCTGTTCTTCCTGTCACTTTGTAGCCAAGACGTCAGGTAGATCAGATCTTCTGGGCTGTAGTTGTTTTTTAGCTCTGTCTCTATACCCTGTAGGAGTGTCCAGCCTCTCCCAGAACTATAAGCCTGGGTCCGAGATCGTTCTAGGTCAGCAATTAGACACTGCAAGCATGACCCATGTCTCGTTTCCCAATAACATTTGAGCTCCTGCCTTGTTTGGACCAGTTGCCCCAGCTAGGATCTCTCCTTTGGGGAGTGCAGGGTCAGTGCCCTGCGTCTGCCAGCCGGAGATAATAGGGTTTCAGAGAGCTGGCGGTCACCCGAGATGCCTGCTCTTCCCGCAGGGCTATGAGGCTCAGCTCAAGCCCCAGGTCAGCAATTAGACACTGCAAGCATGACCCACGTCTCGTCTCCTGATAATGTGAGAGCTCCTGCCTTACTTAGGCCAGTTGCCCCAGTTAGGATCTCTCCTTTGGGGAGTGCAGGGTCAGCACCTTGCAGCTGGGCGGCCAGAGATAATAGGGTTTCAGAGGGCTGGTGGTTGCCGAGGTGCCTGATCTTCCCGCAGGGCTGTGAGTCTCCGCTAAAGCTCTAGGTCAGCAATTAGAAACTGCAAGTAAGACCCAGGTCTCCCAATAGGCCCGTGGAAGCACTCCAAGCTCGTTTCTAACTGCCTCTGTTTGCAGGCTCAGTCCGTTGTGTCAGGCGTTAGGTTGGGCCCAGGATGGCCCGCGAGCTGCAGGCCCACTTTAGCTGTCTTTGGTGGGTCCCGCTGCCTGTGTTCCCACTCGGCCTTTGGTGAGTGACCTCCGCAGTTTGGGGTGGTGTGGAGGGGGGGATCCAAGGGCAGATTCACCCTATTCACTGAGATTCCTCTGCCTGGGGGCTCCGGAAAATCCCCTCCCCAAACAGCAAGTCTGTGCTTTATATGCCAGCTGCAGTTTGCATGTGGATTCCGTTCCGGAGTTTGGGGCGTGCATTTAGCATCTCTGGGATGTTGCTTGACCCAGGAGTAGGCCCACTGGTGATCTGTGGAATTTGGGACACCACTCACCTACAGGTCTCAAGATCCAGCAGTCTGTGGCTCCATTCACGTCCCTGGTCTCCTCAGAGTAGATCAGATACGGTGCATACTGGCTGACGCCATCTTGGAATCATCATCCTGTTTTTAAAATGCTGCTATTTCTATGTAAACATTTAGAATATATAAATATAAGTATAAAGTATTTGTTAATATATTATTATAGTAATTATTAAAAATGAGATTCCATGCAACCTATATTAATATAGAGAGATTTATTTGGGGAAAGGAAGGAGAGAGGAGTTAGGATCTGAATGAGCCTTGAAGGTAGAGAGACAGAGCAGGGGGGGGAGGCTCCCTTAGAAAAAGTGCAAGAGAGAAGTGTAGGAATGTGCGTGTGAGAGGGGGGGCAGCAGGTAGGTCCCTCTTATATCCTGCGCCCCTGGCACAGAGTGTCAGGTTGTGATGATGTCAGAGGTTGCTAAACAACCTAGAGGCAGGAATACTAGCAAAGATAAGCATAAAAACAGATTATAAGACTAAATATCTGGTCTTCAACCCCATTAGAGACTTGAGAAGGAATAAAACTTAATTCCCTGAGTAAAACGGGAGTGCAGGTTAACAGCTTCCAAATTGCCTGAACAGTCACCCAAAACTCTCTATAATCTTGGAGCATCACCTTCAGCCTTCTGATCGAATATATCTGACAGACATATTTGCGAGGCAGAAACTATTGAGGACTTGGTTACCCTGTCTTAGCAGAGTTCGTCTGTCGACTCTGCCTGCATCTAAGCTTGCCTGTTTTTAGGCAGAATTCTGTCAGTGGCAGAAATGAGGACATTTTGCCCAATGGCTTGTTTGCCACATTTAAAGCCATCTTCATAAGGAAGTTATTTGATGCTCATCATGTACTTTGCTTAGTAGTTTAATGGTTAACATGTTTTTAGGTCTAGATAGATGTTTTAAGTTGTTGGAGATGAAATATGATAGATATTGATTTACATTCAGAATTTTAGATTCACCAAGATAGGAAAGATGATTTCTTCAAGTTTGCCAAATACAAAGAGCCAAAAATCTATGAATGTAACATTTATGTAATTTCTGGTTGTTTCATGGTACCTCTTGCTATGTGTAGTTTGGTGTATTTATGTGTGATAATATAAATTTACATATAAAACAGAAATATTATAAAAATATATTTAAAACACAGGTTATTCCCATTTTTTGTTATTCCCATTTTTTAATGGGAAACAAAATTAAGAAAAGTTGATCTTGAAATTTAATGTGAAATATCCATTTTAAAACAATTTTTTGTTCTTCAAGACAAAGTTTCTCTGTATAGCCTTGGCTCTCCTGCACTCACTTTGTAGACCAAGCTGGATTTTAATTCAGAGTTCCTCCTGCCTTGCCTCCCGTAGTGCTGGGATTACAGGCATATGCTACATGCTCGGTGTGAAATACTATTTTTAGTGTCTTTGAAACACATTCCCCGTTGCTAAGGAAGTTAGTATAAAATAGTGATATAAAATATCTTTAAATATTATCAATTGATTGCTATATTTTCTAGTATCGATGTCAATATAATTTTCATAACATATTTGGGTAAACATTATTTAATGATAGGAAGAGCTAAAACATAAGAACTAAAATTTATAATTTGTATTGTTTCAAAAACACTATTTCTTTTTTTTTTTAATTTTTTTTATTAATTTATTCTTGTTACATCTCAATGTTTACCCCATCCCTTGTATCCTCCCATTCCTCCCCCCCCCCATTTTCCCATTATTCCCCTCCCCTATGACTGTTCCTGAGGGGGATTACGTCCCCCTATATATTCTCATAGGGTATCAAGTCTCTTCTTGGCTACTTGCTGTCCTTCCTCTGAGTGCCACCAGGTCTCCCCCTCCAGGGGACATGGTCAAATGTGAGGCACCAGAGTACGTGAGAAAGTCGTATCACACTCTCCACTCAACTGTAGAGAATATTCTGACCATTGGCTAGATCTGGGAAGGGGTTTAAAGTTTACCTCCTGTATTGTCTTTGGCTGGTGCCTTAGTTTGAGCGGGACCCCTGGGCCCAAATCTGCCTATCATATTGTTCTACTTGTAGATTTCTAGGACCCTCTGGATCCTTTTATTTTGCTGTTCTCCCATGCTTCTCTCATTTAGAGTCCCAATAGGATGCCTTCCCCTCTGTCCCAGTTTCCTGGTAAGTGAAGGCTTTTGTGGGACATGCCCCTTGGGCTAGTATGCAGATATAAGTGAGTATATACCATTTGATTCTTTCTGCTTCTGGGTTAACTCACTCATTATGATCATTTCTAGCTCAATCCATTTATCCACAAATTTCGGGAATTCCTTGTTTTTAATAGCTGAGTAGTATTCCATAGTGTATATGTACCACAGTTTCTTTATCCACTCTTCTACTGAGGGACACTTAGGCTGTTTCCATGTTCTGGCTATTATGAATAAGTCTGCTATGAACATGGTTGAGCAAATTTTCTTGTTGTGTGCTGGAGCATCTTCTGGGTATATTCCAAGGAGTGGAATAGCTGGGTCTTGAGGAAGCCCTATTCCCATTTTTCTGAGATAGCACCAGATAGATTTCCAAAGTGGCTGTACTAGTTTGCATTCCCACCAGCAATGAAGGATGTTCCTCTCTCCCCACATCCTCGCCAGCATGTGTTGTCGCTTGAATTTTTGATCTTAGCCATTCTGATGGGTGTAAGATGGAATCTCAGAGTTGTTTTGATTTGCATTTCCCTGATGACTAAGGAGGTTGAGCATTTCTTTAAGTGTTTCTCAGCCATTTGATACTCCTCTGTTGAGAATTCTCTGTTTAGTTCCAAGCCCCATTTCTCAATTGGGTT